>NC_088336.1:7462500-7793000 GCF_036884655.1 Musa acuminata AAA Group | reverse complement strand
CAGTGGGTTTTGTGAATGCCTGTGGATATGAGCGGGAGACCCAAATAAGGAACTGGCAGGCTTCCCTCACTAACCCCCAAAGTTTGTGCAATAAAGACCTTATTCTCAACGTAAGGGCTCATATATACTTTACTTTTCGCATGATTTAACTGAAGTCCAGAAACCATACCAAAGTCATTCATAATAGTAGCCAGGTTCTTTACTGAAGTTGGATCATTTTGGAGAAAGATAAGTAAATCATCTGCAAATGTTATATGTGATATATGAATAGAGCCAGCATTGGGTACCTTTATGCTGCCATTTAAGACTGCATGTTCCAACATACAGCTAAGTCCTTCCATCGCAATAGTAAAGAGATACGGAGAGAGTGGATCACCTTGTCGGATGCCATTCGTGCTCCTAAAAAAACCAATAGGTGAGCCATTAAAGAGTATCGAAAACTTTGGAGTTTCCAGGCAAGATTGAATCCAATTAACCCATTGCTGTGGGAAGTTCATATCGAGGAGCATCTTATAGATAAATTTCCTATTAACTGAATCAAAGGCTTTCCGTAAATCAGCTTTAAAACATATTTTTGTCCCTCTTGCTTTTGAATGCAAATCTTTGACCAAGTCATTAGCAAGCAAAATGTTATGATGTATACTTCTCCCTTTGATGAAAGCAGCTTGATTTGGGCTAATGATCTTGTGTATTACCTTTTGCATTCTATTTGCTAATACTTTGGAGATGATCTTGTAAATAAAGTTGCATAATGATATGGGTCGATAGTTCTCTAGTGAATCAGCCCCTACATTCTTCGGAATTAAAGAAATAAAGGTGCAATTCATCTCTCTAAGAATATGACCTGAAGAGAAAAAAAGTTGGCAAGCCTTGATCACATCATTTCCAATAATAGACCAAGCAGTTTGGTAAAATTCAGCTGGAAATCCATCTGGACCTGGGCTTTTGTGCTTTGGTGACTTAAAGACAACACATACAATTTCGTCGTCAGTAATTGGGGCATTGAGGATTGAAATAGCTTCCGAATCAAGTTTTCTAGTCGGCTCCACATGAATTTTATTAGTTTTCCCAGCTTGATTGAGTAAGGAATAAAAAAATTGCTCTGTGTGTGCTTTAACCTCTTCTAAATTCTCAATAAGATTATCATCTTTGTCTCTGCATTTGCTGATACGGTTAACAGCCCTTCGAGTAGCAATTGAAGCATAGAAAAATTTAGTATTGGAATCTCCTAGTGTAAGCCAATGCTGTCGAGACTTCTACTTTACAAAACTTTCCTCCTGTTTTAAGGCTTGCATGAAGTTATTTCTGGCTTCTGTCTCTTTGTAGATAATATTCTCATCATTTGGCTGAAGTTGTAGCTCATGTTGCAATGACATTAGTTCCTTCCTGCAAAATTGAACTGTGGTGGTAATATTGCCAAAGGTATTTGTATTCCACTCCTTTAGTGCTGCTTTACAGGCTTTGAGCTTTTGACATAAGATGTAAGGGGGAGATCCATGCACATTAACATTCCAAGCAGATCTGATAACATCAAGAAATTGAGGATGAGTACTCCACATGTTAAAGAATCTAAACGGTTTCTTGCCTCTTGGTGTCGCTTTGTCTGCGTGTATATACATTAAAGAATGGTCAGAAAACAAAGGAGCACCATACTCAAGAAGTGAATCTGGGTAAACTGTTAACCATTCATGATTAATCAAACACCTATCAAGTCGAGCCATTATTTTTCTGTTAGCAGTACCTTGATTACTCCAGGAGAGCCAATTACCCACAGATTTCATATCAAACAAAGCTGCAGTGTCAATGTAATCATTAAAACTTTGAAGCTGGCTTTCTGAAAGTTGTCTACCCCCCTCTTTTTCATTTGTGTACCGAACAGTATTAAAGTCTCCAAGAACAATCCAAGGTACATTGAGACAGCCATTTGCAATATTAGTCAGGTCAGACCAAAGAGTATTTCTTTCTTGCATACTATTTGAAGCATATATACCAATGAAATTGAATTGACAGCCATTCTTTTTGTCCTCTACCTTAAGTTAAATGAATTGATCAGTAGCAGAAATAAACCAAGCATTAATAGAGTTAGGATGCCATAAGACCCATATTCTACCAAAAGTTTCATTTGAGTCATTGGTAAACAGTTCTGCGTCCGGCCATATTAAATTCTTTTGAGCTTGAACGCGCGATTGTTTAATTTTCGTTTCTACTAAAATAACAATATCACATGCGGCAGACTTGATTATTCTATTGAGCTCCCGACATTTTTCCGGCTTATTAAGTCCGCGAACATTCCAACATGTTATCTTCATCAGTAATAAAGAAATGAAAAGGTGGTAAGGTATTCATCCTACGACTTTGGATGGACTGTACCATCCTTTTTCTTATCCTTCGGTTTTGTATTTTCCTCCCGCACAATATCCTTACCTTTTATGACTTTATTTCTATATTTATCCACTTCATCTACAGCTTGCAGATTTTTAAACTTTAAAATACCTTGAATCATGTGGTCTTGATTGGCAGGGTTTGTTGAAGCACGATAAGATTGTTGCAGCATAATTTCCTGGATAGTACTTGTTGGAGTAGCTTGGCTAGAGAGGTTTGTTGGAGCATGAGTTTGTTGAGACAGAATATCCTTGTTGGCGATGTTTGTTGTGGCTTGAGTTTGTTGAGGAAGAATATCCTTGCTGGCGAGATTTGTTTGGGCCTGAGTTTGTTGAGTTATTGTGGACGGATCCAATGATATTGGAAGAGATGAAGTTCCTGACTTATGTTTCTCCTGTCCACTAGTACCAAGGGAAACCTCTGTTGTGGAAGGCTCCGACATTATAGGAAGAGATATAATTTTGGATTTGTCCTTCTGTCTGCGGTGCTGTCCTTGTGAGTCGGAATGCTCAATAGTCTTCGCCACCATCGGTGCTATTGCCATTAGAGAAGACTCGCTTTGTTGCGGAGGCGCTTGACGTGGTCGATAGACCTTTGTGATTTGTTTTGGAGTTTGTTGATAAGCTCCATTTGCATGACCAAAAGATAAGCAATGCTGACATCGTTGTGGCTTCCAAGAATATGAGACATGTACCTTCCGAGTGTTCCCGTCAAGATCACGATAGAAAACCTCATTTGGAAGATCTTCGTCAGAAGAAACCAGTACACATGCTCGTGCAAATGCTAATCTCGTCTGAGCAGCTGTTGCTTTGTCGATGTAGAGTGGCTGTCCTAGAGTGCTGCATAACTTTGCAATAAAACGTCGACTCCAAAGATGTAGAGGAAGACCTTGAAAGGATACCCATAATGGAATAGACTGTAGGCTATCTAACTCCAAACGGACATCAGGAGACCAGCGTCGTAGAATCATTGGATGGCCGCGAATAGTCCAGAATCCTTCGAGGACTCGTTGTAAATCTTCTTCAGAGTATAGCTTGCAAACAAAGAATCCGTTCTCCAGCATATGAAGATCAAATGACGATATTCCCCATCGAGTTTTGATAAATGAGGATAGTGGGAAATAAGATGTTTTGAGACCTACCACATAGCCAACAATCGCCATAGACCATGTCTCAATAAGCTCTGCTAAATCAGCAGTCTCGTATACAGCAATCTTCTTATCAGCCTGAACTTCTGGAGTAAAGAATTCCAAGCTTAGATCCGGACTTCCAACCGGAGCCTTGAAGAGGCTAGTCCAAGGCCTAGGGTCACTGGAAATGAGGGCAGGCTGCCGCGATCTAGAGCGCGATCTACTTCGATGCTGTTTCGTCGAAAGAGTTTCTCTCTGGAGAGGATATGGAGGAGGAGCCAATTGAGGGATAACGGTAGGGAGTCTTACCATCGTATCAACTCTCCTGCCACCATCGCCAGCCCTAGGGGCCGTCGCTGCCATGTTTGATCCCTCTTCTGGTCGTGGCTATAGAATCATCTCCATAGGGAAAAACCACCGTCGCAGTATATCAGATCGCCGCTACAGTACCGTCGCCCTAGGGAGATCTGGTCGCCGCTATAGTATCATCGCCCTTGGGGAGAAGCCGACGCTGCAGGAGATCCGATCACCACTACAGTAAGGGAGATCAGATCGTTGCTATAGTATCGTCGCCCGTGGGAGAAAGCCAACGCTGCAGGAGTCAGATCGCCCTAGGGAGATCTCGTCGCCGCTACAGTGTCGTCGCCGCTACAGTACTGTCGCTGCTACAGTGTCGTCGCCGCCGCTACAGTACATCGCCCTTGGGAAACAATCGACGCTGCAGGAAATCAGATCGCTGCTACAGTGTCGTCGCCTGTCGCCCGTGGGAGAAAGCCGATGCTGCAGGAGTCAGATCGCCCTAGGGAGATCTGGCCGCCGCTACAGTGGTCGCCCTAGATATGTTCGCCGCTTTTTCTATCTAGTCTACACCCAACAAAATCCGCATCAGCATAAGCAATTAACTCAAAATTTTCGAATTTTGGATATCATAATCCTAGATTTGTGGTACCTTTAAGATATCTAAGTATTCTTTTAATCGCTTTGAGATGAGATATCTTAGGGTTCGATTGAAACCTAGCACAAAGTCCTACACTACACATGATATCTGGTCTAGTTGCAATGAGGTAAAGTAAACTTCCTATCATACCCCTATAAGTTTTTTGATCGAAGCTTTCTCTACTCTCATCAACTTCTAACTTAGTGGAGGTGCTCATAGGGGTGTTAGTAGCTTTTGAGCTATTCATATTAAATCTTTTCAGTAGATCTAAAGCATATTTAGTTTGACTAATAAAGATGTCATTGCTTAGTTGCTTAATTTGTAAGCCTAAGAAAAAGGTTAATTCTCCCATCAAACTCATTTCAAATTCGAGACTCATGGTTTTAGCAAAAGATTCACAAAGAGATTCATTCATAGAACCAAAAATAATATCATCAACATAAATCTGAACAATGAGAAAATTATTTTCAAAATTTTTGATAAACAATGTATTATCAACCTTGCCTTTTGTGAAATTATTTTCAATAAGAAAAGAACTAAGTCTCTCATACCAAGCCCTAGGGGCTTGTTTTAAACCATAGAGAGCTTTAGTTAATTTAAACACATGATTAGGGAGGCTATTATTTTCAAATCCAGGAGGTTGTTCAACATAAACTTCTTCGGAAATAAAGCCATTAAGAAAATCGCTTTTAACATCCATTTGAAACAACTTAAAATTATTACTACTAGCATAGGCAAGGAGCATTCTTATGGCTTCTAATCGAGTCACAGGAGCGAAGGTTTCTTCGTAATCGATACCTTCTTCTTGGTTGAAACCTTTGGCCACTAATCTAGCCTTATTTCTAACCACGATACCATATTCATCTTGCTTGTTTCTAAAGACCCATTTAGTACCAATAACTAAATGGTCATTTGGCCTAGGAACAAGCTTTCATACCTCATTTCTCTCAAATTGATTTAATTCATCTTGCATTGCGATAATCTATGAATCATCTTTCATGGCTTCGTCAATACATTTAGGTTCAATTTGGGAGAGAAAAGCGGCGTTGGCACAAAAATTTTTAAGAGAAGAACGTGTCTGAACCCCCTTTGATGTGTCTCCTAAGATTAGCTCCTTAGGACGAGCATCTACATACTTCCAATCCTTGGGTAAGGATGTTTCGAAAGTGGATGCATCCAAGTTGCTAGTTGGAGAAGAGGTTTTATTTAAATTTAAAGAATCGAAGTTAACATCATCATCAAAATCATTTTTCTTGATTTCGGAAATCTCATTGAAAACAACATGAATGGATTCTTCAATAATTAAAGTTCTTTTATTGAAGATATATAAAAAGCTTTAGAAACTGAAGAATAACCAAGAAAAATTCCTTCATCGGATTTAGCATCAAATTTTTCTAAGGCATCTTTCTCATTCAAGATGAAACACTTACACCCAAAAACTTTAAAATATGAAACATTGGGTTTTTTGTTGTTCCACAACTCATAGGGAGTTTTGGTGAGTAGGGGTCTTACTAGAACTCTATTCAAAATATAGCATGCAGTGTTTACAGCTTTGGCCCAAGCTTGATTTTAAAAGGGGGCAGGATTGCGGGCGGTTGCATCGTTGGCTGGGCGGTGCAACCGCTTGCAATACGTGATAGCCGGAGGTGCTACCTACAGGCAGTGAGCACTCGTTTTGACTGTTGTGTGGTCTGATTTGAATATTTTTGACTTGAGAAGAATTTTTATTTGTGGAGCAGTCAACTTTATTTACGTAATTATGTAAGAATTTTTATTTTAAGATGAGAAATTTTGCACGATCAAGATAGATCTAGTGACGCGCATACTCTACTTCAAATGTCGTACGCATGTTTATGACAGATTATCCAAGTTGGTAAGCTTTGCAAGTCTATGACAAACTTTACTTACAAGACGTAAGTTCATGATATAGTTAGATTTGAAAGTAACGAACAAGTCAATTTGATGGGTTCGGAAATCCATAGGATATGTGAAGGTAGAATCATGGGTTTCCAATTCTGAGGGATTAAATAGGATTGCATCTGTATTGCTCTTGTAATTTCAATTTTCTAATCCTCTTTTTGTTATTTAGGCTAGGGAGCATTGCGTGTTCTTTTTGGATCTCGGGTTATGAATATCGAGAATCCAAAGAGTAGGATATTATTTCTTGCTCCCAGCTTGGGATGGTTTACGTTTCTACAAGAAAGGATAATTTTTAGGTACCCATTTACTTTTGGGTGCCTCAAAAACTGATTTACATTGTTTATCATGTTGCATAGAGTTTATCATGGTTCCTTTAGGAACCCAAATTAATTTGTTCGGACTAATTTTCTTGAATGGACAATAATGCGTTTTGTGTCCATGTTTACAACAAAAGTTGCATTTGCTTTGGTGTCGAACATGTAGGATGGGGCCTTTTATGAAGGTGGTTGGATTTTGGTGAGGATTTCTCACAAATCCGATTCCACTTCTTTTGGGAACGTGACCCTTATTTATAAGGATCATGTTCAAAGACTTCTTACCAACCTCGAATTTCTTCAAGGTATCCTTAAGTAGCAAGTTTTCCTTTTGGATAGTTTCTAGATCATGACATTTTATACAAGAACCTAAACTATCATGATATTCAGTTTTTAACTTATCGAAATTACAAGTAAGACTATCATGCTTCTTTTTTAGCAATTTGTATTTTCTACTAATAATCTTGTATTCATCAAATAAGTCATGGAAGGCATTTAATAACTCATCAAATGATAAATCTACATCAATTAAATTTGTTATCTCCTCTCCGATGGCCATTAAGGCGTAATGAGCAACTTGCTCAGTGTTGGACTCCTCTTCTTCGGACGCGCTCGAGTCATCCCACGTTGCTTTGAGCGCCTTCTGCTTTGATGTTCTCTTCTTGGCTTGGGGACAATCACTTTTGTAGTGTCCCGGCTTTTTGCACTCGTAGCAAATAACTTGGTCCTTTTTGGGTTCAAGTTTATTTTTTGTCATTTTTAAACTTGTTTCTCTTAATGAATTTTTTGAATTTCCTTGTTAGAAGTGCCAAGTCATCGTCACAGTCCTTATCACTTGAGTTTTCTCTCAAGTGGTCATCTAAAGTTCTAAGTGTTATATCATTCCTGTTCTTTGGAAGAATGTCTTCTTGCTCTTCATGAGCCTTGCATGTCATTTCATAGGTCATTAATGACTCGATTAGTTCTTCAAGAGGGAAATTATTTAAATCTTTAGCCTCTTGAATAGCAGTGACTTTAGGGTCCCAACTCTTAGGAAGGGATCTTAGAATCTTATTTACGAGCTCAAAATCCGAAAAACTTTTGCCGAGTCCTTTTAGACCATTGACGACATCTGTGAAACGGGTGTACATGTCGCCAATAGTCTCGCTCGGTTTCATTCGAAAAAGTTCAAAAAAGTGTATCAAAAGATTGATTTTTGACTTTTTCACTCTACTTGTGCCTTCGTGAGTCACTTCGAGTGTATACCAAATATCAAACGCGGTTTCACAAACCGAAACACGATTAAACTCATTTTTATCAAGCGCATAAAATAAGGCATTCATAGCCTTTGCATTAAGAGCGAAAGTCTTCTTCTCCAATTCATTCCAATCGATCATTGGAAGAGAAGACTTTTTAAAAATCCATTTTCGACAAGATTCCAAAGTTCAAAATCCATTGAAATAAGGAAGATCCTCATTCGGGTCTTCCAATAGGTGTAGTCCGTCCCATTGAACATGGGTAGACATATAATAGAATGGCCCTCTTGGTTTCCGGCGTATGCCATCTCTCTTGGGTTTTAATCCGTTTGAGAGTTAACCCCGCACTGATACCAATTGTTAGAATCAAGAGCACTAAGAGGGGGGGGGGGGGGGGGGGTGAATTAGTGCAGCGGAAAACTTTCGACGATTAAAATTGCGTTCGTACAATAAGAGCGATTTCGGTAGAAAAGCCGATTCATAAATCACTTTAACTTATGATCAAGCAAGATGCAGTTAAAGAAAGTCTATGAAGGCAGCTTACAGTTATGATGGAAATTAGAATGTAAGTGTAAATTGAAATATGATGTTCGTACGATAAAACTAATTTACGTCTAAACGCCGATTCAGAAAATACTGAACTTTGAAACACGATCGTAAATGCGCAGAAGGCAGTAAGCTATTGAGGAGGTTTGCAGCAAAGATAATATGCTCAAAGTAAATGCAAACCGAAATTTAGAGTGGTTCGGTCAATCTTGATCTACATCCACTTTTGGCTTCCTCCACCGACGAGGTCACTGATGTCCATTAGAGGCCTTCCTTCAATAGGCGAAGGCCAACCACCGTTTTACAGTTTCACTCCTTTTGACAGGCTTAGGAGACAACACTTACAGAATTTTCTTTCCTCTCTTGACAGATCAAAACTTGGAAGAAAAGAGGAAGGATAACTTTTAACTCATACAACACTTTTGAGCTCTAAAAATCACAGAGTAAGATCAGAATTTCGGTGGTCTTTGGTTGCTCTTTCATTGATGAAAGGGTGGGGTATTTATAGGCCCCAACCCAGTTTGAATTCCGAGCTCAAAACTGTCAATTCCCAGAATTCTGGGGTTTGGCGATTGCACCGCCTGGCAGAGCTCGAAGACTGAGCCTTTGGGCGGTGTCACCTCTTGTCAGGGGCGGTTGCACCTCCTGCCAGAGCTCGGAGACCGAGCTCAGGCGGTGCCACTGCTTGACTGGGGCAGTTGCACCGCCTAGCCAGAGCTCGGAGACTAAGCCCTGGGCGGTGCCACTGCCGACCCAGGCGGTGCCACTGCCGACCCAGGCGGTGCCACCTCTAGCCAAGTAATCTGGGTCCGAATGGGCTGATCCATTCGGCCCAATTTGGGTCTGTCAAGGGCCTAATTGCCCCAAGATTAAGTTAATGGGATCACCTCCCATTTCTAACTTAATCATCGTGCTAACTATAAATTTCTTAAGACATTTACTGCAACTTGCTTCGGTGCGTCAATCGCTTCTTCCGGCGAGCTTCCGTCGATCATCCGATGAACCCTCGGTGATGCTCCTGCGGACTTCCGGCAAACTCCTGGACTTGCGACGATCCACTTGGCAAGTTCCGACGAGCTTCTTTAGCAAGCTTCTAGACTTCTCGGATTTGTTCCCGCAGAACCTCCAACGACCGTCCGAACTTCCGTCGAATTCTTGAACCCCCAATGTGATCATAGTCTTGACTCTAGCGCAACTCCTACTGCATGTCTTACTTTTATCGTAGTTAATCCTGCACACTTATCTCAACATATGGATTAGATAAGAAATGACAATTGACGTCATCATCAAAATCCGAGATTCAACAGAGCGGGTATTGCACTAAGGATATCAGAGTTGCGGAGTCAACTGGCCGATTGGGCAATAGGTCGTAGGAGAGGACGATGCGCCGAAGAATCGAACGAAGCGTCGAGGGACCAATGACATGCCGGACAACTTGATTAATGCTTAGTATTAATTGTCTAGATCGAAGTTTGTTTTACATGTGCAGGATTAACTATGATGGAAGTAAGACATGCAGTAGGAGTTACGCCGGAGTCAAGACCATGATCACGTTGGGGGTTCGAGAGTTCGACGGAAGTCCGGACGGTCATCGAAGGTTCTGCGGGAACAAATCCGAGAAGTCCAGGAGCTTACTAAAGAAGCTCGTTGGAACTTGTCAAGTGGATCATCGCAAGTCCAGGAGTTTGTCGAAAGTCCACCGGAGCATCGCCGAGGGTTCGTCGGATGTTCGTTGGAAGTTCGCCGGAAACTCATCGGAAGAAGTGATTGACGCACCGGAACAAGTTGTAGTATTAATGTCTTAAATATCGTAGTTAGCATGTAGATTAAGTTAGGAATGAGTGGTGATCCCATTAACTTAATCTGGGGGCAATTGGACCCTTAACAGACTCAAATTGGGCCAAATGGATCAGCCCATTTGGACCTAGAATTCTTGGTCGACGGTGGCACTGCCTAGGAGCTCAGTCTCCCAGGAATGCTGGGCGGTGGTACCGCCTGAGCTCAGTCTCTGAGCGATGTCAGGCGGTGGTACCGCCTGAGCTCGGTCTTCGAGCAATGCCAGGCGGTAATACCGCCTAGTTATGGCGGTAGTACCGCTAGGACACCGGAAATCCGGGAGATGACATTTTTGAGCTCCAAATTCAAACCAGTTGGGGCCTATATAAACCCCACCCTTTCTGCATGAAAGAAAAATCGAAAGCTTGCAATTATTTTTAGAATTTGAGAGCTTAAAAGTGTTGTAAAAGGCTAGAAGTCCTTCTCCCTCTTTTCTTTTAAGTTTTGATCATTCAAGAGAGGAGTGGAAATATGTAAGGGTTGTCTCTTAAGCCCGTCAAAAGGAGTAAAGATATAAAAGGGTGGTTGGCCTTCGCCTATTGAAGGAAGGCCTCTAGTGGACGTCGGTGACCTCGTCGGAGGAGGAAGCCAAAAGTAGATGTAGGTCAAGATTGACCGAACCACTCTAAATCTCAGTTTGCATTTACATTATGCTCTATATCTTAACTGCAAATTGCCTCTATTGCTTTACATCATCTATACTTCCGTTTATTAGGATCGAGAGCACTAAGAGGGGGGGGGGGGGGGGTGAATTAGTGCAGCGGAAAACTTTCTGCGATTAAAATCGAAAGATGCGTTCGACCGATAAAAACAACTTCTGTATGAAAGTTGATAATAATCAATGTTAATGTCAAACTAAGCAGGCAGTTTGCAGCTATGATGAAAACCAGAATATCGGCGCAAACTGAAATCCGAAGTTTAAGCAGGAGTATAAAGGCAGTGTGCAGTATTGGTAAAGCTCAAAATGTAAATGCAATCTGCAATATGATGATCATACGAAAAAGCAGATTTACGTCTAAACACAGATTTACGTCTAAACGAAGATTTACGTCTAAACGTTGAAACTTGTTTGTAAAATCGCAGAGGGCAGTAACTATTGAGAAGTTTGCAGTGAAGGTAAAATGCTTAAAGGAAATGCAAACCGAGATTTAGAGTGGTTCGGTCAATCTTGACCTACTCCACTTTTGGCTTCCTCCACCGATGAGGTCACCGACGTCAACTAGAGGCCTTACTTCAATAGGCGAAGGCCAACCACCTTCTTTCAGATTCACTCCTTTTGACGGGCTTAGGAGACAACCCTTACAGAAGTTTTCTCTCCTCTCTTTACAACTCAAACAATGAAGAACAGAAAGAGGAGAACTAGTAGTTTTGAGCTCTAAGAACCACAGAAAGACAGCAAGATTTTGAGTGTGTGTTCTGTGCTTTCAGTGCCGAATGGGTGGGGTATTTATAGGCCCCAACCCAGTTCAAATTTGGAGCTCAAGTCTATCAATTCCCGGAATTCCGGGATCAGGCGGTTGCACCTCCTGACTGGGGTGGTTGCACCGCCTGGCAGAGCTCGAAGACTGAGCCTCTGGGCGGTGCCACCTCTGTCAGGGGCGGTTGCACCTCTCTGCCAGAGCTCGAAGACCGAGCTCAGGCGGTTGCATCGCTTGACTGGGGAGGTTGCACCGCCTGGCAGAGCTCGAAACTTGAGCTCCGGCGGTGCTACCTCTAGACAGAAGAGGTTGCACCGCCCAGTCTCGCTCGAAGACTGAGCCTGGGGCGGTGCCACCTCTTGGCTGGGGCGGTTGCAACGCCCAGTCTCGCTGGGAGACATAGCCTGGGCGGTGCTACCTACTGGCTTGAGCGGTTGCACCTCCCACAGCAATCAGGGTCCGAATGGGTTAATCCATTCGGTCCAATTTGATTCTTTCAGGGGCCCAATTGCCCCAAGATTAAGCTAATGGGATCACCTCCCATTTCTAACTTAATCAATGTGCTAACTACGATTATTTCCTAAGACATATTCTGCAGCTTGCTCCGGTGCGTCAATCGCTTCTTCCGGCGAGTTTCCGACGAACTTCCGTCGATCATCCGACAAACCCTCGGTGATCCTCCAGCGGACTTCCGGCAAACTCCTGGACTTGCGACGATCCACTTGGCAAGTTCCGACGAGCTCCTTTGGCAAACTTCTGGACTTCTCGGATTTGTTCCCGTAGAACCTCCGACGACTGTCCGAACTTCCGTCGAGCTTTCGAACTCCCAACGTGATCATTGTCATGACTCCGGCGCAACTCCTGCTGCATGTCTTACTTTCATCGTAGGTAATCCTGCACATGTAAAACAAAAACTTCGATCGAGACAATTAATCCTAAGCAATTAACCAAGTTGTCCGGCATGTCATTGGTCCCTCGACGCTTCGTCCGATTCTTCGGCGCATCGTGCTTTCCTGCAGCCTATTGCCCAATCGGCCTGTTGACTCCGCAACTCTGATATCCTTGGCACAATACCCGCTCTTCTTGGCCCTATGCCCGAGTCCACGACCCGAAGCCTTATGTCGATACGTCGACCGATCCACCGGCCCGACGTCCAATCTTCTGACATGTTCCTCCGGCACAACATGATTTTCCTGCTTTAATTGTCTCATCCTGATCGAAGCATCCTGCGTCACTCAAAACGCAGATTACAACTCAAACTTTAAAGAACAGAAAGAGGAGAACTAGCAGTTTTGAGCTCTAAGAACCACAGAAAGACAGCAAGATTTCGAGTGTGTGTTCTGTGCTTTCAGTGCTGAATGGGTGGGGTATTTATAGGCCCCAACCCAGTTCAAATTTGGAGCTCAAATCTGTCAATTCCCGGAATTCCGGGATCAGGCGGTTGCACCTCCTGACTGGGGCGGTTGCACCGCCTTGCAGAGCTCGAAGATTGAGCCTCTGGGCGGTGCCACCTCTGTCAGGGGCGGTTGCACCTCTTTGCCAGAGCTCGAAGACCGAGCTCAGGCGGTTGCACCGCCTGACTGGGGAGGTTGCACCGCCTGGCAGAGCTCGAAACTTGAGCTCTGGCGGTGCTACCTCTTGACAGAAAAGGTTGCACCGCCCAGTCTCGCTCGGAGACTGAGCCCTGGGCGGTGCCACCTCTTGGCTGGGGCGGTTGCACCGCCCAGTCTTGCTGGGAGACATAGCCTGGGCGGTGCTACCTCCTGGCTTGGGCGGTTGTACCTCCCACATCAATTAGGGTCCGAATGGGTTAATCCATTCGGCCCAATTTGATTCTTTCAGGGGCCCAATTGCCCCAAGATTAAGCTAATGGGATAATCTCCCATTTCTAACTTAATCAATGTGCTAACTACGATTATTTCCTAAGACATATTCTGCAGCTTGCTCCGGTGCGTCAATCGCTTCTTCCGGCGAGTTTCCGGCGTACTTCCGTCGATCATCCGACGAACCCTCGGTGATCCTCCTGCGGACTTCCGGCAAACTCCTGGACTTGCGACGATCCACTTGGCAAGTTCTGATGAGCTCCTTTGGCAAGCTTCTGGACTTCTCGGATTTGTTCCCGCAGAACCTCCGACGACTGTCCGAACTTCCGTCGAGCTCTCGAACTCCCAACGTGATCATTGTCATGACTCCGGCGTAACTCCTGCTGCATGTCTTACTTTCATCGTAGTTAATCCTGCACATGTAAAACAAAAACTTCGATCGAGACAATTAATCCTAAGCAATTAACCAAGTTGTCCGGCATGTCATTAGTCCCTCGACGCTTCGTCCGATTCTTCGGCGCATCGTCCTTTCCTGCAGCCTATTGCCCAATCGGCCTATTGACTCCGCAACTCCGATATCCTTGGCACAATACCCGCTCTTCTTGGCCCGATGCCCGAGTCCACGACCCGAAGCCTTCTGTCGATACGTCGACCGATCCACCGGCCCGACGTCCAATCTTCTGACATGTTCCTCCGGCACAACATGATTTTTCTGCTTTAATTGTCTCATCCAGATCGAAGCCTCCTATGTCACTAAAAACGCAGATTACAACTCAAACTTTGAAGAACAGAAAGAGGAGAACTAGCAGTTTTGAGCTCTAAGAACCACAGAAAGACAGCAAGATTTCGAGTGTGTGTTCTGTGCTTTCAGTGCTGAATGGGTGGGGTATTTATAGGCCCCAACCCAGTTCAAATTTGGAGCTCAAATCTATCAATTCCCAGAATTCCGGGATCAGGCGGTTGCACCTCCTGATTGGGGCGGTTGCACCGCCTGGCTGAGCTCGAAGACTAAGCCTCTGGGCGGTGCCACCTCTGTCAGGGGCGGTTGCACCTCTCTGCCAGAGCTCGAAGATTGAGCTTAGGCGGTTGCACCGCCTGACTAGGGAGGTTGCACCGCCTGGCAGAGCTCGAAACTTGAGCTCTAGCGGTGCTACCTCTTGACAGAAGAGGTTGCACCGCCCAGTCTCGCTCGGAGACTGAACCCGGGGCGGTGCCACCTCTTGGCTGGGGCGGTTGCACCGCCCAGTCTCACTGGGAGACATAGCCTGGGCGGTGCTACGTCCTGGCTTGGGCGGTTGCACCTCCCACAGCAATCAGGGTCCGAATTGGTTAATCCATTCGGCCCAATTTGATTCTTTCAGGGGCCCAATTGCCCCAAGATTAAGCTAATGGTATCACCTCCCATTTCTAACTTAATCAGTGTGCTAACTATGATTATTTCCTAAGACATATTCTGCAGCTTGCTTCTGTGCGTCAATCGCTTCTTCCGGCGAGTTTCCGGCGAACTTCCGTCGATCATCCGACGAACCCTCGGTGATCCTTCTGTGGACTTCCGGCAAACTCCTAGACTTGCGACGATCCACTTGGCAAGTTCCGACGAGCTCCTTTGGCAAGCTTCTGGACTTCTCGGATTTGTTCCCGCAGAACCTCCGACGACTGTCCGAACTTCCGTCGAGCTCTCGAACTCCCAACGTGATCATTGTCATGACTCCGGCGTAACTCCTGCTGCGTGTCTTACTTTCATCGTAGTTAATCCTGCACATGTAAAACAAAAACTTCGATCGAGACAATTAATCCTAAGCAATTAACCAAGTTGTCCGGCATGTCATTGGTCCCTCGACGCTTCGTCCGATTCTTCAGCGCATCGTCCTTTCCTGCAGCCTATTGCCCAATCGGCCTGTTGACTCCGTAACTCCGATATCCGTGGCACAATACCCGCTCTTCTTGGCCTGATGCCCGAGTCCACGACCCGAAGCCTTCTATCGATACGTCGACCGATCCACCGGCCCGACGTCCAATCTCCTGACATGTTCCTCCAACATAACATGATTTTCCTGCTTTAATTGTCTCATCCAGATCGAAGCATCCTGCGTCACTCAAAACGCAGATTAAATCATAAACATATATCAAGTAGTTTCATCATCAAAATACGTGATTCAACACCGTTTGCTCTCAAGTTAAAATTCTTTCCGAAATGGTTTTCGTACGAAAGTCTTTTTAACCGACGAAAGTTTTCCGCTGCACTAATTCACCCCCGCCCCCTCCCCCCCCCCCCCTCTTAGTTCTTTTGATCCTAACATATGTGGGGGTGACTTGATATGTATACCACAAGCGGAGAGATAGGATGTGAGGGCTTGATATTCACCTCCGCCATCAGAGTAAACTGTTCTAATAGAAGATTGAAAAAAATTCTCTACCAACTTTCGAAAGTTGGTAAATACTATGGAAACATCAGACTTATGGTGGAGAGGATATAACCATTTGTACTTAGTAAAATAGTCTATAAAAATGACATAAAAGCAAAACTTGTCAAAAGAAGGAATTGGGGCAGGGCCCCACATGTCGGTATAAATAATTTCAAATGGTTTAGAGCAAGAAATGGAGGTTGTCCCAAAAGGCAGTTTATGATTTTTATTGCAAAGACAAGCATCGCAATGAGTGACAGTGCTATTGATATTCAAGGTAGGAAGAGAATAATGAGAAAGTAATTTTTGCTAGATAAAAGAGGAGAGATGACCAAGTCGACGATGCCATACATCAACCGGAGTTGCGATTGAAGAGTGAGCAGTAGAATAGGTAATTTGTGAAGCAAATGGCCACTTATAAATGTTATCTTTGTTCTAGCCCTGGACTAAAGATGCCCTCGTGCTCAAATCTTTGATAAGAAAAGAGTTAGGAAAGAATTCAATAGAGGTATTATTTTGTTTATAGAATTGAGAAACGGAAATGAGGTTTCTTTTAATGTTAGGTACACACAAAACATCATCGAGTGTAAAAGTTGTGGTAAGTGAACTAAGTGTTGAGGAACCAGAATAAGTAATAGGAATTCTTTTACCGTCACCGATGATAATATCTTCATTTCCACCATAGTTGTTGTGGATGGACAAGTTTTGAAGATTAGAGGTGATGTGATAGGAGGCGCCCGAGTCCATAGCAGTTGGAGTAGCCATGAAATTCGCTTGAGGCCACTGTGATGGAGCAGGGAGTTTGGGGTGAGACCGATAGACTTTCGTGGAGTGTCCAACTTTATCACATAGTTGGCAAATGACTCATTGGTGGCTTGTGAAGTCAGGAGGCGATGGTTGAGGATTATGAAAGTTACCACCTTGATAGGGATAAGGGGGGTTTGGTTTGGGCCACATAGGGCTAGGAGGCAACTTAGCCAAACCTTTGTTGACGTGCTTATTATATTGGTTGCTCTTCCTCTTGGATTTTTGATTGACCTGAGTTGTAATAGGTGGTCCGGGCAACCTATCATTATGCTTCAAGTACATCTCATAGTCAATCAACTTATCATAGAGTTCTTCAAATGATATTGGTGAGTCGCGTGCCCGAAGTGCTATTGTCAGTTATTTGTACTCGCCTCCTAGGCCATTGAGGGTATGGATTAGGACTTCTTCATCACTGAGAGAATGACCTATCAAAGCCAAGTCATTAATGATAACTTTGATAATTTGTAGATAATCAGCAATAGTACTTCCCTCTTGTTTCGTTTTCATCATATTGGAGAGAAGTTTGAGCATGCGAGTACGCGAGCAATTTGCCAAAGTGGTTTGTAACTTGTACCATGCTTCTGCAATAGTCGTACATGAAGATATTAGCGGGGCAATGGATCCAACAACTAAGGCTTGAATAGCTTGGAGGATGAGGCGATCTTGACATAACCATAGTTTGTGGGCTGGATTTGGCACTGGACTGGGTTCTCCTGGGATGTTGACCATTTCAAGTGGACACTGGAGAGAGTCATCAACGTAACCTAGGAGATCATAGCTAAATAGAAGATTAGAAAGTTGTGCCTGCCTAGATGCATAGTTGTTGCCTTTGGATAATTTGAAGGGAATGAGTGCTGTAGCATTGATGGTGATAAGACTTTGAGAAGTGCTATGGTTCCCTACAGGGATAATAAATGGAATGGCAGAGGTAGACGATGAAGACATTTGAGGATATATATCTGAGGGAGTCGTCAGCTATAGAAGGGTCGCTGTATGCAATGCCAAAGAGAGCTGCTGCTTCTTCCAGAGGTACTGGTAGAGCTTGGAGGTTGGTGTTAGGATCAAGAGCACTAAGAGGGGGGGGGGGGGGGGGGGGGGGTGAATTAGTGCAGTGGAAATCTTTCACTATTAAAATCGAAAGCTGCGTTCGTTTGATAAAAACTATTTCGATGTAAAAGCCGATTCTAAGATTACTTTAACTTAAGACTAAGCGAGATGACGTTAAAGTAAATCTACGAAGGCAGTTTGCAGTTTATGATAAAAATCAGAATGCAAGCGCAAACTGAAATGCGACGTTCGTACGATAAAACCGGTTTACGTCTAAATGCAAATTTTGAGGATACTGAACTTTGAGATACGTTTTATAAATACGCAGAAGGTAGTTTGCAGTTATGATTGAAATCAAAATGTAAATGTAAACTGAAGTGTAATGATCGTACGAAAAAGCCGATTTACGTCTAAATGCATATTCGGAAAGTTCTGAACTTAGAAACTCGTTCGTAAAAGCGCTGAAGGTAGTAGCTATTTAGGAGGTTTCCAGTAAAGATAAAATGTTCAAAGTAAATGCAAACCGAGATTTAGAGTGATTCGGTCAATCTTGACCTACTCCACTTTTGGCTTCCTCCACCGACGAGGTCACCGATGTCAACTAGAGGCCTTCCTTCAATAGGCGAAGGCCAACCACCCTTTTACAGTTTCACTCCTTTTGACGGGCTTAGGAGACAACCCTTACAGAAATTTTCTCTCCTCTCTTTACAATTCAAAACATTGAAGAACAGAGGGAGGAGAACGTTTAGCCTTTACAACAATTTTGAGCTCTAAGAATAACAGAAAAAGATCAAGATTTCGAGTGTTAGTTATCCTCTTTCAGTGCTGAATGGGTGGGATATTTATAGGCCCCAACCCAGTTCAAATTTGGAGCTCAAAACTGTCAATTCCCAGAATTCCGGGATCAGGCGGTTGCACCTCCTGACTGGGGCGATTGCATTGCTTGGCAGAGCTCGAAGACTGAGCCTCTGGGTGGTGCCACCTCTGTCAGGGGCGGTTGCACCCCTCTGCCAGAGCTCGAAGACCGAGCTCAGGCGGTTGCACCTCCTGACTGGGGTGGTTGCACTGCTTGCCAGAGCTCGAAAACTGAGCTCAGGCGGTGCTACCTCCTATCAGGAGAGGTTGCACCGCCCAGTCTCGCTCGGAGACTGAGCCCAGGCGGTGCTACCTCCTGGCTGGGGCGGTTGCACCGCCCAGTCTCGCTCGGAGACATAGCCTAGGCGGTGCTACCTCCTGGCCTGGGTGGTTGCACCGCCCACAGCAATCAGGGTCCGAATGGGTTGATCCATTCGGCCCAATTTGGGTTTTTTAGGGGCCCAATTGCCCCAAGATTAAGTTAATGAGATCACCTCCCATTTCCAACTTAATCATTGTGCTAACTACGATATTTTCGAAGATGTTTACTGCAACTTGCTCTGGTGCGTCAATCGCTTCTTCCGGCGAGCTTTCGGCGAACTTCCGTCGATCATCCGATAAACCCTCGGTGATGCTCCTACGGACTTCCGGCAAACTCCTGGACTTGCGACGATCCACTTGGCGAGTTCCGACGAGCTTCTTTGGCAAGCTTATGGACTTCTCGGATTTGTTCTCGCAGAACCTCCGACGACTGTCCGAATTTCCGTCGAACTCTCGAACTCCCAACGTGATCATTGTCTTGACTCCGGCGCAACTCCTACTACATGTCTTACTTTCATCGTAGTTAATCCTGCACATGTAAACAAAACTTCGATCGAGACAATTAATCCTAAGCAATTAACCAAGTTGTCCGGCATGTCATTGGTCCCTCGACGCTTCGTCCAATTCTTCGGCCCATCGTCCTTTCCTGCGGCCTATTGCCCAATCGGCCAGTTGGCTCCGCAACTCCGATATCCTTGGCACAATACCCGCTCTTCTTGGCCCGATGCCCGAGTCCATGGCCCGAAGCCTTCTGTCGATACGTCGACCGATCCACCGGCCCGACGTCCAATCTTCTGACATGTTCCTCCAGCACAACATGATTTTCCTGCTTTAATTGTCTCATCCTGATCAAGGCATCCTGCGTCACTCAAAACGCAGATTAAATCATAAACATATATCAAGTAGTTTCATTATCAAAATACGAGATTCAACAATCTCCACCTTTTTGATGATGACAACCACTTGATGACGGAGTTAAACTTAACTCCCGGAGTTTAAACAAACTCCCCCTATCAATATGCCATATTGATAAAACCTTGAATTCAAACTGAATTCAAGTCATTGCAATATTCATCATGAATACTTGCAACACGTCATCATGAACTTATGCATAACATCATACTTCTCCCCCTTTGTCATCAACAAAAAGGAGAAGTACCACAATCAAGCGTTTGTGATATTGGTTCAACTCATTGCATGAAAAACATAATATCAAGTTTTATCATCATGCAAGTTTGCTATTATCAAATATCAACATGTAAAATTGTGATGTAAGCTTTTGATATCAGAACGCAAACATTTCAAGTGTTTATCAATTATAGCATTTCATCACATGGTAAGATATCAACGTGTAAAATTACGATACAAGTTCTTGACATCTTAACACATGATGCAGACATGGCATAATGCAAATTTGGCAATCATAGCATCAGTGTTCATAGCATTAATTCATATATTTCTCCCCCTTTGTCATCAACAAAAAGGAGAACGATATAAGCAAATTTTAAATATAAGTGCGATGCCATAAGCAGGTTCATGTCATTTTTTAACAAAAAGTGATAAGATACCAAATATTCAAACATTTCAAGGAAAACATGACATGGAGATAGCTTTGAAAACTTCTTCCATTTTATTTGTTATTTTCTTTGTGAATGACGGAGGAAAGCTATTTCTAAGCTTACTCGAATGAAGTTAAAATCGATAAGATATTAAAGCACGCTTCATTTTTATAAGTATCAAGATATGTATCAAATCCTTGTACGTAAAAATGACTTCCTTTTTCAAGAAGGAATTTATAAGCAGGAATCATTTCATCAAATCCATTTCTCAAAACAAAATATTATTCACATGATAAGTGTATAAGAGATGTATTTGCTGATTGATTCCATATGTCAAAAATTAATGATATGAATTAAACTTGATATGACATATGCTTATTAAGTCTGGAAGAGGATAATTCGAAAATCCAATTGTTAGGATGCCAATAGTTAAGAGAATCCGAAAATGAAATTAATACTTTCATGCATTCGGACAAGGCTGTGCTATTGATTTTCAAATACAATCATGAGGACAAAACATGCTTATTATCATGGAAATTTTTGTATCCAAAGCACATAATTTCCAACCTGTTATTAGGGCATGTAATTGTGTAAAATCATCATGGCAGTCGAGTGATTTGATCATTCAATCAAGAAAGTCCGAAAATTAATTTTAACAAGTTCAATCATTCGGACATATTTTTGCCATAGTTTTTCAAATACAATTATAAAGATAAGACATGCTCATCATCATGATAGTACGATAGCAAGTTTACAATATACAAGCTAGCAAAAAATTTTCAACATTTTAAGACATGAAAGCTAGCAATTTTCTCTTTGAGATATGCACATTAGCAACTCTTTCTCCCCCTATGTCATTGGGAAAGAGAAGGGAAGACCCTTTACATTAATTTCTAAATCATGACAAGGGAAGGTTTCAATCTTATTTGTGCATCATTATATTTTCAAATTCGAACATGCACAATTTCAAAAACCTTATATTTCATTCATGCATGATACTGAATAAATCAATCAATATTATGAGCATATCATACATGATACTTAAATTTTTAACTATTTATCAACATTTTGATCATGATACCAAACATTCATCATTTAGAGTATTCATGACATTAAATCAACATACATCATTTTAGTAACAACTCATAGCATTTTAAATCATGATTTACATCATATGCAATACATCACATCATAATTAAAAAGCTCAAGTATTGCATGCATCATTGCAAATCATAAATGCTTCATATTATGATGGTATCAATTTTGTCAAATTATATCTTACCATGCATGATCATAACTTTTCATTTGTATACATCAAAATAAATTAATAAATATTTCATGTATTCATATCATCAAATAAGGAATATCAAGAAGAGTTGGTAATGAGATTTACGAATCATGTAGACAAGTTATGAATATTAAGAGACATATTATGATTCTTTTTAGATAACTCAAATAGCAAAAAGAAAGAATCACAGTAAGTTATTTTGATTTATAAAAAGAATTCTCAAGTTATAATTCCAAGAAATCATGATTCATTTCAATAAATTTCAATAAGAACACATCATCAAAATCTCAACATTACTTTCAAGAGATTCAAAATGGCATAGATAATTTTATTGATCTCTTAGTGAAAAAGTCAAGAATATAGAAATAAAGCCATAAAAGGTAAGGATATTGTGCGGGAGGAAAATACAAAACCGAAGGATAAGAAAAAGGATAGTACAATCCATCCAAAGTCATAGGATGAATACCTTACCACCTTTTCATTTCTTTATTACTGAATAATCAAGTCTGCCGCATGTGATATTGTTATTCTAATAGAAACGAAAATTAAACAATCGCGCGTTCAAGCTCAAAAAAATTTAATATGGCCAGACGCAGAACTGTTTACCAATGACTCAAATGAAACTTTTGGTAGAATATGGGTCTTATGGCATCCTAACTCTATTAATGCTTGGTTTATTTCTGCTACTGATCAATTCATTCAACTTAAGGTAGAGGACAAAAAGAATGGCTGTCAATTCAATTTCATTGGTATATATGCTTCAAATAGTATGCAAGAAAGAAATACTCTTTGGTCTGACCTGACTAATATTGCAAATGGCTGTCTCAATGTACCTTGGATTGTTCTTGGAGACTTTAATACTGTTCGGTACACAAATGAAAAAGAGGGGGTTAGACAACTTTCAGAAAGCCAGCTTCAAAGTTTTAATGATTACATTGACACTGCAGCTTTGTTTGATATGAAATCTGTGGGTAATTGGCTCTCCTGGAGTAATCAAGGTGCTGCTAACAGAAAAATAATGGCTCGACTTGATAGGTGTTTGATTAATCATGAATGGTTAACAGTTTACCCAGATTCACTTCTTGAGTATGGTGCTCCTTTGTTTTCTGACCATTCTTTAATGTATATACACGCATACAAAGCGACACCAAGAGGCAAGAAACCGTTTAGATTCTTTAACATGTGGAGTACTCATCCTCAATTTCTTGATGTTATCAGATCTGCTTGGAATGTTAATGTGCATGGATCCCCCCCTTACATCTTATGTCAAAAGCTCAAAGCCTGTAAAGCAGCACTAAAGGAGTGGAATACAAATACCTTTGGCAATATTACCACCACAGTTCAATTTTGCAGGAAGGAACTAATGTCATTGCAACATGAGCTGCAACTTCAGCCAAATGATGAGAATATTATCTACAAAGAGACAGAAGCCAGAAATAACTTCATGCAAGCCTTAAAACAGGAGGAAAGTTTTGTAAAGCAGAAGTCTCGACAGCATTGGCTTACACTAGGAGATTCCAATACTAAATTTTTCTATGCTTCAATTGCTACTCGAAGGGCTGTTAACCGTATCAGCAAATGCAGAGACAAAGATGATAATCTTATTGAGAATTTAGATGAGGTTAAAGCACACACAGAGCAATTTTTTTATTCCTTACTCAATCAAGTTGGGAAAACTAATAACATTCATGTGGAGCCGACTAGAAAACTTGATTCGGAAGCTATTTCAATCCTCAATGCCCCAATTACTGACGACGAAATTGTATGTGTTGTCTTTAAGTCACCAAAGCACAAAAGCCCAGGTCCAGATGGATTTCCAACTGAATTTTACCAAACTGCTTGGTCTATTATTGGAAATGATGTGATCAAGGCTTGCCAACATTTTTTCTCTTCAGGTCATATTCTTAGAGAGATGAATTGCACCTTTATTTCTTTAATTCCGAAGAATGCAGGGGCTGATTCACTAGAGAACTATCGACCCATATCATTATGCAACTTTATTTACAAGATCATCTCCAAAGTATTAGCAAATAGAATGCAAAAGGTAATACACAAGATCATTAGCCCAAATCAAGCTGCTTTCATCAAAGGGAGAAGTATACATCACAACATTTTGCTTGCTAATGACTTGGTCAAAGATTTACATTCAAAAGCAAGAGGAACAAAAATATGTTTTAAAGCTGATTTACGGAAAGCCTTTGATTCAGTTAATAGGAAATTTATCTATAAGATGCTCCTCGATATGAACTTCCCACAGCAATGGGTTAATTGGATTCAATCTTGCTTGGAAACTCCAAAGTTTTCGATACTCTTTAATGACTCACCTATTGGTTTTTTTGGGAGCACGAATGGCATCCGACAAGGTGATCCACTCTCTCCGTATCTCTTTACTATTGCGATGGAAGGACTTAGCTGTATGTTGGAACATGCAGTCTTAAATGGTAGCATTAAGGTACCCAATGCTGGCTCTATTCATATATCACATATAACATTTGCAGATGATTTACTTATCTTTCTCCAAAATGATCCAACTTCAGTAAATAACCTGGCTACTATTATGAATGACTTTGGTATGGTTTCTGGACTTCAGTTAAATCATGCGAAAAGTAAAGTATATATGAGCCCTTACGTTGAGGATAAGATCTTTATTGCACAAACTTTGGGGGTTAGTGAGGGAAGCTTGCCAGTTCCTTATTTGGGTCTCCCGCTCATATCCATAGGCATTCACAAAACCCACTGTCAGCCTATCCTGCAAAAAATAAAGAATAGAATTTCTTCTTGGAAAAATAGGCTTCTATCAAAAGCAGGACGACTCGAACTCATCCGTTCTGTATTGCACTCCTACTCTATATATTGGTGTAATGCATTTCTTCTGCCTGTTGGACTTCTCCAAGATATTGAACAGTTATTAATGAACTTCTTCTGGAATGGAACAAATGATAAGGCAATGCATATGGTAAATTGGGATAGCATTTGCAAACCGAAAGATGAAGGAGGGCTAAACTTGAGAAATACTAGAGATTGGAATCAAGCATGCCTGGTACAACAATTGTGGGATCTTTTGCAAAACAAATGTTCCTTATGGTCACAATGGGTTTCTGCTAGGTATCTTTCTGTTAGGACTCTAGCTTGGAGAGTCCTAATTGAGAGGGACATTCATGTAAAAATGTTAGGACTCTAGCTAGGAGAGTCCTAATTGAGAGGGACATTCATGTAAAACTGTTAGGACTTTAGCTAGGAGAGTCCTAATTGAGAGGGACATTCTGTTAGGACTCTAGCTAGGAGAGTCCTAATTGAGAGGGACATTCATGTAGGAGGTTTTTTCTTAGAGAAGAATTAGGAGTTGTAAGGGAATAGGAGTCTTGAGTAGGAGTCCTATTAGGAGTTGGTTAGAAGTAAGAGTCTTAAGTAGGAGTCCTATTAGGAGTTAGGGTTTAGAAGCCCTATAAATAGCCATGTATTCCTCCTCTTTTCTCAAGCAATAGATGAATCTTTTCTGCAGCCTTTGAGCAGCAACTTGGAGGGAGGAACCCCTATAGAGTTCCAAGGAGGCCGATCCCCTAAAGAGATCAACCCCAAGTTTAGAATCTGCAAGGGTTCTATCAGCTGGTATCAGAGCAGCGTTCTTGGCGTCTCGCTGCCCTTTCACAGCCATCCATCAACCCTCCACAACCATCCAAAGCAATTCCCACAATTGCTTAAAAGATCGTCACCGAATTCCGTCATCATCTCCACCACCACGGATCATCCTTTGATCTCCCCGTGAATTGCAACAGGTTCTGGTTTCCTACCTTACTGCTGCTGCAATTTAGTTATCCTTATTCGAAAATCCAAAAAAAAAAATCGTTCCTATATTGCTGCATAAACTTTTCGTCATAAAGTTTTCATCTCTACGACGAAAGATATATTGCAGAATTCCAGCCGCATATCACCATCTGTTTGATCTTGCTACTGTGCTTTTTCTATCCAAATTTCTACGAAATTTTTATGACATCTTTGACACTTCTTATCAGTGGATTTTCCTTTGGTTTCATCAAAAAATTCTCAATATAAACTACTGATCTTTTATGTCCAATCTGCTGCACTTGAATTGCAGAATTCAAGCCGCATAGCACCATCTGTTTGATCTTGCTACTGTGCTTTTTCTATCCAATTTTCTACGAAATTTTTATGACATCTTTGACACTTCCTAACAGTAGATTTCCCTTTAGTTTCATCGAAAAATTCTCAATATAAACTACTGATCTTTTATGTCCAATCTGCTACACTTGAAAATCTATGCTGCAGAAAATTTCAACTGCATATCGTTGCCTTAACCCATCTATTTGCAATCTTTTTTGAATGAAATTTCTTATAGACTTCATATATCATCTTGGCTTCCATCTAAGATTGATCTATTAAGAAATTCATCTCTAAAAACGATTTTATGTTGCCGCAAATTTTCATCGTAACCCGCTGAAATTTTTCGACGATAATTCTGCAATTGCAAATTGCACCAATTTCTTTGCTGTTATACTGCCGAAATTTTCTTGATTAAATTAGATATCCTTGCTGTCATATAAACTGTGATTTTGCTATCAATTCCCTCCTCAATTCTCTTAAGTTTTTGGTGGAAATTACGTCGAGAAACCGTTGTTTCTTCGACGACAATTCTACTCTTACAAGACAGCACATACTTGCTGCAACTTCCACGGATTTCTGTCAAACCTTTGCTACCATCTACCACAGATCCAAAACTTTCATCCAGAGCCCTAAAACTCTACCAAACCACACCCTCAAACTGCACCCAAAACAGCCACAAAACAAGCCTAAACCATAGCCTACATCCACCAATCCACCAACACTTTCGACCATCACTTCTCTCAACCTATACATGCCTTTAACCCAACAGCAAAAGAGAGATCTTAACATCATTGATTTGGGGCCATATACTATGGCATCTAAGGAGGCAATCAATGCTAAATTCGAAGCCTTGGAGGCGCGAATGGAGGATAAGATTCGGACGCTCTTTACCGAACTCAGATTGGGCTGACCACTAAGCCCGAAGAAATCATATCAAGGAGAGAGCTTTGCCCAATCACACCAAGCCCGAAGAGATGACTTCCAAAAGAGGGAAAGCTCTATGACCAACCCCAACTATCCATGCATGAGAGTGGACATCCCTAGATGGGAAGAAGGAGACCCGATTGGTTGGATTTCGCATGCGGAGCGATATTTTCGGTACCACAAAACCGTGGATGTATCTATGGTGAAAATTGCAGCTATACATCTTGAAGGGGATGCTATTCAATGGTTTGACTGGTTTGAACATACTTATGGAGTCCTTTCATGGCGACAATTCAAAGAAGAACTGCTGATTCGCTTCAGACCAACCGATTACGAGAATATTGACAAACAACTAGCAAAGATCCGACAAACCTCCACCATTCAGGAGTACCAAACCAGGTTTGAAAGGTTATCTAATCAAAATCATGATTGGTCTCAAAAATAGCTATTGAGGACCTTCATTGAGGGCTTGAAGCCGGAGATCCGAGGAGAAGTTAAAGCGCGACAACCGTATACGCATATGGCAGCCATCTCTTTCGCACGACATCAAGAGGAGCAATTGAACCATGAAGCTCGGAGGACTAGGGTCACTCCTCAACCAGTAATATTGAAGCCCTCAGCCCCCCCTACTGTCGACCAAGTCCCTGCACCAAAGAGGTTAACAGGAGAAGAGCTTCGGGAGCGATATGCGAAGGGGTTATGTTGGCATTGTGACGAGCCGTGGAGCCGTGAGCATCGCTGCAGTAAAGGAGGACTTCTTATGATTGAACCGATAGAAGAAGAGGTCATTGAACATCCAAAAGAGAGCTTTGAATATGAAGAAGAAGATGCAGAAGAAGAGCCACAACCGACCGAAGTTACGGTACATACACTAGCTAGCTACTCAAACCCGCAAACGATGAAAATTGGAGGCCTTCTCAAACAACAACCAATCAATGTTCTCATCGACACGGGCAGTACTACTAACTTCCTAAATAGTAAGCTTGCTGTTCGGATATCATTACCTATCGAGAATCGCTGCAAGTTTGATGTTAAGGTCGCCGACGGACGGATTTTGAATTGTGATCATAGGCGCTTGCAGGAGAAACTATTGCTGCAGGACCAAGAGATAATTGCAGATTTCTTCCTTCTCCCTCTTAACAATCATGAGGCCATGCTCATAATTAAATGGTTGACGACATTAGGTGATATTTCCTGGAATTTTATGAAACTAATTATGAAATTTTACAGTAAGGAGAAACAAGTGACATTGCACGGGAAACGTGGGGGCGACATAACAACGATTTGCACACAACAAATGGAGAATGTTTTGCATAAAGCATGCAGCGGCTTTTTGGTACAACTTGAGCAGCAAACTAAGGGAGAGCTAACAGAATTTGAAGATCCAAATCTACTTCCTTTGCTTGCTGAATTTTCAAATATATTTGACGAACCGCGCAACCTACCTCTTACCTGTCGGCATGATCATTGTATAATGATTCTTCCAGGAAAATCTTCAGCAAATGCTCAGCCATATCAGTGTCCACATCTCCAGAAGGATGAAATAGAAAGGATTATAAAAGAGATGCTCGAAACAGGAGTTATTCGGCCAAGTTGCAACCTCTACTCTTCGCCGGTGCTACTTGTATGCAAGAAGGACGGAACAAGGCGAATATGTGTTGATTACCGAGCTCTCAATGGCATAATCATCAAGGACAAATACTTTATTCAAATAGTAGATGAATTGCTAGATGAAAGGGAGCACAAATCTTTACAAAGCTTGACCTTTGATCCGGGTATCATCAAATACGAGCATACGAAGAAGACATACGGAAAACCACCTTTTGAACACACAACAACCACAAATTTTTGCTTTCTTCAACAAAAGGTGGAATATCTTGGGCATATCATATCAGAGGAAGGTGTGGCAGTGGACCCCTTCAAAATTAGAGCAATGCAAAACTGGCCGACCTCGAGAAACATAAAATTGCTACATGGCTTTCTGGGTTTAACAGGCTACTACCGCAAGTTCGTGAAAAACTATGGAAAGATCAGTGCACCACTTACTTCCTTACTAGAAAAAAATGTCTTCCAATGGTTGGACAGAGCCTCCGCTGCCTTCGACAAACTTAAGGCAGCCATGACGACGACGCCGGTGCTAACACTACCAGATTTCAACCGACCCTTCATTATTGAGGCCGACACATCTGGAGTCAGAATTGGAGCCATTCTCATGCAAGATGGTCGACCACTCACATACACTAGCAAGGCATTATCTCCCTCCGATCAAAATATGTCAACATATGATAAGGAGATGCTCGCCATTGTGCGTGCAGCAACGAGGTGGAGATTGTACTTGATCAGGCGATACTTTCAAATCAAGACCGACCATAAAAGCCTAAAATATCTCTTGGAACAGAAGATATCTTCCCCCGAGCAGCAAAAATGGGTAACAAAACTTCTTGGATTTGATTTTGAAATAACTTACAAAAAGGGGAAAGAGAATGTTCTTGCAGATGCGCTTTCGCAACTACCCGAGCAAGTTGAAGTTTCGACCGTTTCACTTCCGACCAGCGACTTCCTTCAGGATATTAAGATGGAATGGCAAGAAGATTCAGATACTAGTAAGATTATAAAAAAATTGGAGGAAGCACCAAGCCCCATGGCTCATTACAATTGGGACTCAAAAGAATTACACTATAAGGGTACTAAATTGAAAAGGAGTACGACATATCACCCACAAACCAACAGCCAACCGGAAGTTTTAAATAGGTGCTTGGAGACAGCCCAAAGCCACCCACCAAATATGACTACCCAAAGAGAACTCCAGACCCAGCCAAGTGCCATTATTGATCGACGGATCGTGACTCGACGACGACGACCCACTAATGAAGTGCTAATACAGTGGGCGAACCTACCAAAAGAAGATGCCACTTGGGAGAACTATGACGACTTGAAGATCAAATTCCCAGAATTCATGAATCATCAGCCTCGAGGACAAGGCTGATTTGAAGAGGGCGGGTCTGTTAGGACTCTAGCTTGGAGAGTCCTAATTGAGAGGGACATTCATGTAAAAATGTTAGGACTCTAGCTAGGAGAGTCCTAATTGAGAGGGACATTCATGTAAAACTGTTAGGACTTTAGCTAGGAGAGTCCTAATTGAGAGGGACATTCTGTTAGGACTCTAGCTAGGAGAGTCCTAATTGAGAGGGACATTCATGTAGGAGGTTTTTTCTTAGAGAAGAATTAGGAGTTGTAAGGGAATAGGAGTCTTGAGTAGGAGTCCTATTAGGAGTTGGTTAGAAGTAATAGTCTTAAGTAGGAGTCCTATTAGGAGTTAGGGTTTAGAAGCCCTATAAATAGCCATGTATTCCTCCTCTTTTCTCAAGCAATAGATGAATCTTTTCTGCAGCCTTTGAGCAGCAACTTGGAGGGAGGAACCCCTATAGAGTTCCAAGGAGGCCGATCCCCTAAAGAGATCAACCCCAAGTTTAGAATCTGCAAGGGTTCTATCACTTTCAAAGGAATCAATCTGGGAAATTTCAACAAGAACATACCACTCTGCAGCTTGGAAAGGAATTTTAAAGGCAAGGAATTGGCTAATCAAACATATTTCTTATGCAATCTCTTCTGGAACTAGTACTAATATGTGGTACGATCCTTGGGTGAATGGAAAGAGTATATTTCAATTATATGGCGACAGAATACGAAAAGATCTTGGGGCTCCCAAAGATTGAAAGGTTTCCGAGTTCATTGCTAACGGTACTTGGTGTCTCCCTAATCCTATTTCTCCCGAAATGTTATCACTTTGGCCGACTATCATAGCTATTCTAATCAGGAACAACTCTTCAGATATACTTATTTGGCCTCATGACAATGGCAAATTTAGTGCCACATCCGCATGGAATCAAATTAGGCAAAGAAATAACAAGTGGGTCCCAAGCAGTTGGACATGGGATCGACCGGGATCACAAAGACACTCCTTATGTACATGGCAGGCCCTTCTCAATAAACTACCTACAATAGACAATATGAAAAGAAGAGGTATCTATCATGTTAACCGATGCTCCCTTTGTTTGCAACAAGAAGAAACTGTTGACCACCTCTATTTTACTTGTGCTTATACAAAATGGATATGGAAGGAGATTCGCCAGCGATTTGAACTCAATAGACTGCCGCAACCAAACTTGCACCAAGAACTAGGCGACCTTATGCAATGTTTCTCAAGAAAAGGGCCACTTACACAACTGGCAAAGGTTACTTTTAGATGCGCTATTTGGTGGATGTGGAAGGAGAGATGTAATAGAATCTTTGAATGTCAACACACAAACAATGCTCAGCTCTTGAAAGAGATTATTAGAGACTCAAGATCCTGTATGGAGCATGATCTCAAAACCGAGCACTTCACCCGAAGAGAAAAAGATATTTTTATCAAATTTAATTTTGCTATTAGCTAAAGATCTTGGGAATGATGCCAAATAATATACCCACAGGTAGTTATAGTTTACAGCATGTGTAGTCATAACTATCGCATTCGCACTCTATGAGTTATTTGGCTTTGTCTATGACTTGTATAGATAAAGCTATTTGTAGAAACTTTACACATAATCAATTTACTTTTACTTACCAAAAAAAAAAAAAAGTCAATACGGTAGAGAAAAATAAATTTTCAAAAAATACTTTTCTCTTTTTAGTTGTTTTAGTTCATATGATTTTATTTCATCTATGCCAAACATGTAGCATGTTTTAAAATCGAAAGTGCAAGTTTTATTACGACAAAGATCAATAAGGCACTTTCATTACCGTGAAAATCGAAAATCGCAAGATTCATCATCCTTAATTATAAAACTAATAAACACAATTTTTAAAATCTCATGCATAGAATAAAATCATGGTATCAAAACATCATTATATCATCAAACATGATTTCATATTTTCAATCAAAATCATTTTGTTTGTTTATCATAAAATATGTATTTTTCATGATTATTTTCAAAACTACTAGCATGATCATAAATTTTGCATTTTCATCATAATTTTTTTTTAACATGTAATTTTCAAGAAAATTAATTCTATATTAAAATGAAAATGTATTATGAAGAGCATCATGTAATTTCGAAATAATTCAAGAGAGTTGAGTTACTTACCTTGTAGTCGAAGCCCATCAAAGCCCAATTCGCCGTTTCACCTTTGGAAGTTCTTGATTCATCCTTGGTTGCCTTCCTCTTCTTTGGCCTCTTCCTTCGTTCAAGTTCATTGTCTATTTTAGATTTTTGTTTAATAAACTTATTAAGATTTAGTGTTCGAAGTTCAAGTTCATCATTGTCCTCATCACTTGAGTCATCGCTCAAGTGGCATTCATTTGTCCGGAGTTCCAAATCCTTCCTGTTCTTTGGAAGGTGATTGTGTTCAACATGTTCATCATGTGCATTATGCACCATTTCATATGTCATCAACGAACCAATTAGTTCTTCAAGTGGTAAGTTGTTTAGGTTTTTAGCTTCTTGTATTGCAGTTACTTTTGAATCCCACTTCTTAGAAAGAGAACGCAAAATCTTGTTTACGAGTTCAAAATCCGAAAAACATATTCCAAGAGCTCTTAAACTATTGACGACATCCGTGAAACGGGTGTACATGTCACCTATTGTCTCACTTGGTTGCATTCGAAAAAGCTCAAAATCATGCAATAAAATGTTAACTTTCGAGTCTTTGACTCTACTAGTTCCCTCGTGCGTGATTTCAAGTATTCGCCAAATGTCAAAAGCTGTTTCGCACGTAGAAATCCGATTGAACTCATTTTTGTCTAAAGTGCAAAATAAGGCATTCATAGCCTTTGCGTTTAAAGAAAAATACTTCTTCTCCAAATCCGACCATTCGTTCATCGGTTTAGAGGGAATTTGAAAATCGTTTTCAACGATATTCCATAAATCCATATTCATAGAAATTAAGAAAACTCTCATTCGAGTTTTCCAATAAATGTAGTCCAATCCGTTAAACAACGGTGGACGAAAAACCGATAAGCCCTCTTGAAAGCCATGAAGAGCCATTTCTCTCGGGTGTAAGTCCGAAATGAGAAATACCGGGCTCTGATACCAATTGTTAGGATCAAGAGCACTAAGAGGGGGGGGGGGGTGAATTAGTGCAGCGGAAATCTTTCACTATTAAAATCGAAAGCTGCGTTCGTTTGATAAAAACGATTTCGATGTAAAAGCCGATTCTAAGATTACTTTAACTTAAGACTAAGCGAGATGACGTTAAAGTAAATCTACGAAGGCAGTTTGCAGTTTATGATAAAAATCAGAATGCAAGCGCAAACTAAAAAGCGACGTTCGTACAATAAAACCAGTTTACGTCTAAATACCAATTTTGAGGATAATGAACTTTGAGATACGTTTTATAAATGCACAGAAGGCAGTTTGTAGTTATGATTAAAATCAAAACGTAAACGTAAACTGAAGTGTAATGATCGTACGAAAAAGCCGATTTACGTCTAAACGCAGATTCGGAAATTCTGAACTTAGAAACTCGTTCGTAAAAGCGTAGAAGGCAGTAGCTATTTAGGAGGTTTGCAGTAAAGATAAAATGCTCAAAGTAAATGCAAACCGAGATTTAGAGTGGTTCGGTCAATCTTGACCTACTCCACTTTTGGCTTCCTCCACCAACGAGGTCACCGACGTCAACTAGAGGCCTTCCTTTAATAGGCGAAGGCCAACCACCCTTTTACAATTTCACTCCTTTTGACGGGCTTAGGAGACAACCCTTATAGAAATTTTCTCTCCTCTCTTTACAACTCAAAACTTTGAAGAACAGAGGGAGGAGAACTTTTGGCCTTTACAACAATTTTGAGCTCTAAGAATCACAGAAAAAGATAAAGATTTCGAGTGTTAGTTATCCTCTTTCAGTGCTGAATGGGTGGGGTATTTATAGGCCCCAACCCAGTTCAAATTTGGAGCTCAAAACTGTCAATTCCCGGAATTCCGGGATCAGGCGGTTGCACCTCCTGACTGGGGCAGTTGCACCGCCTGGCAGAGCTCGAAGACTGAGCCTCTGGGTGGTGCCACCTCTGTCAGGGGCGGTTGCACCTCTCTGCCAGAGCTCGAAGACCGAGCTCAGGCGGTTGCACCTCCTGACTAGGGCGGTTGCACCGCTTACCAGAGCTCGAAGACTGAGCTCAGGCGGTGCTACCTCCTGTCAGGAGAGGTTGCATCGCCCAGTCTCGCTCGGAGACTGAGCCCAAGCGGTGCTACCACCTGGCTGGGGCGGTTGCACCACCCAGTCTCGCTCGGAGACATAGCCTAGGCGGTGCTACCTCCTGGCCTGGGCAGTTGCACCTCCCACAGCAATCAAGGTCCGAATGGGTTGATCCATTCGGCCCAATTTGGGTTTTTTAGGGGCCCGATTGCCCCAAGATTAAGTTAATGGGATTACCTCTCATTTCCAACTTAATCATTGTGCTAACTACGATATTTTCTAAGATGTTTACTGCAACTTGCTCTGGTGCGTCAATCGCTTCTTCCGGCGAGCTTCCGACGAACTTCCGTCGATCATCCGATGAACCCTCGGTGATGCTCCTGCGGACTTCCGGCAAACTCCTGGACTTGCGACGATCCACTTGGCGAGTTTCGACGAGCTTCTTTGGCAAGCTTATGGACTTCTCGGATTTGTTCCCGCATAACCTCCGACGATTGTTCGAACTTCCGTCGAACTCTCGAACTCCCAACGTGATCATTGTCTTGACTCCGGCGCAACTCCTACTGCATGTCTTACTTTCATCGTAGTTAATCCTGCACATGTAAACAAAACTTCGATCGAGACAATTAATCCTAAGCAATTAACCAAGTTGTCCGACATGTCATTGGTCCCTCGACGCTTCGTCCGATTCTTCGGCAGCCTATTGCCCAATCGGCCAGTTGGCTCCGCAACTCTGATATCCTTGGCACAATACCCGCTCTTCTTGGCCCGATGCCCGAGTCCACGGCCCGAAGCCTTCTGTCGATACGTCGACTGATCCACCGGCCCGACGTCCAATCTTCTGACATGTTCCTCCGGCACAACATGATTTTCCTGCTTTAATTGTCTCATCCTGATCAAGGCATCCTGCGTCACTCAAAACGTAAATTAAATCATAAACATATATCAAGTAGTTTAATCATCAAAATACGAGATTCAACAGTTGGGATTTGAGGGCTTTAAGGGTGTTCCCTCTTCTAAGCATTGAGGTACGGTTGTAGCAGTGTTAGTAGCAGAAGGCTGCACCGTTGCTGGAGAAGGCTGCACCGATGCTTGAGAGAGTTGCAGCAATTGCAGCAATTTCGGAAGCGATGCAGAATGCAGGAGAGATTTCGCAGCGATGCAGGAGAGATTGCTGCAGCGAGGCGGGAGAAATCTCTGCAGCTTGCAGCGATTTCTGCAGTGATGCAAGAGAGATTTCTGCAGCGATGCTGGAGAAATCTGCAAGGTTGGAGATAGTTTCAGTAATGCAGTGTTGGAGTTTGGTGGCCGGAAGAGCGGTGGAGTTTTCAACGGAAGACTTCGGTTGGCAAGGGAGCAGTAGTCAGCGGTAGAAACAAAGGCCACGACTGTGCTTCCTGTTAGGATCGAGAGCACTAAGAGGGGGGGGTGAATTAGTGCAGCGGATATTTTTCAGCGATTAAAAAACGAAAGCTGCGTTCGTTCGATAAAGACTATTTTGATGCAAAAGCCGATTCTAAGATTACTTATGATTAAGTGCAGTTTACGTTTAAACACAGTTAGCGTCTAAACGCAGTTTGCGTCTAAATGCAGATTGCGTCTAAACTCAGATTGCGTCTAAGCGCAGTTTGCGTCTTAGCGCAGATTGCGTCTAAGCGCAGATTGCGTCTAAACGCAGATTGCGTCTAAGCGCAGATTGCATCTAAACACAGTTTGCGTCTAGGAGCAGTTTAAGCAGAAGTATAAAGACAATGTGCTGCTGTTGTACAGCTCAAAAAGTAATCTGCAAAAAAATAGATTTACGTCTAAACGCAGATTTACGTCTAGACGCAGATTTACGTCTAAACGCAGATTTACGTCTTAAACGCAGATTTATGTCTGAACTTTGAAACTCGTTTGTAAACTCGCAGAAGGCAGTATGCAGTTGAAATCAAGACGTAAACGTGAACTGAGATTTGATGATTGTGCGAGAAAAGCCGATTTACGTCTAAATACAGTTTTACGTCTAAATGTTGAAACTCGTTCGTAAAATTGTAGAGGACAGTTTGCAGTTATCAATAGGATCAAAATGTAAGTGTAAACTGCAAAGAAACTCGTTCGTAAAAGCACGGAAGACAGTTCTGCAGAATCAAACGTAAACGTAAACTGTAATGTACGAAAATACGAATTTACGTCTGAATGCAGATTCGAAAGAACAGCACTTAGAACTTGTTCGTGAAAGCGCAGAGAGCAGTAGTAATGAAGGAGGTTTGCAGTAATGATAAAGTGCTCAAAAATAAACGCAAACCAGAGATTTAGAGTGGTTCGGTCAGCCTTGACCTACTCCACTTTTGGCTTCCTCCACCGACGAGGTCGCCTACGTCAACTAGGGGCCTTCCTTCAATAGGCGAAGGCCAAACTGCCCTTTTACAGTTTCTCTCCTTTTGACAGGCTCAGGAGACAACCTTTACAGACCTTTCTCTCCTCACTTTACAACTGAAAACTTGAAGAACAGAAGGAGGAGACTTAAAGGCTTTACAACACTTTTGAGCTCTTAGAATCACAGAAAAGATCAAGATTTCGGTGTAGGTCTGTATCTTTTCAGTGCTGAATGGGTGGGGAATTTATAGGCCCCAACCCAATTCAAATTTGGAGCTCAAAACAATCAAATCCCGGAATTATGGGATCAGGCGGTTGCACCTCTTGACTAGAGAGGTTGCACCGCCTGGCAGAGCTCGAAGACGGAGCTCAGGCGGTGCCACCTCTTTGCCAGGGAGGTTGCACCGCCCAGTCTTGCTCGAAGACTGAGCTCAGGCGGTGCCACCTCTCTGTCAGGGAGGTTGCACCGCCCAGTCTAGCTCGAAGACTGAGCTCAGGCGGTGCCACCTCTCTGCTGGGGAGGTTGCACCGCCCAGTCTTGCTGGAAGGCCTAGCCCAGGCGGTGCCACCTCCTGGCCTGGGCGGTTGCACCTCCTGGTGCAATCAGGGTCCGAATGGTTCATTCCATTCGGCCCAATTTCAGTCTTTCAGGGGCCCAATTGCCCCAAGATTAAGCCAATGGGATCACCTCCCATTTTCCAACTTAATCAACGTGCTAACTACGATTAAATCTAAGACAACTTCTGCAGCTTTGCTTCGGTGCGTCAATCGCTCCTTCCGGCGAGTTTCCGGCGAACTTCCGTCGATCATCCGATGAACCCTCGGTGATGCTCCTGCAGACTTCCGGCAAACTCCTGGACTTTGCGACGATCCACTTGGCAAGTTCCGACGAGCTTCGCTTGGCAAGCTTCTGGACTTCTCGGATCTGTTCTCGCAGAACCTCCGACGACCGTCCGAACTTCCGTCGAACTCTCGAACTCCCAACGTGATCATGAACTTGACTCCGGCGCAACTCCTGCTGCTTGTCTATCTTTCATCGTAGTTAATCCTGCACACTTATCTCTACACATAGATTAGACAACAAATGACAATTGACTTCATCATCAAAATCCGAGATTCAACAATCTCCCCCTTTTTGATGATGACAATCAATTGATAATGGAGTTATCCTTAACTCCCCCTGTCTATATGCCATAGTTGAGATAAGTCAACCTTGAATTCAAGACCTAAGAATTCAAGTGACGTATTGATAAGTTAGATCAGTTAAACTTATCAATACTCCCATCATGATACTCATCATGATGTATCTCTTCAAGGATGATGTCAGGGTTTGACATACATCAATAAGTTTGTATGATTGTGTTTGTAACTATTCATCATGTAGTTTGAACATTATCATATAAAGCTATGAAACTTATTACATGATGCACACATTTGAAATATTCTAGCAAGTTTTGCATTTTCTTCACATGATAAGATATCAACTCAGGGCATAATGCAAACTTTAGCACGTGTTCATATATCTCTTGGTGATGCAAGGATGGCATAATCATAGCAGTGTTTATAGCATCATTCATAGTATTTCTAATCATGGCAGTGTTTATCAATTCATATATATATCTCCCCCTTTGTCATCAACAAAAAGCATAGTAACTATGATACCAGAAAATAATAATAGCAAGCTTATAGAGGAATTTTACATAGATTGCTTTAAATACTTCTTCCCCTTTGTGTTATAATCCATTGTCTATGTAAAAATTTTGCAGGATGGAATACATACACATGATTTTGTTGCAGATTTTCACATATAATCAAGTGATAATATAGTCCGAAAAAAAATGATTTTAACAAATTTATCTGTTCGGACACATCAACATTCCTAATTCTCTTCTAATGAAATCAAATTGTTCTTCACTTAGAGGTTTTGTAAAAATGTCAGCTAGTTGATGTTTAGTATCAATGAACTCTATGGTTACGTCATGATTGGTGACATGATCTCGTATAAAGTGATGTCTAATATCAATATGTTTTGTTCTTGAGTGTTGTATAGGATTCTTGGTTAAGCATATTGCACTTATGTTATCACATTTAATTGGAATATTTTTGAGATGAACTTTATAATCTTCTAAGGTATTTTTCATCCATACAACTTGTGCACAGCATGCACTTGCTGCAATATATTCAGCTTCGGTTGTTGATAGTGCAACCGAGTTTTGTTTCTTTGATGACCAGGAAACAAGGGCATGCCCTAAAAATTGACATGATCCTGATGTGCTTTTTCTATCTAATCTACAGCCAGCAAAGTCAGCATCAGCATAAGCAATTAACTCAAAATTCTCTGATTTTGGGTACCATAATCCTAGATTTGTGGTACCATAATCCTAGATTTGTGGTACCATTAAGATATCTAAATATTCTTTTAACTGCTTTGAGATGAGATATCTTAGGGTTTGATTGAAATCTAGCACAAAGTCCTACACTGAACATGATGTCTGGTCTGGTTGCAGTGAGGTAAAGTAAACTTCCTATCATACCCCTATAAGTTTTTTGATCAAAGCTTTCTCCACTTTCATCAATTTCTAACTTAGTGGAGGTGCTCATAGGAGTGTTACTAGCCTTTGAGTTGTTCATGTTAAACCTTTTTAATAAATTCATGGCATATTTAGTTTGACTAATAAAGATGCCATTGCTTAGTTGTTTGATTTGTAAACCTAAGAAGAATGTTAATTCTCCCATTAAGCTCATTTCGAATTCAAGACTCATAGTTTTAGCAAAAGATTCACAAAGAGATTCATTTGTAGAGCCAAAGATGATATCATCAACATAAATCTGAACAATGAGAAAATTATTTTCAAAATTCTTGATAAACAATGTAGTATCAACCTTGCCTTTTATGAAGTTATTTTCAATGAGAAAAGAACTAAGTCTCTCATACCAAGCCCTTGGGGCTTGTTTTAAACCATAGAGAGCTTTAGTTAATCTAAACACATGATTAGGGAGGCTATTATTTTCAAATCTAGGAGGTTGTTCAACATAAACTTCTTCGGAAATAAAACCATTTAGAAAAGCACTTTTAACATCCATTTGAAATAACTTAAAATTATTACAACTAGCATAGGCAAGGAGCATCCTTATGGCTTCCAATCGAGCCATAGGTGCGAAGGTTTCTTCGTAATCGATACCTTCTTCTTGGTTGAAACCTTTGGCCACTAATCTAGCCTTGTTTCTAACCACGATACCATTTTCATCTTGCTTGTTTCTAAAGACCCATTTAGTACCAATAACTAAATGGTCATTTGGCCTAGGAACAAGCGTCCACACCTCATTTCTCTCAAATTGATTTAATTCATCTTACATTGCGATAATCCATGAATCATCTTTCATGGCTTCATCAACACATTTGGGTTCAATTTGGGAGAGAAAGGCGGCGTTGGCACAAAAGTTTTTAAAAGAAGATCGTGTTTGAACCCCCTTTGATGTGTCTCCTAGGATTAGCTCCTTAGGATGAGCATCTACATACTTCCAATCCTTGGGTAAGGATGTTTCGGAAGTGGATGCATCCAAGTTGCTAGTTGGAGACGGGGTTTCGTTTAAATTCAAGGAATCAAAATTAACATCATCATCAAGATCATTTTTCTTAATTTCTGAAATCTCATTGAAAACAACATGGATGGATTCTTCAATAATTAAGGTTCTTTTATTGAAAATGCGAAAAGCTTTAGAAACCGAAGAATAACCAAGAAAGATTCCTTCATCAGATTTAGCATCGAATTTTCCTAAGTTATCCTTTTCATTCAAGATAAAACATTTACACCCAAAGACTTTAAAATATGAGACATTGGGTTTTTTGTTATTCCATAACTCATAAGGAGTTTTGGTGAGTAAGGGTCTTACTAGGACTCTATTTAAAATATAGCATGCAGTGTTTACAGCTTCGGCCCAAAAATATTTGGGTAGGCTATGTTCATTCAACATGGTTCTTGCCATTTCTTGTAAATTTCGATTTTTTCTTTCTACTACCCCATTTTGTTGAGGATTTCTTGGAGTAGAGAAATTATGGTTGTATCCGTTGAGTTCACAGAATTCTTGAAAATCATGGTTTTGAAATTCTCCACCATGATCACTTCTAATTGACGAAATCATAGATCCCTTCTCATTTTGAACAAGTTTACAAAACTTGGTAAAATATCTAAAGCATTCATTTTTCTGTTTTAAGAAGTAGGTCCATGTATATCTGCTATAGTCATCAACAATGACAAAGGCGTATTTGCTACCTCCTAGACTCGATGTAGAGATTGGTCCGAACAAGTCCATATGGATCAATTGTAAGGGCCTAGAGGTGCTTATTTGATTCTTAGCTTTGAAGCTACCCTTAATTTGCTTACCTAATTGGCAAGCATCACATACATTATCTTTGATGAACTTGATATGAGGAATTCCTCTTACAAGTTCTCTAGATGATACTTGAGTGATTAGTTTCATGCTAGCATGACCTAATCTTCTATGCCATAGCCAAGCATCCTCATTCATAACGGCAAAACACATTTCATCACATAAGTCATTGATGTCAATAGTGTATACGTTATTTTGTTTTAATGCAATCATAGATATATTTTTGTGTGGTTTTTCAATGATGCAAGCATTAGATTCAAATCTTATAATATATCCTTTATCACATAATTGACTAATGCTCAAGAGGTTATGTTTTAAACCATCAACTAGTAAAACATCTTCAATAGAGAAGTTGGATTTGTTACCTATGGTTCCTTTGCCAATGATTTTACCCTTGTTGTTGTCTCCGAAGGTGACATATCCTTCGTCTATGCTAGTGAGCTTAGAGAATTGAGATGGATCTCCGGTCATATGCCTTGAGCATCCACTATCAAGGTACCATCTCTTGCTCCTAGCTTACGATGGTTTAGTTTTCTACAAGAAAGGATGATGTTTAGGTACCCATTTGCTTTTGGGTGCCTCATAAATAGATCTACATTTTCTATCATGTTGCATAGAGTTTATCATGGTTCCTTTAGGGACCCAAATTAGTTTGTTTGGACTTATTTTCTTGAATGGACAACAATGTGTCTTGTGTCCAGATTTGCAACAAAAGTTGCACTTGGTTTGGTGTTGAACATGTAAGATGGAGCCTTTTATGAAGGTGGTTGGATTTTGGTGAGGACTTCTCACAAATCCAATTCCGCTCCTTTTTGGAATGTGACCCTTGTTTGCAAGGATCATGTTTAATGACTTGCTACCAACCTCGAATTTCTTCAAGGTGTCCTTGAGTAGCAGGTTTTCTTTTTGCAAAGTTTCTAAATCATGACATTTGATACATGAATTTAAACTATCATGATGTTCGACTTTTAACTTATCAAACTCACAAGTAAGACTATCATGCATCTTTTTCAGCAATTTATATTTTCTACTTATACTCTTGCATTCGTCAAATAAGTCATTGAAAGCATTTAATAATTCATCGAAAGATAAATCAGCATATATTGAATTTGTTACCTCATCTTCGATGGCCATTAAGGCGTAATGAGCAACTTGCTCGGTGTTGGACTCCTCTTCCTCAGATGCGCTCGAATCATCCCATATTGCTTGGAGCGCCTTCTTCTTTGTTGTTCTTTTCTTGACTTGGGGACAATCACTCTTGTAGTGTCCCGGCTTTTTGCATTCATAGCAGATTACTTGGTCCTTTTTGGGTTCAAGTTTATTTTTTGCATCATTCTTAAACTTGTTTCTTTTAAAGAACTTTTTAAACTTTCTTGTTAGAAGTGCCAAGTCATCATCACAGTCCTCATCACTTGAGTTTTCTCTCAAGTGGCATTCTGAAGTTTTGAGTGTCATATCCTTCCTGTTCTTTGGAAGGATGTCTTCTTGCTCTTCATGAGCTTTACAAGTCATTTCGTAGGTCATTAATGACCCGATTAGTTCTTCAAGAGGGAAATTTCGTAGATCTTTTGCCTCTTGAATAGCGGTGACTTTAGGATCCCAACTCTTAGGAAGGGATCTTAGTATCTTATTAACAAGCTCAAAATCCGAAAAGCTCTTTCTGAGTCCTTTTAGACCGTTGACGACATCCGTGAAACGGGTAAACATGTCGCCAATGGTTTCACTCGGTTTCATCCGAAAAAGTTCGAAAGAATGTAACAGCAAATTGATTTTTGACTCTTTTACTCTACTTGTGCCCTCATGGGTCACTTCGAGCGTGTGCCAAATATCAAACGCAGTTTCACAAGTTGAAACACGGTTAAACTCGTTTTTATCAAGTGCACAAAATAAGGCATTCATAGCCTTTGCATTAAGAGCAAAAGCCTTCTTCTCCAAATCATTCCAATCGATCATTGGAAGAGAAGACTTTGAAAAACCATTCTCGACAAGATTCCAAAGATCAATGTCCATAGAAATAAGAAAGATTCTCATTCGGGTCTTCCAATAGGTGTAGTCCGTCCCATTAAACATGGGTGGACGTGTAATGGAATGGCCTTCTTGGTTTCCGGCGTAAGCCATCTCTCTTGGGTTTTAATCCTTTTGAGAGTGAACCGGGCTCTGATACCAATTGTTAGGATCGAGAGCACTAAGAGGGGGGGGTGAATTAGTGCAGCGGATATTTTTCAGCGATTAAAAAACGAAAGCTGCGTTCGTTCGATAAAGACTATTTTGATGCAAAAGCCGATTCTAAGATTACTTATGATTAAGTGCAGTTTACGTTTAAACACAGTTAGCGTCTAAACACAGTTTGCGTCTAAATGCAGATTGCGTCTAAACTCAGATTGCGTCTAAGCGCAGTTTGCGTCTTAGCGCAGATTGCGTCTAAGCGCAGATTGCGTCTAAACGCAGATTGCGTCTAAGCACAGATTGCGTCTAAACACAGTTTGCGTCTAGGAGCAGTTTAAGCAGAAGTATAAAGACAATGTGCTGCTGTTGTACAGCTCAAAAAGTAATCTGCAAAAAAATAGATTTACGTCTAAACGCAGATTTACGTCTAGACGCAGATTTACGTCTAAACGCAGATTTACGTCTTAAACGCAGATTTACGTCTGAACTTTGAAACTCGTTTGTAAACTCGCAGAAGGCAGTATGCAGTTGAAATCAAGACGTAAACGTGAACTGAGATCTGATGATTGTGCGAGGAAAGCCGATTTACGTCTAAATGCAGTTTTACGTCTAAATGTTGAAACTCGTTCGTAAAATTGTAGAGGACAGTTTGCAGTTATCAATAGGATCAAAATGTAAGTGTAAACTGCAAAGAAACTCGTTCGTAAAAGCACGGAAGACAGTTCTGCAGAATCAAACGTAAACATAAACTGTAATGTACGAAAATATGAATTTACGTCTGAATGCAGATTCGGAAGAACAGCACTTAGAACTTGTTCGTGAAAGCGCAGAGAGCAGTAGTAATGAAGGAGGTTTGCAGTAATGATAAAGTGCTCCAAAATAAATGCAAACCAGAGATTTAGAGTGGTTCGGTCAGCCTTGACCTACTCCACTTTTGGCTTCCTCCACCGACGAGGTCGCCGACGTCAACTAGGGGCCTTCCTTCAATAGGCGAAGGCCAAACTGCCCTTTTACAGTTTCTCTCCTTTTGACAGGCTCAGGAGACAACCTTTACAGACCTTTCTCTCCTCACTTTACAACTGAAAACTTGAAGAACAGAAGGAGGAGACTTAAAGGCTTTACAACACTTTTGAGCCCTTAGAATCACAGAAAAGATCAAGATTTCGGTGTAGGTCTGTATCTTTTCAGTGCTGAATGGGTGGGGAATTTATAGGCCCCAACCCAATTCAAATTTGGAGCTCAAAACAATAAAATCCCGGAATTCTGGGATCAGGCGGTTTCACCTCTTGACTGGAGAGGTTGCACCGCCTGGCAGAGCTCGAAGACGGAGCTCAGGCGGTGCCACCTCTCTGCCAGGGAGGTTGCACCGCCTAGTCTTGCTCGAAGACTGAGCTCAGGCGGTGCCACCTCTCTGTCAGGGAGGTTGCACCGCCCAGTCTAGCTCGAAGACTGAGCTCAGGCGGTGCCACCTCTCTGCTGGGGAGGTTGCACCGCCCAGTCTTGCTGGAAGGCCTAGCCCAGGCGGTGCCACCTCCTGGCCTGGGCGGTTGCACCTCCTGGTGCAATCAGGGTCCAAATGGTTCATTCCATTCGGCCCAATTTCAGTCTTTCAGGGGCCCAATTGCCCCAAGATTAAGCCAATGGGATCACCTCCCATTTTCCAACTTAAACAACGTGCTAACTACGATTAAATCTAAGACAACTTCTGCAGCTTTGCTTCGGTGCGTCAATCGCTCCTTCCGGCGAGTTTCCGGCGAACTTCCGTCGATCATCCGATGAACCCTCGGTGATGCTCCTGCGGACTTCCGGCAAACTCCTGGACTTTGCGACGATCCACTTGGCAAGTTCCGACGAGCTTCGCTTGGCAAGCTTCTGGACTTCTCGGATCTGTTCTCGCAGAACCTCCGACGACCGTCCGAACTTCCGTCGAACTCTCAAACTCCCAACGTGATCATGAACTTGACTCCGGCGCAACTCCTGCTGCTTGTCTATCTTTCATCGTAGTTAATCCTGCACACTTATCTCAACACATAGATTTGACAACAAATGACAATTGACTTCATCATCAAAATCCAAGATTCAACACTTCCTTTAGGAGCGTTGCCCACGAAAGAAGTGTCGATGCAGTGGGCGTAGCGACAACGATTGCAGCAGCGGCGGCACCACCGACATCTCAATCTCTGCTGCTGCGACGGGTGTGATCTGATACTAGCAGGCACAAGTGCTGCAGTAGGCTGCAGCGAATGGCTGCGGCTGAAGGGCGGAGATGTCACCGCGTAAGGGATGGTCGAGCGGCTGCGGCTGCGACCCAAGGGGAGGCGATGGACTCCGATTAGGAAGCGATCACTGGGCTGTGGCGGGAGGTGACTATTTTGTTGCTTTAGATTAATGTTGCCGAGGTGCGCAGAGGTAGAGGAAATGACAAGCGGCTACCAGCTCAGGTAGGAGAACACAACGAAATAGGGTAAGTCCAACGTGAGCATAGGCTACGATAGGGAGTTCTACCAGTAGTGATTCCATGGTGGATGACAAAGTCTCAACAAAATCAGATCTAGAGATTGGATCAACATCGATTGCAGGGAGGTGGTTTGCTGTTGCTAGCGAGGATGATGGCGAGGATTGAGCAGTAGCATCGGTGAGGGAAGAAGCACTAGTGTCGAGGCACCAGCGCAAAGTGGTAGTGTCGACTTCGAGCACCTCCGCTGACAAGGTTGTGTGACGAGTCAAACAGCGAGAAGAGGGCTTGCTCTAGGCAAGCAGCTCTGATACCATGATAAACTATGAAATGTATGAAATGTAATTGTAGAGTTCATTTAGATAGTGAGCTTTTGATAGCTATTTATACACATTCAGCAGGGTGGATTTTCCTCAATTGCTCAGAGACTTCCTCAATTGCTTAGAGAGTTCCTCAACTGCTTTAAGGAAACCTTATCTGCTATCACTTTTAAGCTCTCTGTGCTTGTGTGTGTTAACCAAGGATGAGAGGGGTATTCATAGGCCTTAAGTTGATTCAAACTTGGAGCCTAAAAATATCTTATCCCGGGTCTTCGGGGTACGGGCGAGACCACTGCCTGTGCTAGGTAGTACCACCGCTAGTGCCAGTCTAACACTGGGCGGTACCACCGCCCAGTCTGGCGGTACCACCGCTTGGCATCCTGACATTGGGTGATACCACTACCCAGACTAACGGTACCACCGCCTTATAGCCTCTTGGAGATTGTGTTTGGGCGGTACCACTGCCTAACATAGTCTTGGATACTGTGCCATGACGGTTTCACCAGTTTGATCACTGTTTGGGCCTTTCACTTGGCCCAACACAGCCCAAACCATGGGTCAATGAATGAGCCTTTCTCTTAGCCCATAATAGCCCTTTTTTGGGCCCACTTGGCCCCTAATTGAGTTCACTTAATTACATTCTAAACCGACTTAATTAGACTATAAACTGATTCGACCTAGACATAATTGATTACAAGCGAATCCTTGTTGTCCGGCATGTCATTGGCTCATCCGGTGCTTCGTCCGATCCTTCGGTGCATCATCCTCTCCTTTGGTGAATTGCCCAATCGACATGTTGTCTTCTCGCAACATCCGATCTTCTTGGAACAATGTCTGATCTTCTTGGCTCGATGCCCGAATTCACGACTCGAAGCCTTCTGCCGATACGTCGACCGATCCTCCAGCCCGACGTCCAATCTTCTGACATGTTTGCTCCGGTCCAACGTCTGATTCCTTTTGCTTTAATCAATTTGCCTTTTTTTATCAAAGTTAGCCCTGCATTACTCAAAATGCTCATTAGATCACAAATACTAACAATTGGTTTCATCATCAAAATCTGAGATTCAACAAAAACGCTATCTCACATATGAATTTAAGTTTCGCGGGTTTTTGCGCACCAATCTTCGTACGATGACGAACACATCTTTGGGAAATTTGGGGATTTTATTTTTTATGTTCTTCTGCTGCGCATGTGATGGATGCCCCCCAAGTTTTCCCTACAATGATGTTGAACCAACTGAATAATTTGAGCAAGCACCTCCATCACCAGTTGAGCTTCCATTGAGAAGATCCACAAGAGAGTGACAACCATCTATAAGATATCCTCCACATGAGTATGTTATGCTTATTAATGAGGGAGAGCCAGAAACTTACCAAGAAGCTATTGTACATGAGCATAAGAATGAGCGGGTTAAAGCCACGCAAGAAAAAATGAGATCCTTACTTGAGAATCACACCTATGACTTGGTAAAGTTGCCTAAAGAGAAGAAAGCCCTCAATAATAAATAATTTTACAAATTGAAGATTAAAAATAATAGCTCACAACAAAGATACAAGGCACGATTAGTTATAAAAGGATTCAGTCAAAAGAAAGGTATTTGTTGAATCTCAAATTTTGATGATGAAACTAATTGATAGTGTTTATGATTTGATCTGTGTTTTGAGTGATGCAAGAAGCTTCGATCAGGGAGAGACAATTGAAGCAGGAAGAATCATGTTGGACCAGAGAAAAACATGTCAGAAGATTGAACATTGAGCCAAAGGATCGGTCGATGTATCGATAGAAGGTTTAGAGTCATGGATTCGGGCATCGGGCCAAGAAGAGCAAAAATTGTGCCAAGAAAATTAGAGTTGTAGAGGTCAACTAGCCGATTAAGCAATAGGCTGCAAGAGAGGACGATGAGTCGAAGAATTGGATGAAGCGTCGATGAACCAATGACATATCGGACAACTTTGATTCAATCTTTGTAATAATTATCCAGATAGAAGTTGGTTTTAAAGTGTGAAAGATTAACTATAATAGCAAGGCATAAAGCAAAATGAAGTCCCAAAGTCAAGAATGAGATTTCGTTGGGAGTTCGAGAATTTGTCGGAAGTCCGGACGTTCGTCTGAAGTTCTACCGGAATTGATCAAGAAGTCCAAGAGCTTGCCAAAGAAGCTCGTCAGAACTCACCAAGAAGATCATCGTGAAGTCCAGGAGCTTCCTAGGAGTCCATTGGAACATTGCTAAGAGATCGTCCGAAGTTCACCGGAAGATTGCTGGAAGCTCACCGGAAGAAACCTAGACTTATGGGCTTATTTAGCTTAGTAAATGTCTTAAAATTTATAGTTAGCACATAATTGGGTTAGAATTAGGCCAACTCGATTAGGGGCCAATTGGGCCAAATTTGGGCTATGTTGGGCTAAGTGCAAGGCCCAAACAATAACCAAATAGGTGGCAGCGTCGTGGCACAGTCTCTGAGATTGTGTTAAGCGGTGGTAGCGCCCTGTGGCAGTGTCAGGCGGTAGTACCACCTAGCCACAGTCTTCTAAGCAGTGGTACTGCCAGACTGGGAGGTGGTACTGCCCAATGTCAGTGCTGTAGGTGGTGGTACCACCTAGCACAAGCGGTGGTGCTGCCAAGACCTAGGAAACCCGGGATGAGACTCTTTTAGGCTCCAAGTTTGAATTCACTTGAGGCCTATAAATATCTCTCTCATCCCTGGTTAATATACATAATAATTGAGAACAAAATAGAAGAAAAATGCTATTGTAATCTTGTGAGCAACTCCTCTCAAAGCTCTAAGTGTTAGTGTAGTTTAAGAGAGGATTAAGGGGGGTGTAAAGGTTTTCTTCTGAACTTGTCAAAAGGTGAATCTAGTTGTAAGGGTGATTGATCTTCGCCTATTGAAGGAAGATCGTTAGGATGCCGGTGACCTCAAGGGAAGAGGAATCGGTGGAGAGTATGTAGGTCATGACGACCGAACCACTATAAAATGGTTTGCATTTCTATTTTGCTGTTTATCTTTATTGCAAACCACTTTACTTCCTCATTACTTTTGTTGCACACCCTTTCGTATGCTTTCAAAATTAATATCTTTTTGAAACGGGTTTTATCGTATGAAAGATTTTTAAACCAATGTGATTTTATCCACTGCACTAATTCACTGTTTGGGCCTTTCACTTGGCCCAACACAGCCCAAACCATGGGTCAATGAATGAGCCTTTCTCTTAGCCCATAATAGCCCTTTTTTGGGCCCACTTGGCCCCTAATTGAGTTCGCTTAATTACATTCTAAACCGACTTAATTAGACTATAAACTGATTCGACCTAGACATAATTGATTACAAGCGAATCCTTGTTGTCCGGCATGTCATTGGCTCATCCGGTGCTTCGTCCGATCCTTCGGTGCATCATCCTCTCCTTTGGTGAATTGCCCAATCGACATGTTGTCTTCTCGCAACATCCGATCTTCTTGGAACAATGTCTGATCTTCTTGGCTCGATGCCCGAATTCACGACTCGAAGCCTTCTGCCGATACGTCGACCGATCCTCCAGCTCGACGTCCAATCTTCTGACATGTTTGCTCCGGTCCAACGTCTGATTCCTCTTGCTTTAATCAATTTGCCTTTTTTTATCAAAGTTAGCCCTGCATTACTCAAAATGCTCATTAGATCACAAATACTAACAATTGGTTTCATCATCAAAATCTGAGATTCAACAAAAACGCTATCTCACATATGAATTTAAGTTTCGCGGGTTTTTGCGCACCAATCTTCGTACGATGACGAACACATCTTTGGGAAATTTGGGGATTTTATTTTTTATGTTCTTCTGCTGCGCATGTGATGCCCCCCAAGTTTTCCCTACAATGATGTTGAACCAACTGAATAATTTGAGCAAGCACCTCCATCACCAGTTGAGCTTCCATTGAGAAGATCCACAAGAGAGTGACAACCATCTATAAGATATCCTCCACATGAGTATGTTATGCTTATTAATGAGGGAGAGCCAGAAACTTACCAAGAAGCTATTGTACATGAGCATAAGAATGAGCGGGTTAAAGCCACGCAAGAAAAAATGAGATCCTTACTTGAGAATCACACCTATGACTTGGTAAAGTTGCCTAAAGAGAAGAAATCCCTCAATAATAAATAATTTTACAAATTGAAGATTAAAAATAATAGCTCACAACAAAGATACAAGGCACGATTAGTTATAAAAGGATTCAGTCAAAAGAAAGGTATTTGTTGAATCTCAAATTTTGATGATGAAACTAATTGATAGTGTTTATGATTTGATCTGTGTTTTGAGTGATGCAAGAAGCTTCGATCAGGGAGAGACAATTGAAGCAGGAAGAATCATGTTGGACCAGAGAAAAACAGGTCAGAAGATTGAACATTGAGCCAAAGGATCGGTCGATGTATCGATAGAAGGTTTAGAGTCATGGATTCGGGCATCGGGCCAAGAAGAGCAAAAATTGTGCCAAGAAAATTAGAGTTGTAGAGGTCAACTAGCCGATTAAGCAATAGGCTGCAAGAGAGGATGATGAGTCGAAGAATTGGATGAAGCGTCGATGAACCAATGACATATCGGACAACTTTGATTCAATCTTTGTAATAATTATCCAGATAGAAGTTGGTTTTAAAGTGTGAAAGATTAACTATAATAGCAAGGCATAAAGCAAAATGAAGTCCCAGAGTCAAGAATGAGATTTCGTTGGGAGTTCGAGAATTCGTCGGAAGTCCGGACGTTCGTCTGAAGTTCTACCGGAATTGATCGAGAAGTCCAAGAGCTTGCCAAAGAAGCTCGTCAGAACTCACCAAGAAGATCATCGTGAAGTCCAGGAGCTTCCTAGGAGTCCATTGGAATATTGCTAAGAGATCGTCCGAAGTTCACCGGAAGATTGCTGGAAGCTCACCGGAAGAAACCTAGACTTATGGGCTTATTTAGCTTAGTAAATGTCTTAAAATTTATAGTTAGCACATAATTGGGTTAGAATTAGGCCAACTCGATTAGGAGCCAATTGGGCCAAATTTGGGCTATGTTGGGCTAAGTGCAAGGCCCAAACAATAACCAAATAGGTGGCAGCGTCGTGGCACAGTCTCTGAGATTGTGTTAAGCGGTGGTAGCGCCCTGTGGCAGTGTCAGGCGGTAGTACCACCTAGCCACAGTCTTCTAAGCAGTGGTACTGCCAGACTGGGAGGTGGTACTGCCCAATGTCAGTGCTGTAGGTGGTGGTACCACCTAGCACAAGCGGTGGTGCTGCCAAGACCTAGGAAACCCGGGATGAGACTCTTTTAGGCTCCAAGTTTGAATTCACTTGAGGCCTATAAATATCTCTCTCATCCCTGGTTAATATACATAATAATTGAGAACAAAATAGAAGAAAAATGCTATTGTAATCTTGTGAGCAACTCCTCTCAAAGCTCTAAGTGTTAGTGTAGTTTAAGAGAGGATTAAGGGGGGTGTAAAGGTTTTCTTCTGAACTTGTCAAAAGGTGAATCTAGTTGTAAGGGTGATTGATCTTCGCCTATTGAAGGAAGATCGTTAGGATGCCGGTGACCTCAAGGGAAGAGGAATCGGTGGAGAGTATGTAGGTCATGACGACCGAACCACTATAAAATGGTTTGCATTTCTATTTTGCTGTTTATCTTTATTGCAAACCACTTTACTTTTGTTGCACACCCTTTCGTATGCTTTCAAAATTAATATCTTTTTGAAACGGGTTTTATCGTATGAAAGATTTTTAAACCAATGTGATTTTATCCACTGCACTAAATTCACCCCCCCCACCCATCCTCCCCCCCCCCCCCCGCCTCCTTCTCCTCTTATTAGTGCTAACTCAATCCTAATAGTTGGTATCAGAGCCTCGTTATTTCTCATTTAGTTTAACACCCAAGAAAAATTGCTCTCCCCCCCCCCCCCCCCCCTCCTCCTCCTCCTCTTATTAGTGCTAACTCGATCCTAACAGTTGGTATCAGAGCCTCGTTATTTCTCATTTAGTTTAACACCCAAGAAAAATTACTTTTTTCAGCTTTTAAGATTGACTTTATATCATTCATCCTCCTATGTTCAATGGGACAGACTACACATATTGGAAAACTCGAATGAGAGTTTTCTTGCTTTTTATTGATTTAGATTTAAGGAATATTGTTGAAAATGATTTTCAAAAGTCTTCTACTCTAATGAATGAATGGAATGATTTGGATAAGAAAACTTTTTCTTTGAATGCAAGAGCTATGAATGCTCTATTTTGTGCCTTGAGCAAAAATTAATTTAATCGAGTTTCTATTTATAAAACGGCTTTCGATATTTGGCATACTCTTGAAACCACACATGAAGGCACTAGTAGACTAAAAAGATTTGAAGATTAATCTTTTGATGTATGATTTCGAGTTGTTTCGAATGAAGCCGAGCGAAACCATTGTTGACATGTACACCCATTTTACGGATGTCGTCAATGGCTTAAAAGCTTTTGGCAAATGTTTTTCGAATCTTGAACTTGTTAATAAAGTTTTACGATCTCTTTCTAAAACTTGGGATCCTAAAGTAACGGCTATTCAAAAGACCAAGGATTTGAATACTTTCCCCCTCGAAGAACTTATTGAGTCTTTAATGACCTATGAAATGAGTTGTATGACACAAAATAAATATGAGAACAACCTTCCAAAGAATAGGAAGGATTTGACACTTAGAACACATGAAGACCACCCGAGCGAAAGCTCAAGTGATGATGAACTTGAACTTCTCACAATAAAGCTTAAAAAGTTCTTAAAACAAGAATAAAAAATAAAAATAAACTTAAAAAGAACGTAACTACTTACTATGAACGCAAGAAGAAGGAAGCATTCTATGACGAATCGAGCTCATCCGAAGACAAGGAGTAAACCAACAAAGGCGAGGTGGCAAACTATGCCTTAACGGCTTTCGACGATAAGGTAATCAAAATCCTCTTAGTTTACTTTTAAATTACTTGATGCTTTTCATGAGTTATTTTTAATTTAGTTTAGAAAAAATATATATAAAATTTTCTTAAAAATTACATGTTTAATGATGTAATAAAAATGTAAAAAATTAAGAACCATGTGTTAGGACTCTAGCTTGGAGAGTCCTAATATAGAGGGACATTCATGTAAAAATGATAGGACTCTAGCTAGGAGAGTCCTAATTGAGAGGGACATTCTGTTATGACTCTAGCTAGGAGAGTCCTAATTGTGAGGGGCATTCATGTAGGAGGTTTTTTCTTAGAGAAGAATTAGGAGTTGTAAAGGAATAGGAGTCTTGAGTAGGAGTCCTATTAGGAGTTGGTTAGAAGTAAGAGTCTTAAGTAGGAGTCCTATTAGGAGTTAGGGTTTAGAAGCCCTATAAATAGCCATGTATTCCTTCTCTTTTCTTAAGCAATAGATGAATCTTTTCTGCAGCCTTTGAGCAGCAACTTGGAGGGAGGAACCCCTATAGAGTTCCAAGGAGGCCGATCCCCTAAAGAGATCAACCCCAAGTTTAGAATCCTTAAGGGTTCAATCACCTGGTATCAGAGCAGCGTTCTTGGCGTCTCGCTGCCCTTCCATAGTCATCCATCAACCCTCTACAACCATCCAAAGCAATTCCCACAATTGCTTAAAAGATCGTCACCGAATTCCGTCATCATCTCCACCACCACGGATCATCCTTTGATCTCCCCGTGAATTGCAACAGGTTCTGGTTTCCTACCTTACTTCTGCTGCAATTTAGTTATCCTTATTCGAAAATCCAAAAAAAAAAAAAATCGTTCCTATATTGCTGCATAAACTTTTCGTCACAAAGTTTTCATCTCTACGACGAAAGATACATTGCAGAATTCCAGCTGCATAGCAGCATCTTTTTGATCTTGCTACTGTGCTTTTTCTATCCAAATTTCTACGAAATTTTTATGACATCTTTGACACTTCTTAACAGTAGATTTCCCTTTGGTTTCATCAAAAAATTCTCAATATAAACTACTGATCTTTTATGTCCAATCTGCTGCACTTGAATTGCAGAATTCAAGCCGCATAGCACCATCTGTTTGATCTTGCTACTGTACTTTTTCTATCCAAATTTCTACGAAATTTTTATGACATCTTTGACACTTCCTAACAGTAGATTTCCCTTTGGTTTCATTGAAAAATTCTCAATATAAACTACTGATCTTTTATGTCCAATCTGCTGCACTTGAAAATCTATGCTGCAGAAAATTTCAGCTGCATATCGTTGCCTTAACCCATCTATTTGCAATCTTTTTTGAATGAAATTTCGTATACACTTCATAGATCATCTTGGCTTCCATCTAAGATTGATCTATTAAGAAATTCATCTCTAAAAACGATTTTATGTTGCTGCAAATTTTCATCGTATCCCGCTGAAATTTTTCGACGATAATTCTGCAATTGCAACTTGCACCAATTACCTTGCTGTTATACTGCCGAAATTTTCTTGATTAAATTAGATATCCTTGCTGTCATATAAACTGTGATTTTGCTATCAATTCCCTTCTCAATTCTCTCAAGTTTTTGGTGGAAATTACGTCGAGAAATCGTTGTTTCTTCGACGACAATTCTACTCTTACAAGACAGCACATACTTGCTGCAACTTCCACGGATTTCTGTCAAACCTTTGCTACCATCTACCACAGATCCAAAACTTTCAACCACAGCCCTGAAACTCTACTAAACCACACCCTCAAACTGCACCCAAAACTGCCACAAAACAAGCCTAAATCGTAGCCTACATCCACGAATCCACCAACCGTTTTGACCATCACTTCTCTCAACCTATACATGCCTTTAACCTAACAACAAAAGAGAGATCTTAACATCATAGATTTGGAGGCATATATTATGGCATCTAAGGAGGTAATCAATGCTAAATTCGAAGCCTTGGAGGCACGAATGGAGGATAAGATTCGGATGCTCTTTACCGAACTCAGATTGGGCCGACCACTAAGCCCGAAGAAATCACATCAAGGTGAGAGCTTTGCCCAATCACACCAACCCCAAAGATATGACTTCCAAGAGAGGGGAAGCTCTATGACCAACCCCAACTATCCATGCATGAGAGTGGACTTCCCTAGATGGGAAGAAGGAGACCCGATTGGTTGGATCTCACGCGCGGAGCGATATTTTCGGTACCACAAAACCGCGGATATATCTATGGTGAAAATTGCAGCTATACATCTTGAAGGGGATGCTATACAGTGGTTTGACTGGTTTGAACATACTTATGGAGTCCTTTCATGGCGACAATTCAAAGAAGGACTGCTGATTCGCTTCAGACCAACCGATTACGAGAATATTGACGAACAACTAGCAAAGATCCAACAAACCTCCACCATTCAGGAGTACCAAACCAGGTTTGAAAGGTTATCTAATCAAACTCATGATTGGTCTCAAAAACAGCTATTGTGGACCTTCATTGAGGGCTTGAAGCCGGAGATCCGAGGAGAAGTTAAAGCGCGACAACCGTATACGCTTATGGCAGCCATCTCTTTCGCACGACATCAAGAGGAGCAATTGAACCATGAAGCTCGGAGGACTAGGGTCTCTCCTCAACCAGTAATATTGAAGCCCTTAGCCCTCCCTATTGTCGACCAAGTCCCTACACTAAAGAGGTTAACAAGAGAAGAGCTTCGGGAGCGATATGCGAAGGGGTTATGTTGGCATTGTGACGAGCCGTGGAGCCGTGAGCATCGCTGTAGTAAAGGGGGACTTCTTATGATTGAACCGATAGAAGAAGAGATCATTGAACATCCAAAAGAGAGCCTTGAACATGAAAAAGAAGATGCAAAAGAAGAGCCACAACCGACCGAAGTTATGGTACATACACTAGCTAGCTACTCAAACCCGCAAACGATGAAAATTGGAGGCCTTCTCAAACAACAACCAATCACTGTTCTCATCGACACGGGCAGTACTACTAACTTCCTAAATAGTAAGCTTGCTGTTCGGATATCATTACCTATCGAGAATCGCTGCAGGTTTGATGTTAAGGTCACCGACGGACGGATTTTGAATTGTGATCATAGGCGCTTGCAGGAGAAACTATTGCTGTAGGACCAAGATATAATTGCAAATTTCTTCCTTCTCCCTCTTAACAATCATGAGGCCATGCTCAGAATTAAATGGTTGACGACATTAGGTGATATTTCTTGGAATTTTATGAAACTAATTATGAAATTTTACAGTAAAGAGAAACAGGTGACATTGCACGGGAAACGTGGGGGCGACATAACAACGATTTGCACACAACAAATGAAGAATGTTTTGCATAAAGCATGTAGCGGCTTTTTGGTACAACTTGAGCAGCAAACTAAGGGAGAGCCAACAGAATTTGAAGATCCAAATCTACTTCCTTTGCTTGCTGAATTTTCAAATATATTTGACGAACCGCGCAACCTACCTCTTACCTGTCGGCATGATCATTGTATAATGATTCTTCCAGGAAAATCTTCAGCAAATGCTCAGCCATATCAGTATCCACATCTCCAGAAGGATGAAATAGAAAGGATTATAAAAGAGATGCTCGAAACAGGAGTTATTCGGCCAAGTTGCAACCTCTACTCTTCGCCGGTGCTACTTATACGCAAGAAGGACGGAACAAGGCGAATATGTGTTGATTACCGAGCTCTCAATGGCATAATCATCAAGGACAAATACTTTATTCCAATAGTAGATGAATTGCTAGATGAAAGGGAGTACAAATCTTTACAAAGCTGGACCTTTGATCCGGGTATCATCAAATACGAGCATGCGAAGAAGACATACGGAAAACCACCTTTTGAACACACAACAACCACGAATTTTTGCTTTCTTCAACAAAAGGTGGAATATCTTGGGCATATCATATCAGAGGAAGATGTGGTAGTGGACCCCTTCAAAATTGGAGCAATGCAAAACTGGCTGACCTCGAGAAACTTAAAATTGCTACATGGCTTTCTGGGTTTAACAGGCTACTACCGCAAGTTCGTGAAAAACTATGGAAAGATCAGTGCACCACTTACTTCCTTACTAGAAAAAGATGTCTTCCAATGGTTGGACAGAGCCTCCGCTGCCTTCGACAAACTTAAGGCAGCCATGACGACGACGCCGGTGCTAACACTACCAGATTTCAACCGACCCTTCATTATTGAGGCCGACACATCTGGAGTCAGAATTGGAGCCATTCTCATGCAAGATGGTCGACCACTCGCATACACTAGCAAGGCATTATCTCCCTCCGATCAAAATATGTCAACATATGGTAAGGAGACGCTCGCCATTGTGCGCGCAGCAACGAGGTGGAGATTGTACTTGATCAGGCGATACTTTCAAATCAAGACCGACCATAAAAGCCTAAAATATCTCTTGGAGCAGAAGATATCTTCCCCCGAGCAGCAAAAATGGGTAACAAAACTTCTTGGATTTGATTTTGAAATAACTTACAAAAAGGGGAAAGAGAATGTTCTTGCAGATGCGCTTTCGCAGCTACCCGAGCAAGTTGAAGTTTCGACCGTTTCACTTCCGACCAGCGACTTCCTTGAGGATATTAAGATGGAATGGCAGGAAGATTCAGATACTAGTAAGATTATAAAAAAATTGGAGGAAGCACCAAGCCCCATGGCTCATTACAATTGGGACTCAAAAGAATTACACTATAAGGGACGCATTGTGCTTGTGACAAATTCTACTTGCATCTTCAATAGCAGATTTTGGACAAAGTTATTCTATATGCAGGGTACTAAATTGAAAAGGAGTACGACATATCACCCACAAACCAACAGCCAACCGGAAGTTTTAAACAGGTGCTTGGAGATAGCCCAAAGCCACCCACCAAATATGACTACCCAAAGAGAACTCCAGACCCAGCCAAGTGTCATTATTGATCGACGGATCGTGACTCAACGACGACGACCCACTAATGAAGTGCTAATACAGTGGGCGAACCTACCAAAAGAAGATGCCACTTGGGAGAACTATGACGACTTGAAGATCAAATTCCCAGAATTAATGAATCATCAGCCTCGAGGACAAGGCTGATTTGAAGAGGGCGGGTCTGTTAGGACTCTAGCTTGGAGAGTCCTAATATAGAGGGACATTCATGTAAAAATGATAGGACTCAGCTAGGAGAGTCCTAATTGAGAGGGATATTCTGTTATGATTCTAGCTAGGAGAGTCCTAATTGTGAGGGGCATTCATGTAGGAGGTTTTTTCTTAGAGAAGAATTAGGAGTTGTAAAGGAATAGGAGTCTTGAGTAGGAGTCCTATTAGGAGTTGGTTAGAAGTAAGAGTCTTAAGTAGGAGTCCTATTAGGAGTTAGGGTCTAGAAGCCCTATAAATAGCCATGTATTCCTTCTCTTTTCTTAAGCAATAGATGAATCTTTTCTGCAGCCTTTGAGCAGCAACTTGGAGGGAGGATGTTAGAACCCTTGCAGATTCTAAACTTGGGGTTGATCTCTTTAGGGGATCGGCCTCCTTGGAACTCTATAGGGGTTCCTCCCTCCAAGTTGCTGCTCAAAGGCTGTAGAAAAGATTCATCTATTGCCTGAGAAAAGAGGAGGAATACATGGCTATTTATAGGGCTTCTAAACCCTAACTCCTAATAGGACTCCTACTTAAGACTCTTACTTCTAACCAACTCCTAATAGGACTCCTACTCAAGACTCCTATTCCCTTACAACTCCTAATTCTTCTCTAAGAAAAAACCTCCTACATGAATGCGCCTCTCAATTAGGACTCTCCTAGCTAGAGTCCTAATAGAATGTCCCTCTCAATTAGGACTCTCCTAGCTAAAGTCCTAACAGTTTTACATGAATATCCCTCTCAATTAGGACTCTCCTAGCTAGAGTCCTAACAAACCCGCCCTCTTCAAATCAGCCTTGTCCTCGAGGCTGACGATTCATGAATTTTGGGAATTTGATCTTCAAGTCATCATAGTTCTCCAAAGTGGCATCTTCTGTTAGTAGGTTTGCCCACTGTATTAGCAATTCAGTAGTGGATCGTCGTCATCGAGTCATAATCCGTCGATCAATAATGGCACTTGGCTGAGTCTGAAGTCCTCCTTGGGTAGTCATATTTGGTGGGTGGCTTTGGGCTATCTCCAAGCACTTATTTACAATTTCTGTCTGGCCGTCGGATTGTGAGTGATATGCCATACTCCTTTTCAATTTAGTACTCTTATAGTATAATTCTTTTGAGTCCCAATTGTAATGAGCTACGGAGCTTGGCGCTTCCTTCAATTTTTTTTGTATAATCTTACTAGTCTCTGAATCTTCCTGCCATTCCATCTTAATATCCTCAAGGAAGTCGCTGGTCGGAAGTGAAATGGCCAAAACTTCAGCTTGCTCGGGTAGCTGCGAAAGCGCATCTGCAAGAACATTCTCTTTCCCCTTTTTGTAAGTTATTTCATAATCAAATCCAAGAAGTTTTGTTACCCAGTTTTGCTGCTCAGGGGATGATATCTTTCGCTCCAAAAAGTACTTGAGGCTTTTATGGTCGGTTTTAATTTGAAATCGTCGACCAATCAAGTAGGGTCTCCACCTCGTTGCTGCGCGCACAATGGCGAGCATCTCCTTATCATATGTTGACTTATTTTGATGGGAGGGAGATAATGTCTTGCTAGTGTATGCGAGTGGTCGACCATCTTGCATGAGAATTGCTCCAATTCCGACTCCAGATGCGTCGGCCTCAATAATGAAGGGTCGGTTGAAATCTGGTAGTGTTAGCACCGGCGTCGTCGTCATGGCTGCCTTAAGTTTGTCGAAGGCAACGGAGGCTATGTCCGACCATTGGAAGACATCTTTTTTCAGAAAGGAAGTAAGTGGTGCACTGATCTCTGCATAGTTTTTCACGAACTTGCAGTAGTAGCCTGTTAAACCCAGAAAGCCATGTAGCAATTTTATGTTCCTCGTGGTCAGCCAATTTTGCATTGCTCCAATTTTGAAGGGGTCTACTGCCACACCTTCCTCTGATATGATATGCCCAAGATATTCCACCTTCTTTTGAAGAAAGCAAAAATTTATAGTGGTTATTGTGTATTCAAAAGGTGGTTTTCGGTATGTCTTCCTCGCATACTCGTATTTGATGATACCCGGATCGAAGGTCCAGCTTTGTGAAGATTTGTGCTCCCTTTCATCTTGCAACTCATCTACTACTGGAATAGGGTATTTATCCTTGATGGTTATGCCATTGAGAGTTCGGTAATCAACACATAATCGCCATATTCCATCCTTCTTTCGTATGAGGAGCACCGGTGAAGAGTAGGGGCTACAACATGACCGAATAACTCCTGTTTTGAGCATCGCTTTTACAATCCTTTCTATTTCATCCTTCTGGAGATGTGGATACTGATATGGCTGAGCATTTGCTGGAGATTGGCCTGGAAGAATCGTTATACAATGATCATGCCGACGGGTAAGAGGTAGGTTGCGTAGTTCGTCAAATATATCTGAAAATTCAGCAAGCAAAGGAAGTAGATTTGGATCTTCCAATTTTGTTGGCTCTCCCTTAGTTTGCTGCTCAAGTTGTACCAAAAAGCCACTGCATGCTTTATGCAAAACCTTCTTCATTTGTTGTGTGCAAATCATCATTACGTCGCCCCCACGTTTCCCGTGCAGTATCACCTGTTTCTCCTTACTGTAAAATTTCATAATTAGTTTCATAAAATTCCAATAAAAATCACCTAATGTTGTCAACCATTTAATTCTGAGCATGGCCTCATGATCATCAAGAGGGAGAAGGAAGAAATCTGCAATTATCTCTTGGTCCTGCAGCAATAGTTTCTCCTGCGGGCGCTTACGATCATACTTCAAAATCCGTCTGTCGGTGACCGTAACATCAAACCTGCAACGATTCTCGATAGGTAATGCCATTCGGATAGCAACCTTACTGTTTAGGATATTATTAGTGCTGCCCGTGTCGATGAAAATATTGATCAGTTGTTGTTTGAGAAGGCCTCCAACTTTCATCATTTGCGGGTTTGAGTAGCCGGCTAGTGCATGTACCGTAACTTCGGTCGGTTGTGGCTCTTCTTCTGCATCTTCTTCTTTATGTTCAATGCTCTCTTCTAGATGTTCAATGACCTCTTCTTCTACTGGTTCAATGATAAAAAGTCTCCCTTTACTACAGCGATGCTCATGGCTCCACGGCTCGTCGCAATGCCAACATAACCCCTTCGCAGATCGCTCCTGAAGCTCTTCTCTTATCAACCTTTTTGGTGCAGGGACTCGGTCAACAGTAGGGGGGGCTAAGGGCTTCAATATTACTGGTTGAGGAGTGACCCTAGTCCTTCGAGCTTCATGGTTCAATTGCTCCTCTTGATGTTGTGCGAAAGAGATGGCTGCCATAAGCGTGTACGGTTGTCGCGCTTTAACTTCTCCTCGGATCTCCGGCTTCAAGCCCTCAATAAAGGTCCTCAATAGCTGTTTTTGAGACCAATCAAGAGTTTGATTAGATAACCTTTCAAACCTGGTTTGGTACTCCTGAATGGTGGAGGTTTGTCGGATCTTTGCTAGTTGTCCGTCAATATTCTCGTAATCGGTTGGTCTGAAGCGGATCAGCAGTCCTTCTTTGAATTGTTGCCATGAAAGGACTCCAAAAGTATGTTCAAACCAGTCAAACCACTGTATAGCATCCCCTTCAAGATGTATAGCTGCAATTTTCACCATAGATGCATCCGCGATTTTGTGGTATCGAAAATATCGCTCCGCGTGCAAGATCCAACCAATCGGGTCTCCTTCTTCCCATCTAGGGAAGTCCACCCTTATGCGTGGATAGTTGGGATCGATCATAGAGCCTCCCCTCCCTTGGAACTCATCTCTTCGGGCCTGGTGCGATTGCGCAAAGCTCTCTTCGTGATATGATTTTTTCGGGCTTAGTAGTCGGCCCAATCTGAGTTCGGTAAAGAGCGTCCGAATCTTATCCTCCATTCGCGCCTCCAAGGCTTCAAATTTAGCATCAATTGCCTCCTTAGATGCCATAGTATATGCCTCCAAATCTATGATGTTAAGATCTCTCTTTTGTTGTCAAGTTAAAGGCATGTATAGGTTGAGAGAAGTGATGGTCGAAAGGGTTGGTGGATTGGTGGATGTAGGCTGCGGTTTAGGCTTGTTTTGTGGCTGTTTTGGGTGTAGTTTGAGGGTGTGGTTTGGCAGAGTTTTAGGGTTATGGATGAAAGTTTTGGATCTGTGGTAGATGGTAGCAAAGGTTTGACAGAAATCCATGGAAGTTGCAGCAAGTATGTGCTGTCTTGTAAGAGTAGAATTATCGTCGAAGAAACAACGGTTTCTCGACGTAATTTCCACCAAAAACTTGAGAAAATTAAGGAGGGAATTGATAGCAAAATCACAGTTTATATGACAGCAAGGATATCTAATTTAATCAAGAAAATTTCGGCAGTATAACAGCAAGGAAATTGGTGCAAGTTGCAATTGCAAAATTATCGTCGAAAAATTTCAGCGGGTTACGATGAAAATTTGCAGCAACATCAAAATAATTTTTAGAGATGAATTTCTTAATAGATCAATCTTAGATGGAAGCCAAGATGATCTATAAAGTGTATAAGAAATTTCATTCAAAAAAGATTGCAAATAGATGGGTTAAGGCAACGATATGCAGCTGAAATTTTCTGCAGCATAGATTTTCAAGTGCAGCAGATTGGACATAAAAGATCAGTAGTTTATATTGAGAATTTTTCGATGAAACCAAAGGGAAATCCACTGTTAGGAAGTGTCAAAGATGTCATAAAAATTTCGTAGAAATTTGGATAGAAAAAGTGCAGTAGCAAGATCAAACAGATGGTGCTATGCTGCTTGAATTCTGCAATTCAAGTGCAGCAGATTGGACATAAAAGATCAGTAGTTTATATTGAGAATTTTTTGATGAAACGAAAGGGAAATCCACTGTTAGGAAGTGTCAAAGATGTCATGAAAAGTTCATAGAAATTTGGATAGAAAAAGCACAGTAGCAAGATCAAACAGAAGGTGCTATGCGGCTGGAATTCTGCAATGTATCTTTCATCGTAGAGATGAAAACTTTGTGACGAAAAGTTTATGCAGCAATATAGGAACAATTTTTTTTTTTTGGATTTTCGAATAAGGATAACTAAATTGCAGCAGCAGTAAGGAAGGAAACCAGAACCTGTTGCAATTCACGGGGAGATCAAAGGATGATCCGCGATGGTGGAGATGATGGCGGAATTCGGTGACGATCTTTTAAGCAATTGTGGGAATTGCTTTGGATGGTTGTAGAGGGTTGATGGATGGCTGTGGAAGGGCAGCGAGACGCCAAGAACGCTGCTCTGATACCAGGTGTTAGAACCCTTACAGATTCTAAACTTGGGGTTGATCTCTTTAGGGGATCGGCCTCCTTGGAACTCTATAGGGGTTCCTCCCTCCAAGTTGCTGCTCAAAGGCTGCAGAAAAGATTCATCTATTGCCTGAGAAAAGAGGAGGAATACATGGCTATTTATAGGGCTTCTAAACCCTAACTCCTAATAGGACTCCTACTTAAGACTCTTACTTCTAACCAACTCCTAATAGGACTCCTACTCAAGACTCCTATTCCCTTACAACTCCTAATTCTTCTCTAAGAAAAAACCTCCTACATGAATGCCCCTCTCAATTAGGACTCTCCTAGCTAGAGTCCTAATAGAATGTCCCTCTCAATTAGGACTCTCCTAGCTAAAGTCCTAACAGTTTTACATGAATGTCCCTCTCAATTAGGACTCTCCTAGCTAGAGTCCTAACAGAGGAACCCCTATAGAGTTCCAAGGAGGCCGATCCCCTAAAGAGATCAACCCCAAGTTTAGAATCCTTAAGGGTTCTAACACCATGCTTTTCATTTTCTAGCTAATTTTAAAAATAATAATGATAATTGCATGTGTTATGAAAATACAACAAAATGTTAGATTTAAATCTAATGATTAATCCTATGTATTTTTTTTTTAAAATAATGTGTATCTAAATTGACGATTTTCGATTTTGATTAAAAATGCTTTATGAAATCATGTTTGATGATATCATGCTTATTGAGTTTATGGCTTGAAATTGTGTATGTTATACCTTGAAAACTTGAAACCATGTTTTGATGTCATGCCCAAAGTAGTAATGCATAATAATCATGCTTAATAAGTTTATATTTCAAAATTATGCATGATGATTTTTATGATTTATGGATTATCGATCCTTATCGTAATGAAAGATCGTTTTTCGATTTTAAACATTGATGCATATTTTTATTTGGTATAAATGAAAAAGGCATGCTTCTATGAAATAAATCACATAAATTGAAACAACTAAAAAGAGAAAAGTATTTTTCTTGATAAAGTATTTATGCCATTTTGAATCTCTTGAAAGTGATTTTGATGATTTGTTGATTTGAATTTGGATGAGTTTCCTCTAACCATGATGTTTATCTTGATTTCTTGACATTTATAACTTGAGATTTACCCTATATGAATCGAGATCTTTTATCCTCGATGTTTCTTTTTACTATCTACTATCTAAATGAATCATGATTTTTTAGAATTATAATTTTTATGATTCATATTGAATTGAGAGATATTATACATGAATCAAGATCCTTTATGTGTTCTCTCATGACACCTTTTGTTATAGGAATGTCTTTATCGATATCATGATAATGAATTCTCGATATTGATACTTAAAATTTTTCTATGAATCAAGATCTTGTTTTAGAACTCCTGTGTTTTTTTTTTTTGTTATTTACTAAAAGGGAGATTTGTCAAGATAAATCTTGTCATTTAGTGTTCATGGCTTAATCTTTCGTGATCTTTGATATTTTATTTTTCATGATATGATTTTTATAATTCCTTTTATTTATGAAGTATATCTCATCACCAAAATTCTCTTGATATTCTTCATGTGATGATATGAAATTATGCATGAAATACTCATGAATTTATGTTGATGCATACAAATGAGAAGTTATGATCATGCATAATATGATGTAATGTAATTTGACATTTTTGATACCATCATGATTTGGAATGATGCATGCAATATTATGATTTGTTACAAAAATGATGTATTATGAATGCTTGAGTATCATGTATGATATGCCCATAGTGATGATTAATTTATTTTTGGTATCACGCATGAAGGAAGAATGAAATGAAAGGTTTGAAAATTGTACATGTTTTAATTTGAAACTATAATGATGGACAACCATATTAAAAATGGATTGATACTTTAACTTTGTCATGATTTGAAATTGATGTAAAGGGAAAAGAATTACAACATTGTATTCTTCCCTTCTTTTTTACAATGGTAAAGGGAGAGAAAAATTGCTAGCTTAAGATGCAAAATTTAGAAACTTGCACATTATAAAAAAAATAAAAGTGCTATCTTGTCTATCTCAAAAAGTAAAACATGCTAACTTGCATATCTAGCAAAATTTCCAAACTTGCAAAACTCAAAATTATTGCTTGCTTGCATATAAAATTTTGCTAGTTTATGCTTTGGCAAAGAAGCAAAAATTACACTTCTCAAAAGAGAAGAAAGAAAATTACTAGCTTGCATGATGATAAAACTTGAGATTATATTTATAATGCAATGATTTGAAACTTGCTAAATGTATTTTTCCTTTTTGTTGATGACAAAGGGGGAGAAGTTATGATAATGATCATGCATGGAATGATATATTGTAAATTTGATTATGCATGATTTTATGATGACTTACTTCAAATATTCTTGATTTAATTTTCTTTGACTTGAATTCAATTTGAATTCAAGAGTTATATCAATATGACATATTGATAGGGGGAGTTATAGTTAACTCCGTCATCAATTGGTTGTCATCATCAAAAAGGGGGACATTGTTGAATCTCAGATTTTGATGATGAAACCAATTGATAGTGTTTATAATTTGATATGTGTTTTGAGTGACGCAGGAAGCCTTGATCAGGGAGAGACAATTGAAGCAGGAAGAATTATGTTGGGCTAGAGAAAAACATGTCATAAGTTTAAACGTCGAGGCGAATGATCAATCGACATATCGATAGAAGGCTTTGGGCCACATATTTAGGCATCGAGCCAAGAAGAGCAAAAATTGTGCCAAGGAAATCAGAGTTGTGGAGGTTAACTAGATGATTGGGCAATAGGCCGCAAGAGAGGACGATGCACCAAAGAATTAGACGAAGCGTCAATGAACCAATGACATGTCGGACAACTTTAATTCAAGCTTTGTAATAACTGTCTAGATCAAAGTAGGTTTTAAAGTGTGCAGGATTAACTATAATAGCAAGGCATAAAGTAAAATGAAGTCTCAAAGTCAAGAACTAGATTTCTTTGGGGGTTTGAGAGTTCGTCGGAAGTCCAAACGTTCGTCGAAAGTCCAGACGTTTGTCGGAAGTTCTGTCGAAATTGATCGAGAAGTCTAGGGGCTTGCCAAAAAAGCTCATCGGAACTCGGTAAGAAGATCATCGTGAACTCCAGGAGCTTGTCGAGAGTCTACTAGAACATTACCGAGAGATCGTTGGAAGATCGTCGGAAGCTCGTTGGATGAAACTTTCTGCGATTAAAATGAAATGTTAGGATCAAGAGCACTAAGAGGGGGGGGTGAATTAGTGCTGCGGAAAACTTTCTGCTATTAAAACGAAACTGCGTTCGAACGATAAAAACGATTTCTGTGTGAAAGTCGATTCTAAGCAAGATGATGTTAAAGTCAATCTATGAAGGCAGTTTGCAGCTATGATGAAAACCAGAATATAGGTGCAAACTGAAATACGACGTTCGTACGAAGAAACTGATTTACGTCTAAATGCTGATTTGTAAATCACTTGATTAGACAAGATGTAGTTTAAGCAAGAGTATAAAGGCAGTTTGCAGTTATGGTAGAGCTCAAAACGTAAACGCAATCTGAAATATGATGATCGTACGAAAAAATAGATTTACGTCTAAACGCTGATTCAGAAAGTGAAAGGCTTGAAACCCGATCGTTTATGCGCAGAAAGCAGTAAGCTTCAGAGGAGGTTTGCAGAAAGATAATATGCTCAAAGTAAATCCAAACCGAGATTTAGAGTGGTTCGGTCAATCTTGACCTACTCCACTTTTGGCTTCCTCCACTGACGAGGTCACCGACGTCAACTAGAGGCCTTCCTTCAATAGGCGAAGGCCAACCACCCTTTTACAGTTTCACTCCTTTTGACGGGCTTAGGAGACAACTCTTACAAAAATTTTCTCTCCTCTCTTTACAACTCAGAACTTGGAAGAACAGAGGGAGAAGTACTTTTGGCCTTTACAATAATTTTGAGCTCTAAGAATCACAGAAAGGATCAAGATTTCGGTGTAAAATTTTGCTTCCTATCAGTGCTGAATGGGTGGGGTATATATAGGCCCCAACCCAATTCAAATTTGGAGCTCCAAACTGTCAATTCCCGGAATTCCGGGATCAAGCGGTTGCACCTCCTGATTGGAGCGATTGCACCGCCTGGCAGAGCTCGAAGACTGAGCCTCTAGGCGGTGCTACCTCCTGTCAGGGACGGTTGCACCTCCTGACAGAGCTCGAAGATTGAGCTCAGGCGGTTGCACCTCCTAACTGAGGCGGTTGCACCGCCTGACTAAGCTCAGGCGGTGCTACCTCCTATTAGGGGAGGTTGCACCGCCCAGTCTCGCTCGGAGACTGAGCCCCAAGCGGTGCCACCGCCTGGTTGGGGCGGTTGCACCTCCCAGTCTCGATCGGAGACTGAGCCCAGGCGGTGCAACCTCCTGCCTTGGGCGATTCAACCGCCTGGCAGAAATCAGGGTCCGAATCGGTTGATCCATTCGGCCCAATTTGGGTTTTTCAAGGGCCCAATTGCACCAAGATTAAGTTAATGGGATCAGCTCCCATTTCCAACTTAATCAATGTGCTAACTACGATTTTTCCTAAGACATTTACTGCAACTTGTTCCGGTGCGTCAATCGCTTCTTCCGGCGAGCTTCCGGCGAATTTCCGTCGATCATCCGATGAACCCTCGGTGATACTCCTGCGGACTTCCGGCAAACTCCTGGACTTGTGACGATTCACTTGGCGAGTTCCGACGAGCTTCTTTGGCAAGCTTATGGACTTCTCGGATTTGTTCCTGTAGAACCTCCGATGACTGTCCGAACTTCCGTCGAACTCTCGAACTCCCAACGTGATCATTGTCTTGACTCCGGCGTAACTCCTGCTGCATGTCTTACTTTCATCGTAGTTAATCCTGCACACTTATCTCAACATATATATTAGATAAAAAATGACAATTGACTTTATCATCAAAATCCGAGATTCAACAACCTAGACTTATGGACTTATTTAACTCAGTAAATATCTTAAAATTCATAGTTAGCACATAATTAGGTTAGAAATGGGCTAACTCAGTTGGTGGCCAATTGGGCCAAGTTTGGGCTGTGTTGGGCCAAGTGCAAGGCCCAAACAGTGACCCAAAAGGTGGCACCGTCGTGGCACAGTCTCCGAGAAGTTGAGCATCTTGATGTGAAAACAACATTTCTTCATGGTGAGTTAGAAGAAGAAATTTACATAGAGCAACTAGAATGTTTCAAAGTCAAGAGAAAAGAAAATCTAGTGTAAAACTTAGGAAAAGCTTATATGGACTCAAATAATCACCTAGATAGTGGCATAAGAAGTTTGATTTCTTTATGATGAGCCAAGGGTATAATAGAATCACATCTTATCATTGTGTGTTTATAAAAAAAATTTTAGATGATGATTTTATTATTCTTCTGCTATATATTGATGATATGATGATTGTTGGCCATGATGTTGATAAAATTGAGAAGCTTAAAAGATAGCTAAGTAAGTCTTTTGTCATGAAAGACTTAGGATCGAAAAAACAAATACTTGGCATGAGGATTCTTTGTGATAGAAATAAAGGGAAGATTTAACTATCTTAGGAGACCTACATTGAAAAGGTTCTTGAAATATTCAACATGAGTAAAGCCAAAGGAGTTTGTTCGCCACTTGCAAGTCATTTAAAGCTTAGTTTAAAACAATGTCCTATAAGTGAGAAAGAAAAAGAAGAAATGTCCAAAGTGCCTTACTCATCTGCAATAGGTAGTTTGATGTATGCTATGGTTTGTACTATGTCAGATATAGCTCATGCAATTAGAGTTGTCAATCGATTTCTCTCTAATCCTGGTAAAGAACATTGGGCAGCAGTGAAATAGATATTAAGATATCTAAGAGGTACTTCCAGGTTGTATTTATATTTTGGCAGTAATGAACCTATGCTAGAGGGGTACATAGATGCAGACATGGCAGGTGATATTGATTCCAAGAAGTCCACTTTGGGATTCTTGATGATGTTTATAGGGAGAGTAGTCTCTTAGTAGTCTAAGTTATAGAATTATATTGCTTTGTCAACCATAGAAGCAGAATATATAGAAACTACTAAAGCCTATAAAGAAACTTTATGGATGAAAAAGTTTCTACATAAATTAGGCTTGAAACAGGAATGATATACTATTTACTGTGACAGTCAGAGTGCCATTACCTCTCCAAGAATTCAATATACCATTCTAGATCTAAGCATATTGATGATAGATATCATTGGATTTGTGATGTGCTTGAGATGAAAGAATTATACTTGGAAAAGGTGCATACCAATGAGAATGTATCAGATATATTAACAAAGTCTTTACCTAAGGAGAAGCTTGAAGCATGTAGGCGAAGAGTGGGCTTAGTACAACCCATCAAAGGGAGAAGTATACATCATAACATTTTGCTTGCTAATGACTTGGTCAAAGATTTACATTCAAAAGCAAGAGGGACAAAAATATATTTTAAAGCTGATTTACGGAAAGCCTTTGATTCAGTTAATAGGAAATTTATCTATAAGATGCTCCTCGATATGAACTTCCCACAGTAATGGGTTAATTGGATTCAATCTTGCCTGGAAACTCCAAAGTTTTCGATACTCTTTAATGGCTCACCTATTGTTTTTTTTGGGAGCATGAATGGCATCCGACAAGGTGATCCACTCTCTCCGTATCTCTTTACTATTGCGATGGAAGGACTTAGCTGTATGTTGGAACATGCAGTCTTAAATGGCAGCATAAAGGTACCCAATGCTGGCTCTATTCATATATCACATATAACATTTGCAGATGATTTACTTATCTTTCTCCAAAATGATCCAACTTCAGTAAAGAACCTGGCTACTATTATGAATGACTTTGGTATGGTTTCTGGACTTCAGTTAAATCATGCGAAAAGTAAAGTATATATGAGCCCTTACGTTGAGAATAAGGTCTTTATTGCACAAACTTTGGGGGTTAGTGAGGGAAGCCTGCCAGTTCCTTATTTGGGTCTCCCGCTCATATCCACAGGCATTCACAAAACCCACTGTCAGCCTATCCTACAAAAAATAAATAATAGAATTTCTTCTTGGAAAAATAGGCTTCTATCAAAAGCAGGACGACTCGAACTCATCCGTTCTGTATTGCACTCCTACTCTATATATTGGTGTAATGCATTTCTTCTGCCTGCTGGACTTCTCCAAGATATTGAACGGTTATTAATGAACTTCTTCTAGAATGGCACAAATGATAAGGCAATGCATATGGTAAATTGGGATAGCATTTGCAAACCGAAAGATGAAGGGGGGCTAAACTTGAGAAATACTAGAGATTGGAATCAAGCATGCCTGGTACAACAATTGTGGGATCTTTTGCAAAACAAATGTTCCTTATGGTCACAATGGGTTTCTGCTAGGTATCTTTCAAAGGAATCAATCTGGGAAATTTCAACAAGAACATACCACTCTTCAGCTTGGAAAGGAATTTTAAAGGCAAGGAATTGGCTAATCAAACACATTTCTTATGCAATCTCTTCTGGAACTAGTACTAATATGTGGTACGATCCTTGGGTGAATGGGAAGAGTATATTTCAATTATATGGCGACAGAATACGAAAAGATCTTGGGGCTCCCAAAGATTGGAAGGTTTCCGAGTTCATTGCTAACGGTACCTGGTGTCTCCCTAATCCTATTTCTCCCGAAATGTTATCACTTTGGCCGACTATCATAGCTATTCCAATCAGGAACAACTCTTCAGATATACTTATTTGGCCTCATGACAATGGCAAATTTAGTGCCACATCCGTATAGAATCAAATTAGACAAAGAAATAACAAGTGGGTCCCAAGCAGTTGGACATGGGATCGACCGGGATCACAAAGACACTCCTTATGTACATGGCAGGCCCTTCTCAATAAACTACCTACAATAGATAATATGAAAAGAAGAGGTATCTATCATGTTAACCGATGCTCCCTTTGTTTGCAACAAGAAGAAACTGTTGACCACCTTTATTTTGCTTGTAATTATACAAAATGGATATGGAAGGAGATTCTCCAGCGATTTGAACTCAATAGACTGCCGCAACCAAACTTGCACCAAGAACTAGGCGACCTTATACAATGTTTCTCAAGAAAAGGGCCACTTACACAACTGGCAAAGGTTACTTTCAGATGCGCTATTTGGTGGATGTGGAAGGAGAGATGTAATAGAATCTTTGAATGTCAACACACAAACAATGCTCAGCTCTTGAAAGAGATTATTAGAGACTCAAGATCCTGTATGGAGCATGATCTCAAAATCGAGCACTTCACCCGAAGAGAAAAAGATATTTTTATCAAATTTAATTTTGCTATTAGCTAAAGATCTTGGGAATGATGTCAAATAATGTACCCACAGGTAGTTATAGTCTACAGCATGTGTAGTCATAACTATCGCATTCGCACTCTATGAGTTAATTGGCTTTGTCTATGACTTGTATAGATAAAGCTATTTGTAGAATCTTTACACATAATCAATTTACTTTTACTTACAAAAAAAAAATCTTTGTGAGATCTAAAAATTTTCTTTTATGAAATCTATTTGTGGTGATGATGATATGTTATGGTTGAGCCAAGACCTATGTTCTTGATGTTATTGTGATCCTCTGATTATTCTGGAGAAGACTTATTGCAAACCTGTTATCATTACTGGTGATAGTGGAAGTTTGAAGTGGACTATGGTCCTATGGTTTTTCCCGTATTGGGTTTTCTACGTAAAAATTTTAGTGTCTCACTTTGTAATTCATTTATTGTTCTACTGTTTATACTGCTCTGGTTAATATTTGCTTTTGATAATAAGTTAGTATTTTGTTGAGAAACCCATTTTGATATACAAAGAGAAAAGAATTATTCCGCTATAATAATTTTTTCCAACAAAACTAATTCATCTAAGATTAAGAAATCTCTTAATGAAATAGAGTATTATTGTAGGCTTAGAATCTTCAATTGTTTATAGGAAATATAAAACAACTAAAGAGGTATGGGAAATCTCCTATCGAAAATATGTTTAGATATATTTTAATTGCCGTAGATGATTCATCATCCTTAAGGCCTCAAAAGCTAAATGATTGTGGGTTTGCTAAATGACAAGAACAACTAGGCATGGTTAATCACTTTAGGTCTTATTTTAGCCATTGAAAATAAATTTCCTTATCTAACTTCCTTTAGATCTAACTGATTAATCTAAAACTGAGAAATCTCTTAATGAAAAAGAGTATTACTGTAGGCTTAGAATATTCAACTATTTATAGGAGATATAAAATAGCTAAAGAGGCATGGGAAGTCTTAGAAGTTACCTATCTTAGGGACGCTGAAGGTATTATCAGGTCCATAATATCTAATTTTAATAACTTTAGAATGGTTGAACATCTACCAATAATCCACTATATTCATACCTTTCAAAATCTTATTCATGAAATTCAGATGAGTAAAACTATCTTTGGTAAAATTTATCAAATTTCTTACCTGGTTGATAAATTACCTCCCTCTTGATCCACATTTGGTCAAGAGGCGAGAAGAACTCAAGGGTTTCAAGCTTATAAATCTATAATTCAATATATTTATTATTAATGGACACCTAGAGCATTAATATGGTAGTGATAAGGCATACTCACTTATCAAGGGTTTAAAACGTTATTGAATATATTTTTTTTTTATCTCAAAGCTTGAGAGATTTTTCTTATTTCATGAACTTCCCTCTTTATCACATGATGGAGTTATCAAAATCTAGGCTTTTGAAGAGAAAATCCTTTAAGGAGAAAGAGTACTAAAAATAATTCATTGAATGGTTATTTTGTTGGTTCTTATCTACCCTTTCTCATTGTCAATAAATTCTAAAACAACATTATTGTTAAGGAGATGATCGCGTATGAAATGATGCCTAATATCGATATGCTTAGTTCTAGAGTGCTGAATTGGATTTTTGGTAAGACATATGGCACTAGTATTATCACATTTTATGGGAACGTTTTTGAAGTGAATTCCATAGTTTTCTAATATATTTTTCATCCAAACAACTTGTGCATAGCATGCACTTGCAGCAATGTATTTGGCTTCCGCCATAGATAGTGCAACTGAATTTTATTTCTTGGAAGTCCAAGAAACAAGTGCATGTCCTAAAAATCGGCATGTTCCGGATGTACTTTTTCTATCTATCCTGCATCCGCCAAAATCGGCATCTGCATAAGCTATTAAATCAAATTTTTCAGATTTTGGATACCACAATCCTAAATTTGGAGTTCCTTTAAGATACCTAAATATTCTTTTAACACTCTTAAGATGAGATAATTTAGGATTAGATTGAAACCTAGCGTAAAGTCCTACACTAAACATAATATCCGGTCTAGTTGCGGTGAGGTAGAGTAGACTACCTATCATTCCCCTATATGTTTTTTGATCGAAATTTTCACTATTTTCATCCATATCTAACTTAGTCGAAGTACTCATAGGGGTCTTTATTGCTTTTGAATTATCCATGTTAAAGCGTTTTAATAATTCTAATATATATTTAGATTGGTTAAGAAATATACCATCACTAAGTTGTTTGATTTGTAATCCCAAAAAGAAAGTTAATTCACCCATTAAACTCATTTCAAATTCATGACTCATACATTTGGCAAATGATTCACTTAGTGATTCATCCGAAGAGCCAAAAATAATATCGTCAACATAAATTTGCACAATAAGAAAATTATTTTTAAAATATTTGATAAATAATGTAGTATCAATCTTGCCTTTGGTAAAATTATTTAAAATAAGAAAGGAACTAAGCCTTTCATACCAAGCTCGAAGAGCTTGTTTCAAGCCATAGAGAGCCTTAGTCAATTTGAATACATGATTAGGAAGAAGAGAATTTTCAAATCCGGGAGGTTGTTCGACATATACTTCTTCGGAAATAAAACCATTCAAGAAAGCACTTTTGACATCCATTTGAAATAATTTAAAATTATTACTACTAGCATAGGCAAGGAGCATCCTTATGGCTTCTAATCGAGCCACGGGAGCGAAGGTTTTTTCGTAATCGATACCTTCTTCTTGGTTGAAACCTTTGGCCACTAATCTAGCCTTGTTTCTAACCACGATACCATTTTCGTCTTACTTGTTTCTAAAGACCCATTTAGTACCAATGACTAAATGGTCACTAGGTCTAGGAACAAGCTTCCATATCTTATTCCTCTCAAATTGATTTAATTCCTCTTGCATTGCAATAAACCAAAAATCATCTTTTATGGCCTCGTCAATTCATTTAGGTTCGATTTGAGAAAGGAAGGCGACGTTAGCACAAAAATTCTTGAAAGAGGAACGAGTTTGAACCCCTTTTGATGTATCTTCTATAATTAGCTCCTTTGGATGAGCATTTATATACTTCCATTCCTTGGGTAAGGAAATTTCGGAAGAAGGTGCATCCAAGTTGCTATTTTGAGGAGGGGGTTCATTTAAATTCAAATTATCAAAACCAAGATCATCATCAAAATCATTTTTCTTTAAATTAGAAATTTCATTAAAAACTACATGAATAGACTCTTCTATTACTAAGGTTCTTTCTTAAATATTTTTTAAAATTTTGAGTCAAAAGTGCAATGTCATTGTCACTGTCCTCATCACTTGATGTTCCTTTCAAGTGGTCTTCTTGTGATGTGAGTGTCATATCCTTCCTGTTCTTTGGAAGGGGGTTCTCGAGCTCGTCATGAGCTTGACATGTCATTTCGTAGGTCATTAGAGACCTAATAAGTTCTTCAAGAGGGAATGTTTTAAGGTCTTTGGCCTCTTAAATTGTCGTAACTTTTGGATTCCAACTTTTAGGGGATCTTAAGATTTTAGTTACTAGTTCAAAGTTAGTAAAATCTTTACCAAGAGCTTTGAGTCCATTGATGACATCCGTGAACCGGGTGTACATGTCTCCGATGGACTCACTTGGTTTCATTCGGAAAAGTTCGTAAGAGTGCACAAGGATGTTGATTTTGGACTCTTTCACTCGGCTAGTGCCTTCATGAGTGACCTCAAGAGTTCTCCAAATATCAAAAGCCGAATCACAAATTGAAACATGATTAAATTCATTTTTGTCTAGTGCACAAAACAAGGCATTCATAGCCTTTGCGTTTAAAGCAAAAACCTTCTTCTCCGATTCATTCCATTCGCTCATCGGAAGAGAAGATTTTTTAAATCCATTTTCAACAATAGTCCAAAGCTCAAAATCCATGGAAATGAGGAAGATCCTCATACAAGTCTTCCAATAAGTATAATCCGACCCATTAAACAAGGGTGGACGTGTGATAGAATGACCCTCATGTATGCTGGAGTAAGCCATCTCTCTTGGGTATCAAACCAAATATGAGAGTGAGCCTTGCTCTGATACCAATTGTTAGGATCGGAGCGGCACTAAGAGGGGGGGGTGAATTAGTGCAGCGGATTAAAACGTCGGTTTTGACAAATCTCTCGTACGATAAAAATCGAACTCGGAAGTGCTTAACTTGAAAGCGTATTCGTAAAGTTGTGCAGCAAAGGTAATGAGGAAATAAAGCACGTAAGAAGGTTTGCAGTAATATAAATAGCAATAATGAAATGCAAACCAGAGATCACGCCGATTTTAAAGTGGTTCGGTCAAATGACCTACATCCACTTGCGAGGCCCTCTTCGATGAGGCTCCCACCTTCCACTAGCAAATCTCTTGAAGGGGAAGGGCAAATACCCCTCTTATAACTTTTTACAAGTAGTTCACACTCTTACAAATTTTCAGCAAGAAAGAAGGAGGTGAACACTCTAGCAAATTGAAAACAAGACTTGCTAAGACTTTTCTAAGACCTTTCTCTCAATCAAATGCTTCTCAAAAAGTTATAATCTCAGCTGAGATTTGAGGGTTATTTATAGGCCTTAAGAGGATTCAAATTTGGGCTCCAAAATTTGAATTCTCTTTGGTTCCCGATGCTGGCGGTGCCACCGCCTGTCAGTGTCTTACACAGACAGTGGACTGGCGGTGCCACTGCCCAACCAAGCGGTGCCACCGCCTGGCTCTCGGGTGCTGGGCGGTGCCACCGCCAGACCCTTCGGTTCACTGGTTGGGCTTTAAATTTAGCCCAAACCAAGTCTAATTTTGGGCCCAGTTGGCCCCTAACCAGGATATAGGATTATCTTTTAATCCTAATCCTTATTACATGTGAACTACATAACTAAAAACATCATAAGCAAGTTTTCAACCGCGAACGTCGAGTCTTGTTCCGGCGAGCTTTCCGACGAACTTCTTCCGACGGACTCCCAACAAGCTCCCGATCTTGTGATGACTTCAACGAGTAGCCGAGCCTTCTCGGTGATCTCCGCGAACCTCCGATGATGTCTTCGGCGAACTTCCGAAAATTCTGACAGGTTCCCGATTTCTTCTCGGTTGATTCCGACAGCATCTCCGACGATTCTTCGGACTCTTAAACGTCCATCGAACTTGACTCCGGTATTCTTGCTTTATGTTTTCTGGTTATCGTAGTTAATCCTGCACACTTAACTTAATAATATGGATTAGATCAATTAATCTATCGATTAATTTTATCATCAAAATCCGAAATTCAACATTAGAAAGCCTTTGTTTATGATCAACTTACTAGTAAAAGGGAGTATATTGACTTTGTGAAAGTTTATATTGAAATTTCTACTTCAGATCTCTTGATGTCCTTTATATTTCTCTTAATGATCCAGAGACTAAATCTATGAAGAGTGATTTTATATATTTTATATGTCTATAAAGAATGATCTTCGTAAGAATGAGAAGGACAAGAAGTCATCTTCTCTAAGAACAAGATCTTCTGTCTTTAGCTAGGTTTTCTCCTAGTACATATTAGTTGATTATAGAAAAGTGATTTTATCTTGTGGACTATCTAAACATTCACCTATCATTATCGATAGTCCCAAAACAGTGATAATCTCTAATAGATTTGGTGCCCTCATGAGTATTGATATGATTGAACACTCTGAAGAGGAGGTGGAAGAAAACTAACTTTGTATTTGCCAACACCTTCAACTCAATATAGAAAAGCATCGAGTCTCCAAGGTCTTCTGAAAACCTATTGTGAAACACATCACCTTGCAAATTATCTCACATATCTCTATATTGCCAAGTGATTGGCTTTGGACATCGCATGATATTATATTGTATGCTTTTTGGGACTTTTAGGTCTTAGTTTGTGTCTTTTGTTACCTACGTTTTGAAGTCATAGAATGTGTCCATACAATAATGTACTAACTTTTACTTTATCTCAATATTATTTTTTTTATTAAAAAAATCATCAAAGGGATGCTAAGGATAATCAAATAAAATAAAGGTTAATTTAAGTAAATCCCATCATCATAACTAGACCCAATTTTATATGATCAAAATTTTAAACCTAAGGGTAAGAACTTTAAGTCCAAGGATAAAATGTCTAAACCTAGATTCAAACATAATTAAAACCAAAACTAAGGTTCAATCCTAATTCAAATCAGAACCCAAGATTTAAGGATAAGGAAGAAGGACAATGACGGTTCTGTTTTGTTTGCAGTCGAGACAATGAAGTTGCTCCATCTAGTTTCTCCAAAGAGATTGAGAAAATTATATTTAAGAATCAATTTATCAAACCAACACCTCACATCAACATGACAAAGAACAAACTTTTGTGTCATTCATTCTTTCTATAAATCTAACCTATCATAATTATGAATAATGCTTAGATTTGGTGCAGATATATAATTTTACATTGATAAATTATGGTTATCTTCTTATCGGATCACAAGTGGAAGAAATATAATAATAAGAAATATGATGTCTATCAACAAGCTAGGATAAGGACATGTCACTTAAAGTTTACTTCTAAGAAGACACTTGTTCTTTATGATGAACACATGATAGATATATGCCGGAACTTACGTAGTGGATTCATGATTGTTTAATTAGGTTATAAAATTGTACTTAAATCTAGTAAAGTTGTAATATCTTAGGAAGATATTTTTATTGGAAAAAGATTTATAGCAGATAGATTATTTAAATTAAATATTATTTTTTAATTAATAAAAATTCTTCTTTCATAGTGTTCAATTCTGAATCTTGCGATGTTTGAAATGATAGACTTTGTTATATCAGTTTTATCAATTCAAAAAATGATTATCTAAAATAAATATCAAATTTGATTCAAAATATGAAATTTGTGCTCAATCTAAGTAAACTAGAAAATCCTTAAGATCAAAGAGAAACTCAAAAACATAAATTAATTCATAATCATTGCATAATAGTTTATTTATGTTAGACACGAGTAGTCATGAATATAAGTATGTCTAAGAGGAGGCAAGATAAGATAAGGATTCAAAAGTTGCTAAAAGATGGATATCTAGATCCATTCGACTATCAGTCATATGCAACTTGCAAGCCTTGCCTTCGTGGAAAACTCACCAACTCTCCATTTTGTGGAATTGGAGAGAGAGCCACTGTGTTGAATCTCGTATTTTGATGATGAAACTACTTGATATATGTTTATGATTTAATCTGTGTTTTGAGTGACGTAGGATGCCTCGATCAGGATGAGACAATTAAAGCAGGAAAATCATGTTGTGCCGGAGGAACATGTCAGAAGATTGGACGTCGGGCCGGTGGATCAGTTGACGTATCGACAGAAGGCTTCGGGTCGTGAACTCAGGCATCGGGCCAAGAAGAGCGGGTATTGTGCCAAGGATATCGGAGTTGCGGAGTCAACTGGCCGATTGGGCAATAGGCTGCAGGAAAGGACGATGCGCCGAAGAATCGGACGAAGCGTCGAGAGACCAATGACATGCCGGACAACTTGGTTAATTGCTTAGGATTAATTGTCTCGATCGAAGTTTTTGTTTTGAGTGTGCAGGATTAACTACGATGAAAGTTAGACAAGCAGCAGGAGTTGCGCCGGAGTCAAGTTCATGATCACGTTGGGAGTTCGAGAGTTCGACGGAAGTTCGGACAGTCGTCGGAGGTTCTGCGAGAACAGATCCGAGAAGTCCAGAAGCTTGCCAAGCGAAGCTCGTCGGAACTTGCCAAGTGGATCGTCGCAAAGTCCAGGAGTTTGCCGGAAGTCCGCAGGAGCATCACCGAGGGTTCATCGGATGATCGACGGAAGTTCGCCGGAAACTCGCCGGAAGAAGCGATTGACGCACCGAAGCAAAGCTGCAGAAATTGTCTTAGATCTAATCATAGTTAGCACGTTGATTAAGTTGAAAAATGGGAGGTGATCCCATTAGCTTAATCTTGGGGCAATTGGGCCCCTGAAAGACTGAAATTGGGCTGAATGGAGCTAACCATTCGGACCCTGATTGCACCAGGAGGTACAACCGCCTAGGCCAGGAGGTGGCACCGTCTGGGCTAAGCCTCCCAGCGAGACTGGGCGGTGCAACCTCCCCAGCCAGGAGGTGGCACCGCCTGAGCTCAGTCTTCGAGCTAGACTGGGCGGTGCAACCTCCCTGACAGAGAGGTGGCACCGCCTGAGCTCAGTCTTCGAGCAAGACTGGGCGGTGCAACCTCCCTGACAGAGAGGTGGCACCGCCTGAGCTCGGTCTTCGAGCTCTGGCAGAGAGGTGCAACCGCCTCAGTCAAGAGGTGGCAACGCCTGGGCTCAATCTTCGAGCTCTGCCAGGCGGTGCAACCTCTCCAGTCAGGAGGTGCAACCGCCTGATCCCAAAATTCCGGGATTTGATCGTTTTGAGCTCCAAATTTGAATTGGGTTGGGGCCTATAAATACTCCACCCATTCAGCACTGAAAAGATACAGACCTACACCGAATTCTTGATCTTTTCTGTGATTCTAAGAGCTCAAATTTGTGTAAAGTCCTAAAGTTCTTCTCTTTCTGTTCTTCAAGTTTTGAGTTGTAAAGAGAGGAGAGAAAGGTCCTGTAAGGGTTGTCTCCTGAGCCCATCAAAAGGAGTGAATCTGTAAAAGGGCAGTTGGCCTTCGCCTATTGAAGGAAGGCCTCTAGTTGACGTCGGTGACCTCGCCGGTGGAGGAAGCCAAAAGTGGAGTAGGTCAAGACTGACCGAACCACTCTAAATCTCTGGTTTGCGTTTATTTTGAGCACTTTATCATTACTGCAAACCTCCTACATAGCTACTGCTCTCTGCGCTTTTACGAACAAGTTTCTAAGTTCTAATCTTTCCGAATCTGCATTCAGACGTAAAAAAGTGTTTTCGTACGATCTTTACATTGCAGCTTACATTTACGTCTTGAATCTGTTTATAACTGCAAACTGTCTTCTGCGCTTTTACGAACGAGTTTCTGTGCAGTTTACGTTTACGTCTTGATTCCATTTATAACTGCAAACTGTCTTCTGCGCTTTTACGAACGAGTTTCTGTGCAGTTTATGTTTACATCTTGATTCCATTTATAACTGCAAACTGTCATCTGCGCTTAGACGCCAACTGCGTTTAGACGCAAACTGCGTTTAGACGTAAACTGTGTTTAGACGTAAACTGTGTTTAGATGCAAACTGCGTTTAGACGTAAACTGCGCTTAGATGCAAACTGCGCTTAGACGCCAACTGCGTTTAGATGCAAACTGCGTTTAGACGTAAACTGCGCTTAGACGCAAACTGTGTTTAGACGCAAACTGCGCTTAGACGCAAATAGTGTTTAGACACAAACTGTGTTTAGACGCAAACTACGCTTAGACGCAATCTGCGCTTAGACGCAAACTGCGCCTAGATGCAAACTGTGCTTAGATGCAATCTGCATTTAGACGCAAACTGCATTTAGACGTAAAACTGCATTTAGACACAAACTGCTCAAACTGCACTTAGATACAAACTGTGAATCAGCTTTTGCATCATAATAGTTTTTATCGAACGAACGCAGCTTTCGTTTTTAATCGCTGTAAGATTTCCGCTGCACTAATTCACCCCCCCCCCTCTTAGTGCTCTCGATCCTAACAATTGGTATCAGAGCGGGGTATTTCTCATTTCGGATTTACACCCGAGAGAAATGCTCTTCAAGAGGGCTTTTCGATCTTTCGTCCACCGTTCTTTAACGGATTGGACTACACTTATTGGAAAACTCGAATGAGAGTTTTCTTGATTTCTCTAAATCTGGATTTATGGAATATCGTTGAAAATAGTTTTCAACTTCCCTCTAAACCGACGAACGAATGGTCGGATTTGGAGAAGAAGTATTTCTCTTTAAACGCAAAGGCTATGAATGCCTTATTTTGCGCTTTGGACAAAAATGAGTTCAATCGGATTTCTACGTGCGAAACAGCTTTTGACATTTGGCGAACACTTGAAATCACGCACGAGGGAACTAGTAGTGTCAAATACTCGAAAGTTAACTTTTTATTGCATGATTTCGAGCTTTTTCGAATGCAACCAAGCGAGACTATAAGCAACATGTACACCCGTTTCACGGATGTCGTCAATAGTTTAAGAGCTCTTGGAAAATGTTTTTCGGACTTTGAACTCGTAAACAAGATTTTGCGTTCTCTTTCTAAGAAGTGGGATTCAAAAGTAACTGCAATACAAGAAGCTAAAAACCTAAACAACTTACCACTTGAAGAACTAATTGGTTCATTGATGACATATGAAATAGTGCACAATGCACATGATGAACATGTTGAACACAATTACCTTCCAAAGAACAGGAAGGATTTGGAACTCTGGACAAATGAATGCCACTTGAGCGATGACTCAAGTGATGAGGACAATGATGAACAAAACAACCTTCCAAAGAACAGGAAGGATTTGGGACATAGAACATTTGAAGACCACTCGAGCATAAGCTCAAGTGATGGTGAACTTAAACTACAAATGAAACGAAAATTAAAAAGCAAAAAGAATCGAACTACTTGCTTTAAATGCAAGAAGAAGAACAAAAATTGGGATGAATCGAGCTCCTCCGAAGAAGAGAAAGTCAACAAAAGCAAGGCGGCAAACTACGCCTTAACAGCCCACAATGATGAGGTAATCGAAATCCCCCTAATTTATTTTGAAATTACTTGATGCTTTCATGATGTATTTTTCTCTTTTAGTTTAGAATTAATTTTCTTAAAAATTACATGTTAAAAAAAATTATTATGATCATACTAAGTAATTTCGAAAATGATAATATTGCATATTTTATGATAAACAAATAAAATGATCTTGATTGAAAATATGAAATCATGGTTAAGAAGTAATAATGTGCATTACGTTGATTTCCATTGTTATTTCTCGATTTTGATTAAAGATCATGTTTGATTTGAAGAAATGCATAATGATGAAATTAAATATTTCGATTAACAATTTTATGCATGAGATTTTAAGCCGATGATAAGCATGTGTTATTCTCATGAGTATATTTGAAAAACTATGGCAAAAATGTGCTCGAATGCATGAACGTGTTAAGATTATTTTTCGAACATTCTTGATTCAATGTTCAAAACACTTAATTGCCATGATGATTTTACACTATAACATGTTGGAAATTATATGTTTTGGATACATAAATTTTTATGATCATGAGCATGTTTTATCTTCATAATTGAACTTGAAAATCTATAGCAAAATCTTATCCGAATGCATGAAAGTACTAATTTCATTTTCGGATTCACTTAACAATTGGTATCCTAACAATCGGATTTTCTCATACACTTTTGAAAATATTTTTCTAAAATAGATTTGATGAAATGATTCCTGCTTATAAATTCCATCTTGAAATATGAATGATAGTGTCTTTGCTTGCAAAGATTTGTTTCACATATATATCTCCTATGATTCATGTGCAGAAAAAGAATTTATTAATCATAATACAATGAGATTTCTTATGCAAAAATAAAGTGCTTTTGTGATTTTTTGCTAAAGAGAATAATTATTAAAATCATGATCTTGATAATTATAACATGAAGCTCTTTATAAATCAAGATCGTTCATTATGCTCCCTACATTTATCAAAAAGGAGTTCTTCAAATGAAATGCAACTTGTCTTTTGATTTCATGATATTTTGTGAATTTCGAAATTAATTTTAATGACTTGATTATGAGTTTCAAGTTGACGATTTGATTTGAATAAGTAATGTCTAAATCATAATCATGATCTTGCAAAATTGAAATCACAAATAATATCTTTTGGTATTCATGAATTGATACTCACAATATGAAAGTATTGGTATTCATGACTTGATTTTGATTGAAACATTACATGCTTAAATTAATCATTCTTCTATGTTTCAAAAATTCTTTAAATGCCTTATGTGATGACTGAAAATTAATTTGCTTTATGATGAATCACGAATCATGACTTTGATCTATGATATTGAAATATTTTAATCATGATTCTTGGTTATATAATTCCTTTGCCCTATTAAAAGGATTTGTTGAATGGATCATGTCCTTTTTGAACTTTCTTGATATCATGACAAGATTTTGTAATATGGCCTGTATAATAATTAAAAATTTTTGGCCATTGATTACTCCCTTCTTTTCGACAAAAACAAAGGGGAGAAAGCTTTTGCTAGTTAGAACATGCAAAGAAAAGCAAGTGCAATCTTGCACATGAAGCAAGTGTTGAATTGCCATGATTGAACCTAAGAATCTTGCTATGCTTTTGTGCTTATATGTTGTGATGAAAATATAGCTTCATGTTATAAAAACTTGCATATATTTTAAAATAACTAGAGCTACTTCTCCTTTTGTTGATGATAAAGGGGGAGAAATATATGAATTGATACTATAAGTGCCATATTTGAATTTTCATCATGTTAAGATATCAAGAACTTGCATCGTAATTCTACTTGATGATATCTTGCCATGTGATGAAATGCTACGATTTGTTGCTAAAATGATGCATGCAATACTTATGCTTTCTACGTAATGTATTGCATATGATATGAACCTTGATTAAAATTACCTTGATTTGAATTCAAGGTTTATCTCAATTATGGAATTTTGAAATAAGAATGATTACTCACCTTTGTCATGATTTAGAAATTGACAGAAAGGGTTTTCCCTTCTTTTTGACAATGACTAAGGAGGAGATAACTTGCTAGCACAATTCAAAAAAAAAAAAATTACAAAAGAGAAGAAATTGCTATCTTGAACATCACCGATAATTGCTAGCTTGAAATGTCAAAAAAATGCAAAAACAAAAATTTGTAAAAGTGCTATCTTGCCTATCTCAAGAAGCAAAACTTGCATATCGTAAAAAGTTGCTAGCTTACAACTTGCATATATCAAGAAGCAAGAGTTGCCTTCTTGAACATCTCTAAATTGCTAGCTTGCAAGTTCTAAAATGTTGCAACATTGCTAGCTTGCATAAAAGTGCTATCTTGTATGCTGTAAAACTTGCGTATCTAAAACATGATAGCTTGAATGTTCTAAGCATGATGTAACATTTGCTAAATTTTCTGGCTTCAAAACTGCATGATGATAAAACTTGATATTATGTTTTTCATGTAATGAGTTAAAACATACATCACAAACACTTGATTGTGGTACTTCTCCTTTTTGTTGATGACAAAGGGGGAGAAGTATGTTGATGACATCACATGTTATGCATAAGTTTATGATGACATGTTGCTTGGATTTTTGAATCCAAGAGTTTCTATCAATATGGCATATTGATAGGGGGAGTTTGTTTAAACTCTGGGAGTTCAGGTTAACTCCGTTTATGATGACATGTTGCTTAGATTTTTGAATCTAAGAGTTTCTATAAATAAGGCATATTGATAGGGGGAGTTTGTTTAAACTCCGGGAGTTAAGTTTAACTCCGTCATCAAGTGGTTGTCATCATCAAAAAGGGGGAGATTGTTGAATCTCGTATTTTGATGATGAAACTACTTGATATATGTTTATGATTTAATCTGCGTTTTGAGTGACGCAGGATGCATCGATCAGGATGAGACAATTAAAGCAGGAAAATCATGTTGTGCCGGAGGAACATGTCAGAAGATTGGACGTCGGGCCGGTGGATCGGTTGACGTATCGATAGAAGGCTTCGGGTCGTTAACTCGGGCATCGGGCCAAAAAGAGCGGGTATTGTGCCAAGGATATCGGAGTTGCGGAGTCAACTGGCCGATTGGGCAATAGGCTGCAGGAAAGGACGATGCGCCGAAGAATCGGACGAAGCGTCGAGGGACCAATGACATGCCGGACAACTTGGTTAATTGCTTTGGATTAATTGTCTCGACCGAAGTTTTTGTTTTGAGTGTGCAGGATTAACTACGATGAAAGTTAGACAAGCAGCAGGAGTTGCGCTGGAGTCAAGTTCATGATCACGTTGGGAGTTCGAGAGTTCGACGGAAGTTCGGACGGTCGTCGGAGGTTCTGCGAGAACAGATCCGAGAAGTCCAGAAGCTTGCCAAGCGAAGCTCGTTGGAACTTGCCAAGTGGATCGTCGCAAAGTCCAGGAGTTTGCCGGAAGTCCGCAGGAGCATCACCGAGGGTTCATCGGATGATCGACGGAAGTTCGCCGGAAACTCGCCGGAAGAAGCGATTGACGCACCGAAGCAAAGCTGCAGAAATTGTCTTAGATCTAATCGTAGTTAGCACGTTGATTAAGTTGGAAAATGGGAGGTGATCCCATTAGCTTAATCTTGGGGCAATTGGGCCCCTGAAAGACTGAAATTGGGCCGAATGGAGCTAACCATTCGGACCCTGATTGCACCAGGAGGTGCAACCGCCTAGGCCAGGAGGTGGCACCGCCTGGGCTAAGCCTCCCAGCGAGACTGGGCGGTGCAACCTCCCCAGCCAGTAGGTGGCACCGCCGGAGCTCAGTCTTCGAGCTAGATTGGGCAGTGCAACCTCCCTGACAGAGAGGTGGCACCGCCTGAGCTCAGTCTTCGAGCAAGACTGGGCGGTGCAACCTCCCTGACAGAGAGGTGGCACCGCCTGAGCTCGGTCTTCGAGCTCTGGCAGAGAGGTGCAACCGCCTCAGTTAACTTGGGCATCGGGCCAAAAAGAGCGGGTATTGTGCCAAGGATATCGGAGTTGCGGAGTCAACTGGCCGATTGGGCAATAGGCTGCAGGAAAGGACGATGCGCCGAAGAATCAGACGAAGCGTCGAGGGACCAATGACATGCCGGACAACTTGGTTAATTGCTTTGGATTAATTGTCTCGATCGAAGTTTTTGTTTTGAGTATGCAGGATTAACTACGATGAAAGTTAGACAAGCAGCAGGAGTTGCGCTGGAGTCAAGTTCATGATCACGTTGGGAGTTCGAGAGTTCGACGGAAGTTCGGACGGTCGTCAGAGGTTCTGCGAGAACAAATCCGAGAAGTCCAGAAGCTTGCCAAGCGAAGCTCGTCGGAACTTGCCAAGTGGATCGTCGCAAAGTCCAGGAGTTTGCCGGAAGTCCGCAGGAGCATCACCGAGGGTTCATCGGATGATCGACGGAAGTTCGCCGGAAACTCGCCGGAAGAAGCGATTGACGCACCGAAGCAAAGCTGCAGAAATTGTCTTAGATCTAATCGTAGTTAGCACGTTGATTAAGTTGGAAAATGGGAGGTGATCCCATTAGCTTAATCTTGGGGCAATTGGGCCCCTGAAAGACTGAAATTGGGCCGAATGGAGCTAACCATTCGGACCCTGATTGCACCAGGAGGTGCAACCGCCTAGGCCAGGAGGTGGCACCGCCTGGGCTAAGCCTCCCTGCGAGACTGGGCGGTGCAACCTCCCCAGCCAGGAGGTGGCACCACCGGAGCTCAGTCTTCGAGCTAGACTGGGCGGTGCAACCTCCCTGACAGAGAGGTGGCACCGCCTGAGCTCAGTCTTCGAGCAAGACTGGGCGGTGCAACCTCCCTGACAGAGAGGTGGCACCGCCTGAGCTCGGTCTTCGAGCTCTGGCAGAGAGGTGCAACCGCCTCAGTCAAGAGGTGGCACCGCCTGGGCTCAGTCTTCGAGCTCTGCCAGGCGGTGCAACCTCTCCAGTCAGGAGGTGCAACCGCCTGATCCCGGAATTCCGGGATTTGATCGTTTTGAGCTCCAAATTTGAATTGGGTTGGGGCCTATAAATACCCCACCCATTCAGCACTGAAAAGATACAGACCTACACCGAATTCTTGATCTTTTCTGTGATTCTAAGAGCTCAAATTTGTGTAAAGTCCTAAAGTTCTTCTCTTTCTGTTCTTCAAGTTTTGAGTTGTAAAGAGAGCAGAGAAAGGTCCTGTAAGGGTTGTCTCCTGAGCCCATCAAAAGGAGTGAATCTGTAAAAGGGCAGTTGGCCTTCGCCTATTGAAGGAAGGCCTCTAGTTGACGTCGGTGACCTCGCCAGTGGAGGAAGCCAAAAGTGGAGTAGGTCAAGACTGACCGAACCACTCTAAATCTCTGGTTTGCGTTTATTTTGAGCACTTTATCATTACTACAAACCTCCTACATAGCTACTGCTCTCTGCGCTTTTACGAACAAGTTTCTAAGTTCTAATCTTTCCGAATCTACATTCAGACGTAAAAAGGTGTTTTCGTACGATCTTTACATTGCAGCTTACATTTACGTCTTGAATCTGTTTATAACTGCAAACTGTCTTCTGCGCTTTTACGAACGAGTTTCTGTGCAGTTTACGTTTACGTCTTGATTCCATTTATAACTGCAAACTGTCTTCTGCGCTTTTACGAACGAGTTTCTGTGCAGTTTACGTTTACATCTTGATTCCATTTATAACTGCAAACTGTCATCTGCGCTTAGACGCCAACTACGTTTAGACGCAAACTGCGTTTAGACGTAAACTGTGTTTAGACATAAATGGTGTTTAGACGCAAACTGCGTTTAGACGTAAACTGCGCTTAGACGTAAACTGCGCTTAGACGCCAACTGCGTTTAGACGCAAACTGCGTTTAGACGTAAACTGCGCTTAGACGCAAACTGTGTTTAGACGCAAACTGCGCTTAGACGCAAATAGTGTTTAGACACAAACTGTGTTTAGACGCAAACTATGCTTAGACGCAATCTGCGCTTAGATGCAAACTGCGCCTAGATGCAAACTGTGCTTAGACGCAATCTGCATTTAGACGCAAACTGCATTTAGACGCAAAACTGCATTTAGATGCAAACTGCTCAAACTGCACTTAGATACAAACTGTGAATCAGCTTTTGCATCATAATAGTTTTTATCGAACGAACGCAGCTTTCGTTTTTAATCGCTGTAAGATTTCCGCTGCACTAATTCACCCCCCCCCCCTCTTAGTGCTCTCGATCCTAACACACTGAGCTACTGAAACTCATATATAGTGATGTATGTGGACTAATGTCAACTCATGCCATTGGTGGTTACTCCTACTTCATTACCTTTACCAATGATTTCTTAAGGTATGGACATATGTACTTAATGAAGTATAAGTCTATATTAGAAATGAGTCAGCACTAAGAGAGGGGGGTGAATTAGCGCAATGGATAAAATCACGTCGATTTCAAGAAAATTCATATGATAAAACTGATTTCGGAAAGATGTTAACTTGAAATACGTTCGTATGAGCGTGCAGTTAAAGTAATGAGGAAGTATAGCAGTTTACAATTAAAATAAAGAGCAAAACATGAATGCAAACCGAGTTTATAGTGGTTCGATCATTATGACCTACATCCACTCCCGATATATTAGAAACGAGTCGGCACTAAGAGAGGGGGGTGAATTAGCGCAATGGATAAAATCACGTCAGTTTCAAAAAAATTTATACGATAAAACTGATTTCGGAAAGATGTTAACTTAAAACACGTTCGTATGAGCGTGCAGCTAAAGTAATGAGGAAGTATAGCAGTTTGCAATTAAAATAAAGAGCAAAACATAAATGCAAACCGAGTTTATAGTGATTCAGTCATTATGACCTACATCCACTCCCGATTCCTCCTCCGTTCAGGCCACTGGCATTCACTATCAGTCTTTCTTCAATAGGCGAATACCAACCACGTATTTACAACTCTATTCTCCTTTTGCAGGCTCAAGAGAGAACCTTTACACCCCCATTTACTTCTCCCTAAATAGAATTATAAACACTTAGGCTAGAGGATGAGAAATCTCGAGATTACAATAGCATTTTTCTCAATTTGTGTACTCAGTTGTTGTTGTATCTGAGTAGGGATGAGAGGGGTATTTATATGCTCCAAATGGATTCAAACTTGGAGCCTAAAAGAGTCTCATCCCTAGTTTTCGGGGCACTGGCATTACCATCGCTTATGTTGGGTAGTACTATCACTTAATTTGTGTACTCAGTTGTTGTTGTATCTGAGTAGGGATGAGAGGGGTATTTATATGCTCCAAATGGATTCAAACTTGGAGCCTAAAAGAGTCTCATCCCTAGTTTTCGGGGCACTGGCATTACCATCGCTTATGTTGGGTAGTACTATCACTTAGAAGACTATGTCTGGGTGGTACCATTGCCCAGACTGACGGTACCACTACTTGACAATGCCATTGGGTGGTATCACCGCCTGACATAGTCTCGGAGATTGTGCCACGACGGTGCCACCTGTTGGGTCATTATTTGGCCTTTCACTTGGCCCAACACAGCTCAAATTTGGGCCCAATTAACCTCTAATTGAGTTGGCCCAATTCTAACCTAATTATGTGCTAACTATGAATTTTAAGATATTTACTAAGCTAAATAAGTCCATAAGTCTATGTTTCTTTCGGCGAGCTTCCGACTATCTTCCGGTGAACTTCTGACGATCTCTCAGCAATGTTCCAATAGACTCCCAATAAGCTCCTGGACTTCACAACGATCTTCTTGATGAGTTCCGATAAGCTTCTTTAGCAAGCTCCTCAACTTCTTAGTTAATTCCGATAGAACTTTCGACGAACCTCCAGACTTCCGACGAACTCTCGAACTCCCAAAAAAATCTCGTTCTTGACTCCGAGACTTCATTTTGCTTTATGCCTTGTTATCATAGTTAATCCTGCACACTTAAAGCCCACTTCGATCTAGACAATTATTATAAAGCTTGAATCAATTATTATCCAGCATATCATTAGTTTATCGGTGCTTCGTCCGATTATTCGATGCATCATCCTCTCTTGTGGCCCATTGCCCAATTGGCCAGTTAACCTCCGCAACTCTGATTTCCTTGGGGCAATTTTTACTCTTTTTCACCCGATGCTTGAACCCATGGCCCGAAGCCTTTTGCCGATACATTGATCGATCCTTCGACTCGACGTCCAATCTTCTGATAGAATCCCATGGTCCTTGAGGAACTGGGTAAACTCTATATTTAAGTACTCACCTCCTCGATCTGATCGAAGAGTCTTGATACTCTTTCCAATCTAGTTCTCCACTTTATTCTTATACTCTCTGAATTTCTCAAAAGCCTCGAACTTGTACTTCATTAAGTACACATGTCCATACCTTAAGAAATCATCAGTAAAAGTAATGAAGTAGAAGTAACTACCAATGGCATGAGTTGACATGGGTCCACATACATCATCACTATGTATGAGTTCTAGTAGCTCAGTGGCTCTTTCTCCAGTTTCACTAAATGAAGAGTTGGTCAGTTTTCCACGAAGGCAAAGCTCGTAAGTTACATATGACTCATAGTCGAATGAATCTAGATATCTATCCTTTAACAACTTTTGGATCATTCCCTCATGGATGTGACCTAGCCTATAATGCCATAGGTATGCGCTATTCACCTTATTTCATTTCCTCTTAGACAAACCTACATTCATGATATATGAAGTAGTGTTTAGCATAAAGAGACTATTAGGCAATGTTCCACTTGCCAATCTCCTCGGCCTTGCCAAAATCTATAATAAATTACAGATGTGATAAGCAATATCGATATCCAATACCAATGCACTATCACAAAAATATGACAATTAGAGACTGATCATGAATGCACCTAAAGCTTCTCCAAGCTTTTGTTTCGCCCTCTCTGCAAGGTACTCTTTGTAGTTCCTCTTCTAGTGCTCATCTTTTCCGTAGTGGAAGCACTAGCCTTTGTCCTTTGTTGGAACTTTCGTAGCAACCTTTGCTTTATTTGGTCTGCCCTTACCCTTGCACTTCTTAAGGGACTTTCTGCTTTCCTTTTCTTTCTGGTGTCACCAGTGTAGAGAACTGGCTTCTCTTTCTTGATAGTGCTCTCTACCTCCCTCAACATATTAAGAAGCTCCGGGAGAGTCACTGTTAGAACCCTTGCAGATTCTAAACTTGGGGTTGATCTCTTTAGGGGATCGGCCTCCTTGGAACTCTATAGGGGTTCCTCCCTCCAAGTTGCTGCTCAAAGGCTGCAGAAAAGATTCATCTATTGCTTATCAAAAGAGAAGGAATACATGGCTATTTATAGGGCTTCTAAACCCTAACTCCTAATAGGACTCCTACTTAAGACTCTTACTTCTAACCAACTCCTAATAGGACTCCTACTCAAGACTCATATTCCCTTACAACTCCTAATTCTTCTCTAAGAAAAAACCTCCTACATGAATGCCCCTCACAATTAGGACTCTCCTAGCTAGAGTCCTAACAGAATGTCCCTCTCAATGAGGACTCTCCTAGCTAGAGTCCTAACATTTTTACATGAATGTCCCTCTCAATTAGGACTCTCCAAGCTAGAGTCCTAACAGACCCGCCCTCTTCAAATCAGCCTTGTCCTCGAGGCTGATGATTCATGAATTCTGGGAATTTGATCTTCAAGTCGTCATAGTTCTCCCAAGCAGCATCTTCTTTTGGTAGGTTCGCCCACTGTATTAGCACTTCATTAGTGGGTCGTCGTCGTCGAGTCACGATCCGTCGATCAATAATGGCACTTGGCTGAGTCTGGAGTTCTCTTTGGGTAGTCATATTTGGTGGGTGGCTTTGGGCTGTCTCCAAGCACCTGTTTAAAACTTTTGATTGGCTGCTGGTTTGTGGGTGATATGTCGTACTCCTTTTCAATTTAGTACCCTGCATATAGAATAACTTTGTCCAAAATATGCTATTGAAGATGCAAGTAGAATTTGTCACAAGCACAATGCGTCCCTTATAGTGTAATTCTTTTGAGTCCCAATTGTAATGAGCCATGGGGCTTGGTGCATCCTCCAATTTTTTTATAATCTTACTAGTATCTGAATCTTCCTACCATTTCATCTTAATATCCTCAAGGAAGTCGCTGGTCGGAAGTGAAACGGTCGAAACTTCAACTTGCTCGGGTAGCTGCGAAAGCGCATCTGCAAGAACATTCTCTTTCCCCTTTTTGTAAGTTATTTCAAAATCAAATCCAAGAAGTTTTGTTACCCATTTTTGCTGCTCGGGGGAAGATATCTTCTGCTCCAAGAGATATTTTAGGCTTTTATAGTCGGTCTTGATTTGAAAGTATTGCCTGATCAAGTACAATCTCCACCTCGTTGCTGCGCGCACAATGGCGAGCATCTCCTTATCATATGTTGACATATTTTGATCGGAGGGAGTGTATGCGAGTGGTCGACCATCTTGCATGAGAATGGCTCCAATTCTGACTCCAGATGTGTCGGCCTCAATAATGAAAGGTCGGTTGAAATTTGGTAGTGTTAGCACCGGCGTCGTCGTCATGGCTGCCTTAAGTTTGTCGAAGGCAGCGGAGGCTCTGTCCAACCATTGGAAGACATCTTTTTCTAGTAAGGAAGTAAGTGGTGCACTGATCTTTCCATAGTTTTTCACGAACTTGCGGTAGTAGCCTGTTAAACCCAGAAAGCCATGTAGCAATTTTATGTTTCTCGAGGTCGGCCAGTTTTGCATTGCTCCAATTTTGAAGGGGTCTACTGCCACACCTTCCTCTGATATGATATGCCCAAGATATTCCACCTTCTTTTGAAGAAAGCAAAAATTCATAGTGGTTATTGTATGTTCAAAAGGTGGTTTTCGGTATGTCTTCTTCGCATACTCGTATTTGATGATACCCGGATCAAAGGTCCATCTTTGTAAAGATTTGTGCTCCCTTTCATCTAGCAATTCATCTACTATTGGAATAAAGTATTTGTCCTTGATGATTATGCCATTGAGAGCTCGGTAATCAACACATATTCGCCTTGTTCCGTCCTTCTTGCGTACAAGTAGCACTGGCGAAGAGTGGAGGTTGCAACTTGGCCGAATAACTCCTGTTTCGAGCATCTCTTTTATAATCCTTTCTATTTCATCCTTCTGGAGATGTGGATACTGATATGGCTGAGCATTTGCTGAAGATTTGCCTGGAAGAATCATTATACAATGATCATGCCGACAGGTAAGAGGTAGGTTGCGCGGTTCGTCAAATATATTTGAAAATTCAGCAAGCAAAGGAAGTGGATTTGGATCTTCAAATTTTGTTGGCTCTCCCTTAGTTTGCTGCTCAAGTTGTACCAAAAAGCCGCTGCATGCTTTATGCAAAACATTCTTCATTTGTTGTGTGCAAATCGTTGTTATGTCGCCCCCACGTTTCCCGTGCAATGTCACCTGTTTCTCCTTACTGTAAAATTTCATAATTAGTTTCATAAAATTCCAGAAAATATCACCTAATGTTGTCGACCATTTAATTCTGAGCATGGCCTCATGATTGTTAAGAGGGAGAAGGAAGAAATCTGCAATTATCTCTTGGTCCTTCAGCAATAGTTTCTCCTGCGGGCGCCTACGATCACAATTCAAAATTCGTCCGTTGATGACCTTAACATCAAACCTGCAGCGATTCTCGATAGGTAATGCTATCCGAACAACAAGCTTACTATATAGGAAGTTAGTAGTACTGCCCGTGTCGATGAGAACAGTGATCGGTTGTTGTTTGAGAAGGCCTCCAACTTTCATCGTTTGCGGGTTTGAGTAACTGGCTAGTGCGTGTACTGTAACGTCAGTCGGTTGTGGCTCTTCTTCCGTATCTTCTTCTTCATGTTCAAGGCTCTCTTTTGGATGTTCAATGACCTCTTCTTCTATCGATTCAATCATAAGAAGTCCTCCTTTACTACAGTGATGCTCACGGCTCCACGGCTCGTCACAATGCCAACATAACCCCTTCGCATATCGCTCCCGAAGTTCTTCTCCTGTTAACCTCTTTGGTGTAGGGACTTGGTCGACAGTAGGGGGGGCTGAGGGCTTCAATATTACTGGTTGAGGAGCGACCCTAGTCCTCCGAGCTTCATGGTTCAATTGCTCCTCTTGATGTCGTGCGAAAGAGATGGCTGTCATAAGCGTGTACGGTTGTCGCGCTTTAACTTCTCCTCGGATCTCCGGCTTCAAGCCCTCAATGAAGGTCCTCAATACTTGTTTTTGAGACCAATCATGATTTTGATTAGATAACCTTTCAAACCTGGTTTGGTACTCCTGAATGGTGGAGGTTTGTCGGATCTTTGCTAGTTGTTCATCAATATTCTCGTAATCGGTTGGTCTGAAGCGAATCAGCAGTTCTTCTTTGAATTGTCGCCATGAAAGGACTCCATAAGTATGTTCAAACCAGTCAAACCACTGAATAGCATCCCCTTCAAGATGTATAGCTGCAATTTTCACCATAGATACATCCGCGGTTTTGTGGTACCGAAAATATCGCTCCGCGTGTGAAATCCAACCAATCGGGTCTCCTTCTTCCCATCTAGGGAAGTCCACTCTCATGCATGGATAGTTGGGGTTGGTCATAGAGCCTACCCTCCCTTGGAAGTCATCTCTTCGGGCTTGGTGTGATTGGGCAAAGCTCTCTCCTTGATATGATTTCTTCGGGCTTAGTGGTCGGCCCAATCTGAGTTCGGTAAAGAGCGTCCGAATCTTATCCTCCATTCGCGCCTCCAAGGCTTCGAATTTAGCATTGATTGCCTCCTTAGATGCCATAGTATATGGCCCCAAATCAATGATGTTAAGATCTCTCTTTTGCTGTTGGGTTAAAGGCATGTATAGGTTGAGAGAAGTGATGGTCGAAAGTGTTGGTGGATTGGTGGATGTAGGCTGCGGTTTTAGGCTTGTTTTGTGGCTGTTTTGAGTGCAGTTTGAGGGTGTGGTTTGGTAGAGTTTTAGGGCTGTGGATGAAAGTTTTGGATCTGTGGTAGATGGTAGCAAAGGTTTGACAGAAATCCGTGGAAGTTGCAGCAAGTATGTGCTGTCTTGTAAGAGTAGAATTGTCGTCGAAGAAACAACGGTTTCTCGACGTAATTTCCACCAAAAACTTGAGAGAATTGAGGAGGGAATTGATAGCAAAATCACAGTTTATATGACAGCAAGGATATCTAATTTAATCAAGAAAATTTCGGCAGTATAACAGCAAAGAAATTGGTGCAAGTTGCAATTACAGAATTATCGTCGAAAAATTTCAGCGGGTTACGATGAAAATTTGCAGCAACATAAAATTGTTTTTAGAGATGAATTTCTTAATAGATCAATCTTAGATGGAAGCCAAGATGATATATGAAGTCTATAAGAAATTTCATTCAAAAAATATTGCAAATAGATGGGTTAAGGCAACGATATGCAGCTGAAATTTTCTGCAGCATAGATTTTCAAGTGCAGCAGATTGGACATAAAAGATCAGTAGTTTATATTGAGAATTATTCGATGAAACCAAAGGGAAATCTACTGTTAGGAAGTTTCAAAGATGTTATAAAAATTTTGTAGAAATTTGGATAGAAAAAGCACAGTAGCAAGATCAAATAGATGGTGCTATGCGGCTTGAATTCTGTAATTCAAGTGCAATAGATTGGACATAAAAGATCAGTAGTTTATATTGAGAATTTTTTGATGAAACCAAAGGGAAATCCACTGTTAGGAAGTGTCAAAGATGTCATAAAAATTTCGTAGAAATTTGGATAGAAAAAGCACAGTAGCAAGATCAAACAGATGGTGCTATGCGGCTGGAATTCTGCAATGTATCTTTCGTCGTAGAGATGAAAACTTTGTGACGAAAAGTTTATGCAGCAATATAAGAACGATTTTTTTTTTTTTTTTTTTTTCGAATAAGGATAACTAAATTGCAGCAGCAGTAAGGTAGGAAACCAGAACCTGTTGCAATTCATGGGGAGATCGAAGGATGATCCGCGGTGGTGGAGATAATGGCGGAATTCGGTGACGATCTTTTAAGCAATTGTGGGAATTGCTTTGGATGGTTGTGGAGGGTTGATGGATGGCTGTGAAAGGGCAGCGAGACGCCAAGAACGCTGCTCTGATACCAGGTGTTAGAACCCTTGCAGATTCTAAACTTGGGGTTGATCTCTTTAGGGGATCGGCCTCCTTGGAACTCTATAGGGGTTCCTCCCTCCAAGTTGCTGCTCAAAGGCTGTAGAAAAGATTCATCTATTGCTTATCAAAAGAGAAGAAATACATGGCTATTTATAGGGCTTCTAAACCCTAACTCCTAATAGGACTCCTACTTAAGACTCTTACTTCTAACCAACTCCTAATAGGACTCCTACTCAAGACTCATATTCCCTTACAACTCCTAATTCTTCTCTAAGAAAAACCCTCCTACATGAATGCCCCTCACAATTAGGACTCTCCTAGCTAGAGTCCTAACAGAATGTCCCTCTCAATGAGGACTCTCCTAGCTAGAGTCCTAACATTTTTACATGAATGTCCCTCTCAATTAGGACTCTCCAAGCTAGAGTCCTAACAGTCACCTCACGCTTGTTCATATTAAAATTCATTATGAACTGTGAAAAGGAATCTGGTAGTGATTGAAGCATAAGATCTACACACAAGTTACCCTATAGGATCATTCCTAGACTTATAAGTTTCTCTATCCACTCAATCATCTTTAGGATATGGTTCTAAACCGGTGCCACCTCAATCATCTTAGTATGAATAGGCTCTTGGATATCTCATATCGTTGAGTCCTTCCCTATTCCTCAAATAGTTTGCGGATATATAGAAGAATAGATATGGCATTCTTCTTTTCATACTGTCTCTGTAACTCAGGAGTCATGGAACCCAACATGTAACACTGAGCAAGAGTGGAGTCATCAATGTAATTCATGTAGCAAGCGATCTCATCCTCACTTGCCCCTTCCTCGAGCGTAGGCATCACTATATCAAGGATATACATGTTTTTCTCTACCGTGAGAACAATTCTTAAGTTACGGAGCCACTCCGTTTAATTTGGACCAATGAGGCGCTTGTCGTCAAGTATACCACATAAGGGATTTTAAAGCGATATTTTCTGAAAATAAAGATGTAGTAGAAATAAATAACATACATATTTTATAAAAAATAAACAATCAAGATATTAACTTCTATCTTAATATGCTCCCACTATTTTACTAGCGAGTCATGCGATACCCTCAACACATGAAACGAAAGTCTCCGGTAGACTTCTAGTGGGGATCAAGATCCAATTAGTGTCTTAGTGTAACCTTGATGAACTCGACCAATTATACTAAGCCTGAAAGGTAGGCGACTCTTGCCAATTACAACTCCTTGTATTTTCTGTCCAGTTCGGCCTCCAAATCACTTTGGTCTCAAGGGACTCGACTAACCATGATGTTCGGTTAAGTCAACACCATCGTTACAAGATGAGTTTGATTCGATGATATACCCTCGAGAGACTCGACCAAGCATACCATGTCCTCAAGTCACCGGTGATATCTCTATGTCGTAGACAAGATAGCGAATCATGATATAGGTGAGCCTCAAGGGACTCGACCAACTCAATCTACATCGAGAATCGGTCCCTACATATAACGATGGAAGGCCACGTGGGTCAATCTAATTGTCTCATGTTTACTAACTTAATATTTTCGAGAGAGGGGTTTCTTTAATTTGGTTTCTAATATGACATGTCACACACATACATATTTAATATATATCTAAATCACATATATATATATATATATATATATATATATATATATATATATATATATATATATATATATATATAGTAGGTGTAAAAACAATCACACATCACATGAGCAATAACACCATATAATCATAGACTACAACTTAATGTAATCAGGCCCGAGCCAGTGGGCCTAATCACTCACATTAAGATCTATGTGTATAATGGTACATCTCTGTGCCATGTGATCGTCCATTTCATCCTTGTCGGTTCCGTCGGTATCTCAACGCATCTCCATGCATCGCGATTGTCCATCTTGTGGGTCCCACTATTGCATCCACACTCCCGCTGGGCTTCCTTGTATGATTGCAACTTAATCATAGGCATGCAGGCCTAACAATAAACGAGAAATATAATGGAGGCTCGCCGACCCCAATAATAATGATCACAAGTACACACATCATCCGTCCACACATCATACATCACATGTATAAATCATTATCATGTAGGATTACTAGATAATAATAAAATAATAATCAATTAAAATGTTTAATTAATTAATATATTATGAAATTAGAGACATAGAGGAAATTTTTTGAATTCTAAGGGGTATTTTCATAATTTGGACAAAAGGATAAAACAAGAATTTTTTAAATTCACAGGGGTAAAACTATCCTTTTTGCCCCAAAACCCTAATGCCCTTATCCCTCTCCCCTACTACTACCATTGCCACCCTACCGGTGGCGGCTTGTGCGGCGGAGGGTAGGGGCACTGCCCCTGCCTGCAGGCGGCATGCCCATTGGCGACGTTGCCCTAATAGGTGGGCGCCCTCACGGGTGGGCACCCCTGCAGGTGGTGCTACCTTCACGGGAGGGCGCGCCCATGGACGATTTTGCCCGTGGGCGCAGCGCCCGCAAGTGCTACCCCTTGCCGGGGCAGAGCCTATAGGTGTCGCCCTTTGCAATGTAGTGCCCGCCCCTACGGGCACCAGTGCTCACGGCCTACTGCAAGCAGGCCGACACCCACTAGCACCCAGTAGCCAGCCGCCTGCATGCAGATGGCCAAGGCTGCAAGCAGCCTTTGGCCACTTTTGCATCGGTAGCAAGGGCAACAATAGTTGCTGCCCTTCCTTGCCTTTATTGTCAACGATCTTGATGACAAAATTCTCACTAAAACATAATACACACAGTTTAAAACCAATCTTTCACACGAACAACCTCGCTCTGATACCATTGTTGGTAAACTATTGGGGGTGACATCACATGCGCAGTGAAAGAACAAAAAACAAAATCTCCAATTTTCCAAAAAGATGTTCGTTGTCGTGCGAAGATTGGTGTACACTAATTCGCGAAACTTAAAACTGCGTATAAGATATATTATGTTACCTATGGAGATCGTATATCCCTGAAACCTTGCAGATCTCTAGGAGAGGGTGAAGGAGGTCAAGCGCCCTCCTCTCTAGTAGTGATCCACACAATAGGGCTGCGACAACACTCCTCAAAACTCCATGCCAGCTCTGAGGTGGAGAGAGGGAGGAGAATAGGAGAGGCAAGCAAAAGGCTCTAGCCTATGAACCACTAATTCCCTCATATATATAGAGGTCTATTGTCAACTTAACCGTAATGGATCTGTTGAATCTCGGATTTTGATAATGAAACTAATTGATAGTATTTATGATTTGATCTACGTTTTGAATGACGCATTATGCTTCGATTAGGGAGAGACAATTAAAGTAGGAAGAATAATGTTGGGCCGGAGGAAAATATGTCAGAAGATTGGACGTCGAGCCGGAGGAATGGTCGACGTATAGATAGAAAGCTTCGGCCCATGGATTCGGGCATCGAGCCAAGAAGAGTAGATATTACGCTAAGGATATCAGAGTTGCGGAGTCAACTAACCAATTGGGCAATAGGTCGCAAGAGAGGACGATGCGCCGAAGAATTAAACGAAGCGTCGAGGGACCAATGATAAGCCGGACAACATGATTCATGCTTAGTATTAATTGTCTAGATCGAAGTGTGTTTTTACATGTGTATGATTAACTACAATAGCAAGACATAAAGCAAAATGAAGTCCCGGAGTCAAGGACGTGATTTCATTGTGAGTTCGAGAGTTCGTCGGAAGTCCAAAATGTTCGTCGGAAGTTCTGCAAGGACCAGTCGAGAAGTTCAAGAGCTTGTCAAAGAAGCTCATCGAAACTCGCTAAGAAGATCGTCATGAAGTCTAGGAGCTTGCCGGGAGTCCATTGGAACATTGCCCGAGAGTTCGTCGGAAGTTCGTCGAAAGATCGTCGAAAGCTCGCTGGAAGAAACCAAGATATAGGGACTTGTTTAGCTTATAAACGTCTTAGATTTCATAGTTAGCACGTAATTGGGTTTAGATTTGGGCCAACCTAATTAGGGGCCAGTTAGGCCCATGTAAGGATTATGTTGAGCCCAATGAAAGGCCCAAACAATTACCCAAGAAGTGGCACCGTCATAGCACAGTCTCCGAGACTATGTCATACGGTGGTACCACCAGTCTGGGCAGTGATACTGCCCCTAACAGGGTGTCAGGCAGTGGTACTACCCAATGCAGTGTCAGTATCAGACTGACACTAGCGGTGGTACCGCCCAGCATAGGCGGTGGTACCGCTTGTACGTAGGAAACCCGAGATAAGATTTTTTTAGGCTCCAAGTTTGAATCAACTTGAGGCCTATAAATACCCCTCTCATCCCTGGTTAACAAACACAAGCACAGAGAGTTTAAAAGTGAAGAAACGCTGTTGCAATCACTTGAGAAATTCCCTCCTCTAGTCTAAGTCTAGAATTCTGTTTAGGAGTGTATGTGCTTGTAAAAGTTTTCTCCTAAACCTATGAAAAGGAGAAGAGGGGTGTAAAAGGTGGTTGGTCTTTGCCTATTGAAGGAAGACCAATAATGGATGTCGGTGGCCTCGACGGAAGAGGAACCGGAGGAGTGGATGTAGGTCGTAACGATCAAACCACTATAAGCATTTACTTTGAGCAAATTTACTTTTATAGCAAACTACCTCTATTCCTTACTATTCTTTTACTACACCTATGCTCGCATACGCTTTCAAGTTAAGATCTTTATGAAACGATTTTCGTCGGAATCAGTTTTAATCAAAATGAAAAGTTTTGAAGACGTGATTTTACCGCTGCACTAATTCACCCCCTCCTCTTAGTGCCGCTCTTAATCCTAACAAGATCCTCCCCTATTGGGTATTGGATCTCCATCCAACTACCTAAGCCTCTTAGATTAGTAAATCTCTATCCAATAATCTCTCATGGGTGCTTATTGGATCTCATCCATAGGATCCAATAATTCAGGAGCTTTTTAGATATCCAATAAGATAGGGTCTTTGACAGATATCTCATATCTGAACCTCTACTCATCGCAATGCTTACCATATGTGTGTGGCCCTCTAGGTCCAATATCGAGCTAGTCGTGAGTCATATTTATTAGAACTTCTTTTGGCATAGTGAATTATTATCTCCATAATAATTCACTCGACTCATCGATTACGGACGTACTAGGCCACTACGCCGTAGCCCCCAGATGATACAGGGAAATCCAATCAATTGGACCTATCTATCCTCAGTTACCATATACCTATAGTCCTTCATCCATCTAATATCCCAGAGACCGTATACCGGGCATAGTGCTGTCAGACCCATACGATTTCTACTCGAGTCTCACTCTAATCGGATTCTCCTGGAGAACTCTTTCTCTCTCAATCCAAATAACCCTAGCCAGGGATTTGTATGAGCAAGAACATATGAAATATTCCTCTCATGACACCGAGAGTGGATGATCTTCTATTGACACTCAATATTTCTCGTATGGTTAGCTACCACTCTCGATGACCGGCTGTGTTAGATCTGGGACATCTAAACCTATATGTCCAGTATCAAAGTGTGGAGCACTCATACAGGACATCCATGGTGTCTCAAGTCTAAGGACCAGATACACCACTAGGACTACGGAATCGTTGTTTAACAATAAGGCATCATCAACCATTCAACATTCCATAAGCGGATCAATCAGTGAACTCATTCCCTAATGAGCACTTGTATTGTATCCCTAGTGTCCCCACATAAGCAGCTATGAGTCCAGCTGCATCCATCATATGTATGGGTATACAACACACCAGTTTGTCCGATCATCTCGATGTCTCTCTCGAGTAACCTATTTTCGGGATTATTTAGGATCTGTGTTTAAAGGCGAATCGATCTTATTATCATGATCTCATCACGATCTGATTCCCATTGCACAGATCCAAAGATATATATATATATATATATATATATATATATATATATATATATATATATATATATATACATATATATATACATATACATATACATATACATATACATATACATATACATATACATATACATATACATATACATATACATATACATATACATATATACATATACATATACATATATACATATACATATATATATATATATGTATATATATACATATATATATGTATATATATACATATATATATGTATATATATACATATATATATATACATATATATATGTATATATATATATATATATATATACATATATATATGTATATGTATATATATATATATGCAACAAGCAATATAAAATGATAAATGCCAAAAATATAATAAGCAAAAGACTACGTATCAAGTCACACGTGCCATCACTCACGTGATTGGCTTGCAGGGCACATATGACTAGCACTGAGCAAGACCTAAGAGATTGGCGAAAGGTAAGATGGACCTCAAGATGGGAATGGAGTAAAAGTTGCTATAGTAGCTATTGGCGAAGTGACTGTACATCTACTTGGTGGAGCTAGTATTGCATTGAATGCATGTTATTTTGTTTCTTCTATTATCAAAAATATTATTTTCATTTCATATTTGACACTTAGTGGATATAAATTAGTTTTTGAGAACAATGGTTGTTTAATAATATTAGATGATGAGATCATCACGAGAGGAATATTGCATAATGGTTTGTTTATACTAGACACTACTCCACATATCATGAATGTACGTGTGTCCAAGAGGAAATGAGATGGGGTGAGCAGTACATTCCTATGGCATTGTAGGCTAGCTCACATCCATGAGCGAAGGATTCAAAAGTTACTAAAGGATAAATACCTAGATTCATTCGACTAAGAGTCATATGTAACTTACGAGCCTTGCCTTTGTGAAAAGATGACTAACTCTCCAATTAGTGGAACTAGAGAGAGAGAGCCACTGAGTTGTTGATTATATATAAGGATGTATGTGGTCCCATGTCAACTAATGTCATAAGTGATTACTCCTACTTTATTACTTTTACTAATAATTTCTCAAGGTATGGGCATGTGTACTTGATGAAGTACAAGTTCGAGGCCTTCAAGAAATTCAAAAAGTATAAGAATGAAGTAGAGAACCAAACTAGAAAGAGTATCAAAACTCTTCGATCTAATCAAGGAGGTGAGTACTTGAGTACAGAGTTCACTCATTTCCTCAAGGACCATGGGATTCTATCCCAATGGATACCTCCTTATACACTCAGCTCAATGGTATATCTGAAAGGAGGAATCATACATTATTAGATATGGTGCAGTCCATGATGAGCTTCGTTGACCTACCCATCTCATTATGAGGATATGCCCTAGAGACCGCAGCTTACCTTTTGAAAAGAATTCTAACTTAGTTAATAGTGTCTACACCATATGAGATATAAAAAGGAAAGAAGCCCAATCTTAAGGTTCTTAAGATTTGGGACTACTTTGCCTATGTTAAAAGACAACCTTGATAAGTTGGAATCGAGGATGGAACGGTGCAAGTTCGTGGGATACGACAAGAAAACTTATGGGTATTATTTCTATCAACCCAAGGATCAAAAGGTCTTTATAGCCAAGAGAGTGGTGTTCCTTGAAAAGGAACACATTCTTGATAGAGACAGTGGGAGTATAAGAGAGTTAAATGAGGTTGGAGAATCTAGCTCAAGCACCACTCCATAGCCCGAGTCTGTTCAGGTACCTAACACACAAGTTTTGACTTTACATAGGTTCAGCTGAGTATCATATCCTCCTGAGAGATATGTAGGACATATTAGAGGAGAGGATGTTGAGGATATTGATCCTCAGACCTACGAGGAGGCTATTACGAGTATAGACTCCGGGAAGTGGTAAGAAGCCATAAATTCTAAGATGGATTCCATGTACTCCAACGATGTTTGGAACTTAGTTAATACACCCGAGGGTATTGTATCCATTGGTTGTAAGTGGATCTTCAAGAAGAAGATCGGAGTAGATGGTAAAGTAGAGACCTGTAAAGCAAGGCTAGTGGCTAAGGAATATTATCATAAGCAAGGTGTTGACTATTACGAAACCTTCTCACCCAGCCATGCTAAAATTCATCTGAATTCTATTATCTATTATAGCACACTATGATTATAAGATTTAGTAGATGGATGTGAAAACTATGTTCCTCAATGGCAACCTCGATGAGGAGGTGTATATGATACAGCTTGAGGGATTTGTGTCTAAGAACTGCCCAAATAAGGTGTGTAGGTTGCTTAGGTCTATTTATGCATTGAAGCAAGCTTCCTAAAGTTGAAACATAAGATCTGATGAGGCAATAAGATCTTATGACTTCATTAATAACGAAAATGAGCCTTATGTATATAGGAAGGTAAGTGAGAGCACTATTACATTCTTGATTTTATATGTAGATGACATCTTAATCATTAGGAATGATATAGAAATGTTATCCACAGTAAAGACTTAGTTATCTGGACACTTCTCCATGAATGACTTAAGGGAAGCATCCTATATCTTAGGGATTTGGATCTATAGAGATAGATCTAAGAGGATGCTTGACTTGTCCCACAACAGGTACATAGATACCATTGTCAAAAGGTTTGGCATGAAAAATTTTAATAGAGGTCTCATATCGATAAGACATAAGATATCGCTTTCTAGGAGAATATCCATAAAGACTCCTAAAGAAAAGGTGAACATGGATAGGATACCCTATGTCTTAGCGATAGGGTATATCATGTATGTCATGGTATATACCAAGCCTGATATAGGGCATGCTCTAAGTGTCACGATCAGGTATCAAGCGAATCCAGGCTTAGAGAACTAGAAAGCAGTAAAGTGTATCCTTAAGTACTTGAGAAGGACTAAGAATCTTTTACTGGTATATGGAGGTAGTAGCTTTAGAGTTAAAAGCTATACGGACTCAAGTTTTTAGTTTGATATCGATAATAGCAAGTCTAATTTGGGATAAGTGATCACCCTGAATGGAGGAGCAATATGTTGGAAGAGTTTTAAGCAATGAACTACTACTGACTCAACCATAGAGGCGAAGTATATTGTTGTAGTAGAGGCAACAAAGGAGGGAGTCTAGATGAAGAAGTTCATCACATACTTTGGGGGTCGTGCCTGGCAATGAGGAGTCGATTCCCTTATATTACGACAACAATAGGGCAATTACTTAAATGAGGGAACTCAGGTCTCATTAGAAGTGTTATGAGGAGGTTCCAACTTATTAGAAAGATCATTGCCCGAGGAAATTGTTAGAACCCTTGCATATTCTAAACTTGGGGTTGATCTCTTTAGGGGATCGGCCTCCTTGGAACTCTATAGGGGTTCCTCCCTCCAAGTTGCTGCTCAAAGGCTGCAGAAAAGATTCATCTATTGCTTGAGAAAAGAGGAGGAATACATGACTATTTATAGGGCTTCTAAACCCTAACTCCTAATAGGACTCCTACTTAAGACTCTTACTTCTAACCAACTCCTAATAGGACTCCTACTCAAGACTCTTATTCCCTTACAACTCCTAATTCTTCTCTAAGAAAAAAACCTCATACATGAATGTCCCTCTCAATTAGGACTCTCCTAGCTAGAGTCCTAACAGAATGTCCCTCTCAATTAGGACTCTCCTAGCAAAAGTCCTAATAATTTTACATGAATGTCCCTCTCAATTAGGACTCTCCTAGCTAGAGTCCTAACAAACCCGCCCTCTTCAAATCAGCCTTGTCCTCGAGGCTGACGATTCATGAATTTTGGGAATTTAATCTTCAAGTCATCATAGTTCTCCAAAGTGGCATCTTCTGTTAGTAGGTTTGCACACTGTATTAGCAATTCGGTAGTGGATCATCGTCGTCGAGTCATAATCCGTCGATCAATAATGACACTTGGCTGAGTCTGAAGTCCTCCTTGGGTAGTCATATTTGGTGGGTGGCTTTGGGCTATCTCCAAGCACCTATTTACAACTTCTGTCTGGCCGTCGGTTTGTGAGCGATATGCCATACTCCTTTTCAATTTAGTACTCTTATAGTGTAATTCTTTTGAGTCCCAATTATAATGAGCTACGGAGCTTGGTGCTTCCTCCAATTTTTTTATAATCTTACTAGTCTCTGAATCTTCCTGCCATTCCATCTTAATATCCTCAAGGAAGTCGCTGGTCGGAAGTGAAATGGCCAAAACTTCAGCTTGCTCGGGTAGTTGCGAAAGCGCATCTGCAAGAACATTCTCTTTCCCCTTTTTGTAAGTTATTTCATAATCAAATCCAAGAAGTTTTGTTACCCAGTTTTGCTGCTCAGGGGATGATATCTTTCGCTCCAAAAAGTACTTGAGGCTTTTATGGTCGGTTTTAATTTGAAATCGTCGACCAATCAAGTAGGGTCTCCACCTCGTTGCTGCGCGCACAATGGCGAGCATCTCCTTATCATAAGTTGACTTATTTTGATGGGAGGGAGATAATGCCTTGCTAGTGTATGCGAGTGGTCGACCATCTTGCATGAGAATTGCTCCAATTCCGACTCCAGATGCGTCGGCCTCAATAATGAAGGGTCGGTTGAAATCTGGTAGTGTTAGCACCGGCGTCGTCGTCATGGCTGCCATAAGTTTGTCAAAGGCAACGGAGGCTCTGTCCGACCATTGGAAGACATCTTTTTTCAAAAAGGAAGTAAGTGGTGCACTGATCTCTCCATAGTTTTTCACGAACATGCAGTAGTAGCCTGTTAAACCCAGAAAGCCATGTAGCAATTTTATGTTCCTCGGGGTCAGCCAATTTTGCATTGCTCCAATTTTGAAGGGGTCTACTGCCACACCTTCCTCTGATATGATATGCCCAAGATATTCCACCTTCTTTTGAAGAAAGCAAAAATTCATAGTGGTTATTGTGTGTTCAAAAGGTGGTTTTCGGTATGTCTTCTTCGCATACTCGTATTTGATGATACCCGGATCGAAGGTCTAGCTTTGTTAAGATTTGTGCTCCCTTTCATCTTGCAACTCATCTACTACTGGAATAGGGTATTTATCCTTGATGGTTATGCCATTGAGAGTTCGGTAATCAACACATAATCGCCATATTCCATCCTTCTTTCGTATGAGGAGCACCGGTGAAGAGTAGGGGCTACAACATGGCCGAATAACTCCTGTTTTGAGCATCTCTTTTACAATCCTTTCTATTTCATCCTTCTGGAGATGTGGATACTGATATGGCTGAGAATTTACTGGAGATTGGCCTGGAAGAATCGTTATACAATGATCATGCCGACGGGTAAGAGGTAGGTTACGTAGTTCGTCAAATATATCTGAAAATTCAGCAAGCAAAGGAAGTAGATTTGGATCTTCCAATTTTGTTAGCTCTCCCTTAGTTTGCTGCTCAAGTTGTACCAAAAAGCCACTGCATACTTTATGCAAAACCTTCTTCATTTGTTGTATGCAAATCATCGTTACGTCGCCCCCACGTTTCCCGTGCAGTATCACCTTTTTCTCCTTACTGTAAAATTTCATAATTAGTTTCATAAAATTCCAAGAAAAATCACCTAATGTTGTCAACAATTTAATTCTGAGCATGGCCTCATGATCATCAAGAGGGAGAAGAAAGAAATCTGCAATTATCTCTTGGTCCTGCAGCAATAGTTTCTCCTGCGGGCGCCTACGATCACACTTCAAAATCCGTCTGTCGGTGACCTTAACATCAAACCTGCAACGATTTTCGATCGGTAATGCCATTCGGATAGCAACCTTACTGTTTAGGATATTATTAGTGCTGCCCGTGTCGATGAAAACAGTGATAGGTTGTTGTTTGAGAAGGCCTCCAACTTTCATCATTTGCGGGTTTGAGTAGCCGGCTAGTGCATGTACCGTAACTTCGGTTGGTTGTGGCTCTTCTTCTGCATCTTCTTCTTTATGTTCAATGCTCTCTTCTGGATGTTCAATGACCTCTTCTTCTACTGGTTCAATGATAAAAAGTCTCCCTTTACTACAGCGATGCTCATGGCTCCACGGCTCGTCGCAATGCCAACATAACCCCTTCGCAGATCGCTCCTGAAGCTCTTCTCTTGTCAACCTTTTTGGTGCAGGGACTCGGTCAACAGTAGGGGGGGCTAAGGGCTTCAATATTACTGGTTGAGGAGTGACCCTAGTCCTTCGAGCTTCATGGTTCAATTGCTCCTCTTGATGTCGTGCGAAAGAGATGGCTGCCATAAGCGTGTACGGTTGTCGCGCTTTAACTTCTCCTCGGATCTCCGGCTTCAAGCCCTCAATAAAGGTCCTCAATAGCTGTTTTTGAGACCAATCAAGAGTTTGATTAGATAACCTTTCAAACCTGGTTTGGTACTCCTGAATGGTGGAGGTTTGTCGGATCTTTGCTAGTTGTCCGTCAATATTCTCGTAATCGGTTGGTCTGAAGCGGATCAGCAGTCCTTCTTTGAATTGTTGCCATGAAAGGACTCCATAAGTATGTTCAAACTAGTCAAACCACTGTATAGCATCCCCTTCAAGATGTATAGCTGCAATTTTCACCATAGATGCATCCGCGGTTTTGTGGTACCGAAAATATCGCTCCGCGTGCAAGATCCAACCAATCGGGTCTCCTTCTTCCCATCTAGGGAAGTCCACCCTTATGCGTGGATAGTTGGGATCAATCATAGAGCCTCCCCTCCCTTGGAACTCATCTTTTCGGGCCTGGTGCGATTGGGCAAAGCTCTCTCCGTGATATGATTTTTTCGGGCTTAGTAGTCGGCCCAATCTGAGTTCGGTAAAGAGCGTCCGAATCTTATCCTCCATTCGCACCTCCAAGGCTTCGAATTTAGCATCGATTGCCTCCTTAGATGCCATAGTATATGCCTCCAAATCTATGATGTTAAGATCTCTCTTTTGTTGTCAGGTTAAAGGCATGTATAGGTTGAGAGAAGTGATGGTCGAAAGGGTTGGTGGATCGGTGGATGTAGGCTACGATTTAGGCTTGTTTTGTGGCTGTTTTGGGTGCAGTTTGAGGGTGTGGTTTGGTGGAGTTTTAGGGCTGTGGATGAAAGTTTTGGATCTGTGGTAGATGATAGCAAAGGTTTGAGAGAAATCAGTGGAAGTTGCAGCAAGTATGTGCTGTCTTGTAAGAGCAGAATTGTCGTCGAAGAAACAACGGTTTCTCGACGTAATTTCCACCAAAAACTTGAGAGAATTGAGGAGGGAATTGATAGCAAAATCACAGTTTATATGACAGCAATGATGACTAATTTAATCAAGAAAATTTCGGCAGTATAACAGCAAGGAAATTGGTGCAAGTTGCGATAGCAGAATTTTCGTCGAAAAATTTCAGCAGTTTACGATAAAAATTTATAGCAACACAAAAATCAGTTTTAGAGATGAATTCCTCAATAGATCAATCTTATATGGAAGCCAAGATGATCTGTAAAGTGTATAAGAAATTTCATTCAAAAAAGTTGCAAATAGATGGGTTAAGGCAACAATATGCGGCTGAAATTTTCTGCAGCATAGATTTTTAAGTATAGCAGATTGGACGTAAAAGATCAGAAGTTTATATTGAGAATTTTTTGATGAATCTAAAGGGAAATCCACTATTAGGAAGTGTCAAAGCTATCATAAAAATTTAGTAGAGATTTGGATAGAAACAACGTAGTATCAAGATCAAACAATCAGTGCTATGCGGCTGAAATTTTACGGTGCAGATTTTCAAGTATAGCAGATTAGATGTAAAATATCAATGGTTAATATTCAGAATTTTTTGACAAAACTAAAGGGAAATCTGCTATTAGGAAGTGTCAAAGATGTCAAAAAATTTCGTGGAGATTTGGATAGAAAAAACATAGTAGCAAGATCAAACGGATAGTGCTATACGATTAGAATTCTGCAATGTATCTTTCGTCGTAGAGATGAAAACTTTATGACGAAAAGTTTATGCAGCAATATAGGAATAATTTTTTTGGGATTTTCAAATAAAGATAACTAAATTGCAGCAGCAGTAAGGTAGAAAACCAGAACCTGTTGCAATTCACGGGGAGATCAAAGGATGATCCGTGGTGGTGGAGATGATGGCGGAATTCGGCGATGATCTTTTAAGCAATTGTGGGAATTGCTTTGGACGGTTGTGGAGGGTTGATGGATGGCTGTGGAAGGGCAGCAAGACGCCAAGAACGCTGCTCTGATACCAGGTGTTAGAACCCTTGCAGATTCTAAACTTGGGGTTGATCTCTTTAGGGGATCGGCCTCCTTGGAACTCTATAGGGGTTCCTCCCTCCAAGTTGCTGCTCAAAGGCTGCAGAAAAGATTCATCTATTGCTTGAGAAAAGAGGAGGAATACATGGCTATTTATAGGGCTTCTAAACCCTAACTCCTAATAGGACTCCTACTTAAGACTCTTACTTCTAACCAACTCCTAATAGGACTCCTACTCAAGACTCCTATTCCCTTACAACTCCTAATTCTTCTCTAAGAAAAAAACCTCATACATGAATATCCCTCTCAATTAGGACTCTCCTAGCTAGAGTCCTAACAGAATGTCCCTCTCAATTAGGACTCTCCTAGCTAAAGTCCTAATAATTTTACATGAATGTCCCTCTCAATTAGGACTCTCCTAGCTAGAGTCCTAACAGAAATATCGCATTAGAAAGAGTTCCATCTGAAGATAACATCGTAGATCTACTAACAAAGCCATGATCTCATATTATCTTTGAGCGTCATAAGGGTCTGATGGGGATTAAACACATAGGTGATTAGCTTTAGGTTAAATGAGAGATTGCCGGTCATAGGCACCTGCAAGTCAATTAAATGAATGATGACACGTGTGACATGATATTCATTCTTTCTACTTATTAAATTATTTGATATTTTATCACTTTATATTACTTGTTGTATAAATATATTGTGATGTCTATGGATTTGTATAATGGGAATCAGATCGTGATGAGATCATGAAAATGAGACCAATTCGCCTTTAAACATAGATCCTAAATAATCCCGATCATAGGTTGCTCGAAAGGGATTTCGAGATACTTGGATAGATAGGTGTACTGTATACCCGTATATATGATGGAGGCGGTTGGTTTCATAGCTGCTCATGTGGGGACACTAGGGATACAGTGCAGGTGCTCATTGGAGAATGAGTTTATTGATTGATCTGCTAATGGAATGTTGGATGGTTAATAATACCTCATTGTCAGATAACGATTCCGTTGTCCTAGTAGTGTACCTAGTCCAGACTTGAGATACTAAGGATGTCTTGTATGAGTACTTCATTCTTTGATACCAGATTTATAGGCTTGGAAGTTTCAGATCTAGCACAACCAATCATATGGAGTGGTAGCCAACCTTACAAGGGCTATTGGGTATCGATAGGGGATCATCCACTCTCGGTGTCATGAGAGGAATATCTCATATATTTTTGCTCAGATAAATCTATGGCCAAAGTCATTTGGATTGAGAGAGAAAGAGTTCTCCGAGAGAAACTGATTAGAGTGAGAATCGAGTAGAAACTATATGGATCTGACAACACCATACCCAATATACCGTCTCTAGGATATTAGATGGATGAGGGACTATAAGTATATAGTAACTGAGAATAGACAGGTCCCATGGATTGGATTCCCCTATATTATCTAGATATTACGGCATAGTGGCCTAGTACGTCCGCAGTCGATGAGTCGAGTGAATTATTATGGAGATAATATTTCATTGAGCCAGAAGGAGTTCTGACAGGTATGACTCATGGCTATCTTGATATTGAGCCTAGACGGTCATACACATATGGTAGGCATTGCGACGAGTAGAGGTTCGGATATAAGATATCCGTTGGACCACCTATCTTATTGGATATCTAATAAGCCCCTAAATTATTGGATCCTATGGATGAGATCCAATAAGAGCAAATGAGAGATTATTAGATAGAGATCCACTAATCTAAGAGGCTTGGGTGGTTGGATGGAGATCCAATACCCAATAGGGCATGATTCATTAGAGTTAAGTTGATATGGGACCTCTATAAATACGAGGGGACCAAAGGCTCATAGGTTAGAGATATTTTAGTTACCACCTCCTATTCTCCTCTCTCCTTCTCCTCCTCGGATAGTAGGTCTAGAGATTTAAGGAGCATCGTCCATCCCTGCTATATAGATCACCGCTCGAGAGGAGAATGCTTGACCTCCTTCATTCTCTCCTATAGATCTGTAGGGATTCAGGGATATGTAATCTCCCTAGATAATACAATCTTTCATATATGCAGTTTTTAGATTTGCCGTTTTTGCACACTAACTTTTGCATGACGATGAAACCTTCTTTTATACAGGAATTCTAAAATTTTATTTTTTCTATTCTTCCGCTGCGCATGTGATGTCGCCCCAGATTTCTCAATAGTTCGTATATGAGATATCTATCAGACCCCCTATCTTATTAGATATCCAATAAGCCCTTGAATTATTGGATCCTATGGATGAGATCTAATAAGAGCCAATGAGAGATTATTAGATAGAGATCCACTAATCTAAGTGGCTTGGGTAGTTCAATGGAGATCCAATACCCAATAAGGTAGGATCTATTAGGGTTATGTTGACTAGGGATCTCTATAAATAGGTAGAAACCAAATGCCCATAGGCTGGAAGCCTTCTTGGTTACCACCTCCTATTCTGCTCTCTCATTCTCCTCCTCAAATAGTAGGTGTAGAGATTTAGGTGGTGATTTACGGAGCATCTTCGTAGCCTCTATCGTGTGGGTCATTGCTAGAGAAGAGGATGCTTGACCTCCTTTATCCTCTCCCACAAATCTGTAAGATTTCAAGGATATATGATCTACCCAAGTAAAACACTATCTCACATGTGGCTTTTAGTTTTACAGGTTTTGCATACCAATCTTCGTACGATAACAAACACCTTTTTAGGGAATCTATGATTTTGTTTTGTGTTCGTCCGCTATGCATGTGGTGTCACCCTAGATTTCCCTATAGCCTATATGATTTTTACTCGAGTCTTGCTCTAATCGGATTCTACTGGAGAACTTTTCCTCTCTCAATCCAAATGACTCTACTAAGGATTTGCCTAAGCAAAAACACATGGTGCTAGTCATAGGTGCCATGCAAGCCAATCACGTGAGTGATCGTATATGTGACTTGACACATAGTCTTTTTATTTATTATTATATTTTGGTATTTTTATTAAATCTTAAATTTTGATGATGAAACTAATTGATAAGTGTTTATAATTTGATCTACGTTTTGAGTGATGTAGGATGCGTCAATCAGGATGAGACAATTAAAGCAGGAAGAATCATGTTGGGCCGGAGGAAAACTTGTTAGAAGATTAGATATCGAGCCGGAGGATTGGTCAACGTATTGACAGAAGGCTTCGGGCTATGGATTCGGGCATTGGGCCAAGAAGAGCGGATATTGTGCTAAAGATATCGAAGTTGCAAAGGTCAATTGGCCGATTGGGCAATAGGCCGTAAGAGAGGACGATGCACCAAAGAATCGGACGAAGCGTTGATGGACCAATGACATGTCGGACGACATGATTCATGCTTAGTAATAATTATCTAGATCGAAGTGTGTTTTTATGTGTACAAGATTAATTACGATAGCAAGACATAAAACAAAATGAAGTCCCAAAGTCAAGAATGTGATTTTGTTGGGAGTTCGAGAGTTCGTCGGAAGTCCGGACGATGGTCAAAAGTTCTGCCGGAACCAATCGAGAAATCTAGGAGCTTGCCAAAGAAGCTTATCAGAACTCACCAAGAAGATCATCGTGATGTCTAGGAGCTTGCCGGGAGTCCACCATAACATTGTCGGGATTTCATCGGAAGTTCGCCGGAAGATCGTGGGAAGAAACTAGACTTATTTTTCTTAGAATATGTCTTAGGAATCGTAGTTAGCACATAATTGTAGTTGTGATTGGGAGGTAATCCCGTCAACTCTGTTAGAGGCCAACTGGGCTTGAAGTTGGGCTGGTTTGGGCCAGATTCAAGGCCCAACCAGGATGCTGAAAGCATGGCTGGCGGTGGCACCGCTTCGGAGACTTAGTCTCTCAAGTGGTCTAGGCGGTGGTACCGTCGATAGTAAATGTTGCCAGCGATGGTACCGCCAGAGCTCGGTCTCTGAGCTCTGTCAGGCGGTGGTACCACCTAGTGTCAGGATGCTAGGTGGTGGTACTACCCGTACTCGGGAAACCTGGGATGAGATAATTTTAGGCTCCAAGTTTGAATCAACTTGAAGCCTATAAATGTTTAATCTTGGATTTTGATGATGAAGTCAATTGTCATTTGTTAATCTAATCTATATTTTGAGAAAAGTGTGCAAGATTAACTACGATGGCAGTAAGACATGCAGCAAGTGTTATGCCAGAGTCAAGATCAAGATCACATTGGGAGTTCGAGAGTTCGTCAAAAGTCCGGACGTTAGTCGGAAATTCTGCGAGAACCAACCGAGAAGTCCAGGAGCTTGCCATAGAAGCTCATCAGAACTTGCCAAGAAGATCATCACAAAGTCTAGGAGCTTGCCGGGTGTCCGCCGGAGCATCGCTGAGAGTTCGTTGGATGTTCGCCGGAAGTACGCCGGAAGTTCACCAGAAGAAGCGATTGATGCACCGGAACACGAATTGCAGTAATCATGTCTTAATTATTGTAGTTAGAGTGTAGATTAAGTTAGGATTAGGAGGTAATCTCACTAACTTAATTAGGGGCCAACTAGGCCCTTAACAGGCCTTAATTGGGCCGAATGGAGCAGCTCATTCGGCCCCTGAATTCCTGGCTAGCGGTGGCACTACCATGGAGACTCGGTCTCCCAAGAATTCTAGGCGGTGGTACCGCCCCTGTTAGGTGGTAGTACCATCGGCAGTTATTACTGTCGGCGGTGGTACCGCCCTTGTCAGGCGGTGGTATCACCGGAGCTCGATCTTCGAGCTCTGTCAAGTGGTAGTACCACCCAGACTAAGTAGTAGTACCACCCAATGGCAGTTGTCAGGCGGTAGTACCGCCCAGTAATGGCGGTGGTACCACCAGGACCCCAAAAAATCGGGATGAGATACTTCTTGGCTCCATTTTTGAAAGCCAATGGGGTCTATAAATACCCCATCCTTTTCTGTATGAAAGGGTAATGAAATCTTGAAATACTCTTGAGTCTTTGAGGCCTTAAAGTGTTGTAAAAGCTAGAGTTCTCCTCATTCTTTCTAAGTGTTGAGATCATTCAAGAGAGGAGTGAACCTTATAAGGGTTGTCTCCTAAACTTGGCAAAAGGAGAAAAGCTGTAAAAGGGTGGTTGACCTTTGCCGATTGAAGGAAGTCCTCTAGTGAACGTCAGTGACCTCGTCGGAGGAGGAAGCCGAGAGTGGATGTAGGTCACATTTGACCGAACCACTCTAAAACTTGGTTTGCATTTACTTTGAGCAACTTTCTTTTATAGCAAACTATCTCTCCTCCTTACCGTGCTTTAACTATGTCTGCATACGCTTTGACGTAAACATCTTCCGAGATCGGCTTTAATCGTTTGAAGACTTTACAAAACCGACGCTTTTCATATATGCAACTTACATTACTGCAAATCACCTTAGTCTTCTCTTGCATTTTCACTTAAGGTTTCAAGTTCAAATTTCTTCCGAAACGGACTGAGTTGAAATCATTCTCATTGAATCGGCTTTAATTGAAATAAGGTTTTTGATATAGCGAAAGTTTTCCGCTGCACTAATTCACCCCCACCTCTTAGTGTGCTCTTGATCCTAACAATTGGTATTAGGAGCAAGGTTCACTCTCAGTTGGTTTTAAACCCAAGAGGGATAGCATTTGCCGGGAACCAAGAGGGTCATTCAATTACACGTCCGCCCATGTTCAATGGGACGGTTTACATATATTGGAAGACAAGAATGAGGATCTTCCTGATTTTAATGGATTTTTAGCTTTGAAATATTATAGAAAATGGATTTCAAAAGTCTTCTCTTCCAATGAACGATTGGAATGAGTTGGAGAAGAAGACTTTCGCTTTAAACGCAAAGGCTATGAATGCGTTTAGCTTACGGAATGCTGGATAGTTAATGATGCCTTATTACCAGATAGCGATTCTGTAGTCCCAATGGTGTACCTAGTCCTTAGACTTGAGATATCAAAGATGTTCTATATGAGTGCTCCATTCTTTGATACCAGACTTATTGGTTCGGATGTTTCAGATCTAGAACAGTCGGTCATCAGGAGTGGCCATCGGGAGTGGCAGTCAACCTTATTAGGGCTATTGAGTGTCGATAGAGGATCATCCACTCTCAATATCATGATAGGAATATCCCATATGTTCTTGCTCAAACAAATCCCTGACTAGGGTCATTCAGATTGAGAAAGAAAGAGTTCTCCGGGAGAATCCAATTAGAGCGAGACTCGAGTAGAAACCGTATGGGTCTCACAGCACCATGCCCGGTATACGGTCTCTGGGACATTAGATGGATGAGGAACTATAGGTCTGACTTCTGTTTCATATACTGAGGGTGTCACGTGACTTACTAGTAAAATAGTGGGAGCACATTAAGATAGAAGTCCATATCTTAATTATTTATTTTTTGTAAAATCTGTATGTTATTCATTTCTACTACATCTTTATTTTAAAAAAATATTGCTTTCAAATCCCTTACGTGGTATACTTAATGTCAACTGCCTCATTGGTCCACATTATACGGATTGGCTCTACAACTTAAGAATTGTTCTCACGATAGAGAAAATCACATACGACCTTGATATAGTGATGCCTACGCCCTAGGAAGGGGCAATTGAGGATGAGATCGCTCGCAACGTGAAGTACATTGATAACTCCACTCTTGCTCAGTGTTACATTGTTATAGACTTAATTGATTTTGCCTAAGTCGTGCGGCATCCTTGCGTATCCGTCCACAAAGGTTAGCCTCCCCAAAGCCTCTCATGGTCCCTTAGGACCCACAAAAGATAAAACGGGTTAGAGAAAATACCTCACTTGGGATCCACAAGCAAACATTTTCGAAAACACTTCATAGACAATGCAAATTACAAACAAACTTTATAAGCTCTGAACAGTTGCACAACAAAGGGTCAAAATGGTCCACTACAGATCGACAATCTCTCACAAGTGTCCACAGGATACAACCTTTATTTACAAGCCTAAAGCGGCCACCAACCCAACTAAAATGAGACTATTAAGCCTTCGGTCGTCCCTCTACATGCTGTGTAATGCATGAACATACCAAAAGACACGGACATACATAAGCATTACATCAAACATCTTGTTTAGAAGTTTGTCCATGACATTCTCCCCTACTTATTCCTTCGACATCCTCATTGAAGCCTTTGTCGATAATGCAACTCCTTGCCTTTGCTGAGTCTTCAATCTTCTGCTCTAGCTGTAATGCGCCTCTTGGCTCCCAGTTGCTCTCTACTATTGTTTTTGAGTAGTCGAACCTTTGATCCGCCATGCTGCTTCAACTTGCTAATGACTCTTAACTCCAGTGTGGGGTTCGCTGAGTTGTGTTGATCCCTATTGGTTCCTACATATCCTCTAGATAAAGGAAAAGACCATCCTTACTATGCGTTAGCCTCTCAAATGCCTCATGCTGCTTGAACTGGGTGGATGCTTGTTGGAGCTTTAACGAGCATCGCCTCACAAACTTCTGAATTTTGGGTCCTTCCTCCACAAAATTTACCCATTGAATCTTCTTTCACTTAGTTGTCACTTCAAAGTAAATTCGCATCACTTCCACTTTCGATTGGTATTCTATTGGGAAATGAAGTGGATAATCTACTCTCAGTAGCACTGTTCACCATTGATGAGGATTTGACAACTATTATCTTCGAAAATCTTCGAAGGTCTTTGATCTTATATAGAGCTCCTCTACTAGATAGATAAGAGAATTAGGGTACTCGGTTTCGTTCATCCTCTTAAGAATTGAGATGGTAAAGGTTACTTGACTTCGCCCGCCTCCTCGAGGTTGTACTCCATGCATCGAGCTGGTTACTGGCCTTCGCCTGCTTATTGCTTACACTTCTAAAGTAGTTAAAGTGTTTGCACCCCTTGCATTGAGTTAGTTACTATGATTCACCTTCTCAATGCCATCAAACTTCTGGAATGTAGGAAGTTTTCATCCTAACTTGGAGTAAGTCTCTAATAGTTTTGGTCGCCTCTGGGATTGTACTGTCTTCTCCATCAACCCGGCCGCCTACTCCACTGAGTAGCAAAGGTATAGCACCACGTACTGCCTACTTCATTCTTTGGTCGTACACTCTTGCATGACCCGAAGTCCTTCACTTTCGGCTATCTTGATGAGAAGCTTGTTGACATCGGTCTTACAAAGTTCCTTGGTCTCTACCCTTCAGCCTTGTCTTAGTACATGGAGTTTGCCTCTACATGCTCCGTCTCCTCAGCCCCTTTTACACCAAGCACTCTCCCTCCATGAGAGCAAGGGATCAATGACTTTCACGGAAGTCCTGCATCTGCGGTACCATGGCGCTGCCATACTCATGGCCCTACTACTCATCACCTCACACCTACATCTCTTTTCTTCAAGATCAGTAGATATGTCTCTATGGCACTCTTTTGAGTCCACCTCCATTCTAACTGATGCTTGATTTTGGGTAGCTAAGTCTCTTTGGACTCATCGTCGCTTCCTCGCCCCTTTTGACCCCCTACTTCAACACCTTTGTTTTCTCCAAAGACAGACTGCAGCTCTCATGCATGGGGCCTTTGCCATCACGCTGTAGGATTTGCACTGATTCTATTCTCCTTAGCTTCCTTGGTAGCAACGTTTTGTCACGGACTTAGCTGGTTTTGCCTAAGTCGTGCGGCACCCTTGCGTGTCCATCCACAAAGGTCAGCCTCCCTGAAGTCTCCCATGTCCCTTAGGACCCACGAAAGAGAGAACGGGTTAGAGAAAATGCCTCAATCGGGATCCACAAGCAAACATCTCCAAAAAACACTTCATAGACAATGCAAATTACAAACAGACTTTACAAGCTCTGAACAGTTGCACAACAAAGGGTAAAATGATCCATTATAGATCGAAAATCTCTCGCATGTGTCCACATGACACAACCTTTATTTACAAGCCTAAAGAGGCCACCAACCCAACTAAAATGGGACTATTAAGCCTTCGGCCGCCCCTCTACATGCTGTACAAGGCATGAACATGCCAAAAGACACGGACATACATAAGCATTACGTCAAACATCTTGTTTAGAAGTTTGTCCGTGACATTCTCCCCCACTTATTCCTTCGACGTCCTCGTTGAAGCCTTTGTCGACACTGCAACTCCTCGCCTTTACTGAGTCTTTAATCTTCTACTCCAGCTATAATGCGCCTCTTGGCTCCTAGCTGCTCTCCGCTGTTGTTTTTGAGTAGTCGAACCTTTGATCCGCCATGCTATTTCAACTCACCAATGACTCTGACTCTGGTGTGGGGTTGGCTGAGTTATGTTGATCATTGTTGATTCCTGCGGATCCCCCAGATGAAGGAAAAGACCATCCTTAATTCGCCAGTCTCTCAAATTCCTCATGTTGCTTGAATTGGGTGGATGCTTGTTGGAGCTTTAACGAGTATCGTCTCGCAAACTTCTGAATTTTGGGTCCTTCCTCCATAAAATTTGCTCATTGACTCTTCTTTCACTTAGTTGTCACATCCAAGTAGGTTTGCATCACTTCCGCTTTTGATTGGCATTTCGTTGGGAAATGAAGCAGACAATCTACTCTCAGTAGCACTGATCACCGTTGGTGAGGATTTGACAACTATTATCTTCCATTATCTTCGAAGGGTCTTTGAACTTGTGCAGAGCTCCTCTGCTGGATAGATAAGAGAATTGGGGTACTCGGTTTCGCCCATTCCCTTAAGAGTTGAGAAGGCAAAGGTTACTTGAATTCGCCTACCTCTTCGAGGTTATACTTCATGCATCGAGCTGGTTACTGGCCTTCGCCTGCTCTTTGCTCACACTTCTGAAGCACATGAAGTGTTTGCACTCCTTTCGTTGAGTTAGTTACTGTGATTCACCTTCTCAATGCCATCGAACTTCTGGAATGCAGAAAGTTTTCACCCCAACTTGGAGTAATTCTCCATAGGTTTGGTCGCCTCTGGGGTTGTACCGTCTTCTCCATCAACCCTGCCGCCTACTCCACTGAGTAGCAAAGGTACATCACCGCGTACTGCTTGCTTCGTTCCTTGGTTATGCACTCTTGCATGACCCGAAGTCCTTCACTTTCGGCTATCGTGATGAGAAGCTCATTGACACCGGTCTTACGAAGTTCCTTGGCCTCTGCCCTTCAGCCTTGTCTTGGTACTTGGAGATTGCCTCTGCATGCTCCACCTCCTCGGCCCCTTTCACGACCAAGCGCTCTCCCTCCATGAGAGCAAGGGATCAATGACTTTCACAGAAGTCCCGCCTCTACGGTACCATGGCGTTGTCATGCCCATGGCACTTCTATCCGTCGCCTCGCATCTGCATCCCTTTTCTTCACAATCAGTAGATATGCCTTTGTGGCACTCCTTCGAGTCCACCTCCATTCTAACTTATGCTTGATTTTGGGTAGCTAAGTCCCTCTGAACTCGTCGTCGCTTTCTCGCCCCATTCGACCCCCTACTTCAACACCTCTGTGTTCTCCAAGCAGTCTGTTTGGTCGATGGAAAGACAGACTGCAACTCCCATGCATGGCCTCTGCCATCACGTTGTAGGGTTTGCACCGATTCTATTCTCCTTAGCTTCCTTGGTAGCAACGTTCGCTTATTCGACCTTGTCCTCTAACTTGTCGGGCTCCCTTAAGCAAATATGAGCTCTGGAGTAGTTCAACTCTCCAGCTGCTTCGATCATACCTCGGCATGATCAAGTCCCTCCCATGGAACTCACTAGTACTTACATTCGAACTTTTCCCTTGGTGGAACACAGCCCCCATATGCTGATGACCAAGGCTTTCATGCATTGCAAAATTCGATGCCCGCACGGAAGATCCGCCTCTACGGTACCATGGCCTTCACTCCTTGAATCCATAGCCCTTCTTGCCGTCATGTTATTCACTGAATTGGAGCTTCCAGTAGATCCCGATCATATCTCCATATGATCTAGTCCCTCGCGGGACTATGTCATGTGTATCGCATTGCCATGAACTATTCCACCACGATCCGCTGTACCATGTCGCCTCTTGGTGACATCTCTATTGCATTCTGATCCTTGTGGAATAAACTCGAATTGTGAACCTTCCATGTGTGGCCTCTGCCAATACATCGCAGGGTCTCTTCCACCTTCGATTTTGTTCTCTCCTTTGGCAATCGACCTTCATCTACCCACTCTTGGGTCACACCTAGATGAAGCACCGCTCTAGGACAGTCCGTCGCCTAGTATCTCCCGAAGTCCACCGACTTCACTTTAATTTGTGCACCATTGTTTGGATCCTGGGCCTCTGCCCCTACCAGCACAATCTTCGCTGCGCACCGCTTTCTTCATGGCAACTTGAATGGCAACACTGTGGCATATTCTTCAAGAGTACCTACCTCTGAGTCCTCTTGCCTTGTGCTAAGGCCTTCTGAACCCAATTTCGCCTCCCCAAATTGAGTCACCTTAGTTCCTCCATCAAATGCTTCTCCGAGATAAGGTGCATGTGCCCAGAAGCTCCCTTCGACTTTCGCACCATGCAAGATGAGTCCACTCCATTAGAATGAAGGACCCATGGAGCAACATGATCCTACTCTTGACTCTGTAAGAGTTCATGTCCTTGACCTTTGTCTATGGAAAGCACAGTGCCTCTGCTCCATGTTCTAACTTCTATGCTTGCTCCTTTCATGCGGCTTGAGTACTTCGCCAAGTTACACCCAAGTTGCTCTGCTCCTCATTTTTGCATTGAGTTGATGGTGGCCCTCGTGCCCACCATTCCACGGGTTAGCCCTCCCTTGAGTCCGATCTCCATATCGACTACAAGTGTGCCTTCATTTGGGTTTCTTTGGGTCGCTCCCTCACTTGATCTCGCAATGCATCCACCAAAACATTCTCTTGAGCGAGATCGTGCGACAACTCCTCGCCGCTTGCTTAGTCCATTGAGCTTCGTGGAGTTGTTGTTTGTCGAGGTACTCCTCCTCAACATGTGAGGTCTGTCCCACATGATTCTCCCTTTGGAGAGCCGGGACTTATCCCTCCTAGATAACTGTCCCATTGGAGCAATATCTCTCTTCATTTCGGAGACCACCATCCCCTTGGACTACTCCGATCTGCTGAACAAACTATGCATTGTTCTGCCTGCTGTAAACGCACTTGCTAGATTGCGACTCCACGTCAATACAGCCCCCGCTGCACCACTCAAGGCCTAGCAACATGTTGAACTCGTTGCACACTTCAGCCTCCTACGGACGTATCCTTCACATGCCGAAGAGAAAGTTTCAATGCTCCATGGCGTCGAGTTTCGGTCGCCTTGGGATGGCCATGAACATTCCATCGTCCGCATACAAGCCCATGCATGAGTACCAAATTCTTCGAGTTAGCAATTTCCCTCACCTCTGTGAGCTTTGCATAACTCTTTTGGTCGTTGAGCAACTCATTCCACCTTGCATGGTCTCATCCTTTACCAAGCGCCTCGCTTGCCTTGAGCACCATCAAGTATAGTTGTCAACGTTGAGCCGTAGCTCAAACTCAGCCATCCCAACCTTTGTGTGCTCCGCATTCTTCCAAGCTTGCATGTTCTTGTGGTGCCTCTTGCGCGAAGGGTTGGCCATTCCTCTGAATGCAAATGTCAGATGCTCGCTCCTCCGAGCGATTCCTTTTCCCTACATCTCCATGCCCATTTTCCCCCAAACGGTCGCGCGTGTGCTGACTGCCCTCAACGCAGCCCCGCTAGGTCCCCCACATTTGCATGCTAAGTGTTTCTATGAGTGCTTGTCCCACTCTGATACCATCTGTCACGGACTTAGCTGGTTTTGCCTAAGTCGTGCGGCACCCTTGCGTGTCCGTCCACAAAGGTCAACCTCCCCGAAGTCTCCCATGTCCCTTAGGACCCACGAAAGAGAGAACGGGTTAGAGAAAACACCTCAATCGGGATCCACAAGCAAACATCTCCGAAAAACACTTCATTGACAATTTAAATTACAAACAGACTTTACAAGCTCTGAACAGTAGCACAACAAAGGGTAAAATAATCCATTATAGATCGAAAATCTCTCGCACATGTCCACATGACACAACCTTTATTTACAAGCCTAAAGAGGCCACCAACCCAACTAAAATGGGACTATTAAGCCTTCGGCCACCCCTCTACATGCTGTACAAGGTATGAACATGCCAAAAGACATGGACATACATAAGTATTACATCAAACATCTTGTTTAGAAGTTTGTCCGTGACAGTTCGCTTACTCTATCTTGTCCTCTAACTTGTCGGGCTCCCTTAAGCGAATATAGGCTCTAGAGCAGTCCAACTCTCCAACTGCTTTGATCGTACCTCTGCATGATCAAGTCCCTCCCATGGGACTCACTGATACTTGCATTCAAACTTTTTCCTTGGTGGAACATAGCCCTCATGTGTTGATGACTAAGGCTTTCATCCGATGCAAAATTCGATGCACGCACGGAAGACCCACCTCTACGGTACCATGACCTTCACTCCTTGAATCCATAGCCCTTCTTGCTATCGTGTTGTTCATCGAAGTGGAGCTTCCAGTAGCTCCCGATCACACCTCTATATGATCTAGTCCCCCATGGGACTATGTCGTGTGTAACGCATTACCACGAACTGTTCCACCATGATCAGCTGCACCATGTCGCCTCCTGGAGACATCTCTATTGCATTCTGATCCTTGTGGGATGAACTCAAATTGTCATCCCTCTATGTATGGCCTCTACCAATACATCACAGGGTCTCTTCCACCTTCGATTTTGTTCGCTCCTTTGGCAATCGACCTTCATCCACCCACTCTTGGGTTACACGTAGATGAAGCACCGCTCTAGGATAGTCCATCGCCTAGTAGCATTTAGGCATGTATCAAATGGCACATTGTTAGAACCCTTGTAGATTCTAAACTTGGGGTTGATCTCTTTAGGGGATCGGCCTCCTTGGAACTCTATAGGGGTTCCTCCCTCCAAGTTGCTGCTCAAAGGCTGCAGAAAAGATTCATCTATTGCTTATGAAAAGAGAAGGAATACATGGCTATTTATATGGCTTCTAAACCCTAACTCCTAATAGGACTCCTACTTAAGACTCTTACTTCTAACCAACTCTTAATAGGACTCCTACTCAAGACTCATATTCCCTTACAACTCCTAATTCTTCTCTAAGAAAAAACCTCCGACATGAATGCCCCTCACAATTAGGACTCTCCTAGCTAGAGTCCTAACAGAATGTCCCTCTCAATGAGGACTCTCCTAGCTAGAGTCCTAACATTTTTACATGAATGTCCCTCTCAATTAGGACTCTCCAAGCTAGAGTCCTAACAAACCCGCCCTCTTCAAATCAGCCTTGTCCTCGAGGCTGATGATTCATGAATTCTAGGAATTTGATCTTCAAGTCGTCATAGTTCTCCCAAGTGGCATCTTCTTTTGGTAAGTTCGCCCACTGTATTAGCACTTCATTAGTGGGTCGTCGTCGTTGAGTCACGATTCGTCGATCAATAATGGCACTTGGCTGGGTCTGGAGTTCTCTTTGGGTAGTCATATTTGGTGGGTGGCTTTGGGCTGTCTCCAAGCACCTGTTTAAAACTTCCGGTTGGCTGTTGGTTTGTGGGTGATAGGTCGTACTCCTTTTCAATTTAGTACCCTGCATATAGAATAACTTTGTCCAAAATCTGCTATTGAAGATGCAAGTAGAATTTGTCACAAGCACAATGCGTCCCTTATAGTGTAATTCTTTTGAGTCCCAATTGTAATGAGCCATGGGGCTTGGTGCTTCGTCCAATTTTTTTATAATCTTACTAGTATCTGAATCTTCTTGCCATTCCATCTTAATATCCTCAAGGAAGTCGCTGGTCGAAAGTGAAACGGTCGAAACTTCAACTTGCTCGGGTAGCTGCGAAAGCGCATCTGCAAGAACATTCTCTTTCCCCTTTTTGTAAGTTATTTCAAAATCAAATCCAAGAAGTTTTGTTACCCATTTTTGCTGCTCGGGGGAAGATATCTTCTGTTCCAAGAGATATTTTAGGCTTTTATGGTCGGTCTTGATTTGAAAGTATCGCCTGATCAAGTACAATCTCCACCTCGTTGCTGCGCGCACAATGGCGAGCATCTCCTTATCATATGTTGACATATTTTGATCGGAGGGAGATAATACCTTGCTAGTGTATGCGAGTGGTCGACCATCTTGCATGAGAATGGCTCCAATTCTGACTCCAGATGTGTCGGCCTCAATAATGAAGGGTCGGTTGAAATCTGGTAGTGTTAGCACCGGCGTCGTCGTCATGGCTGCCTTAAGTTTGTTGAAGGCAGCGGAGGCTCTGTCCAACCATTGGAAGACATCTTTTTCTAGTAAGGAAGTAAGTGATGCACTGATCTTTCCATAGTTTTTCACGAACTTGCGGTAGTAGCCTGTTAAACCCAGAAAGCCATGTAGCAATTTTATGTTTCTCGAGGTCGGCCAGTTTTGCATTGCTCCAATTTTGAAGGGGTCCACTGCCACACCTTCCTCTGATATGATATGCCCAAGATATTCCACCTTTTGTTGAAGAAAGCAAAAATTTGTGGTTATTGTGTGTTCAAAAGGTGGTTTTCCGTATGTCTTCTTCGCATGCTCGTATTTGATGATACCCGGATCAAAGGTCCAGCTTTGTAAAGATTTGTGCTCCCTTTCATCTAGCAATTCATCTACTATTGGAATAAAGTATTTGTCCTTGATGATTATGTCATTGAGAGCTCGGTAATCAACACATATTCGCCTTGTTCCGTCCTTCTTGCGTACAAGTAGCACCGGCGAAGAGTAGAGGTTGCAACTTGGCCGAATAACTCCTGTTTCGAGTATCTCTTTTATAATCCTTTCTATTTCATCCTTCTGGAGATGTAGATACTGATATGGCTGAGCATTTGCTGAAGATTTGCCTGGAAGAATCATTATACAATGATCATGCCGACAGGTAAGAGGTAGGTTGCGCGGTTCGTCAAATATATTTGAAAATTCAGCAAGCAAAGGAAGTAGATTTGGATCTTCAAATTCTGTTAGCTCTCCCTTAGTTTGCTGCTCAAGTTGTACCAAAAAGCCGCTGCATGCTTTATGCAAAACATTCTCCATTTGTTGTGTGCAAATCGTTGTTATGTCGCCCCCACGTTTCCCGTGCAATGTCACCTGTTTCTCCTTACTGTAAAATTTCAAAATTAGTTTCATAAAATTCCAGGAAATATCACCTAATGTCGTCAACCATTTAATTCTGAGCATGGCCTCATGATTGTTAAGAGGGAGAAGGAAGAAATCTACAATTATCTCTTGGTCCTACAGCAATAGTTTCTCCTGCAAGCGCCTATGATCACAATTCAAAATCCGTCCGTCGACGACCTTAACATCAAACCTGCAGCGATTCTCGATAGGTAATGATATCCGAACAGCAAGCTTACTATTTAGGAAGTTAGTAGTACTGCCCGTGTCGATGAGAACAGTGATTGGTTGTTGTTTGAGAAGGCCTCCAATTTTCATCGTTTGCGGGTTTGAGTAGCTAGCTAGTGTATGTACCGTAACTTCGGTCGGTTGTGGCTCTTCTTCTGTATCTTCTTCTTCATATTCAAAGCTCTCTTTTGGATGTTCAATGACCTCTTCTTCTATCGGTTCAATCATAAGAAGTCCTCCTTTACTGCAGCGATGCTCACGGCTCCACGGCTCGTCACAATGCCAAAATAACCCCTTCGCATATCGCTCCCGAAGCTCTTCTCTTGTTAACCTCTTTAGTGTAGGGACTTGGTCGACAGTAGGGGGGGCTAAGGGCTTCAATATTACTGGTTGAGGAGAGACCCGAGTCCTCCGAGCTTCATGGTTCAATTGCTCCTCTTGATGTCGTGCGAAAGAGATGGCTGCCATAAGCATATACGGTTGTCGCGCTTTAACTTCTCCTCGGATCTCCGGCTTCAAGCCCTCAATGAAGGTCCACAATAGCTGTTTTTGAGACCAATCATGAGTTTGATTAGATAACCTTTCAAACCTGGTTTGGTACTCCTGAATGGTGGAGGTTTGTTGGATCTTTGCTAGTTGTTCGTCAATATTCTCGTAATCGGTTGGTCTGAAGCGAATCAGCAGTCCTTCTTTGAATTGTCGCCATGAAAGGACTCCATAAGTATGTTCAAACCAGTCAAACCACTGTATAGCATCCCCTTCAAGATGTATAGCTGCAATTTTCACCATAGATATATCCGCGGTTTTGTGGTACCGAAAATATCGCTCCGCGCGCGAGATCCAACCAATCGGGTCTCCTTCTTCCCATCTAGGGAAGTCCACTCTCATGCATGGATAGTTGGGGTTGGTCATAGAGCTTCCCCTCTCTTGGAAGTCATATCTTTCGGGTTGGTGTGATTGGGCAAAGCTCTCTCCTTGATGTGATTTCTTCGGGCTTAGTGGTCGGCCCAATCTGAGTTCGGTAAAGAGCATCCGAATCTTATCCTCCATTCGCGCCTCCAAGGCTTCGAATTTAGCATTGATTACCTCCTTAGATGCCATAATATATGCCTCCAAATCTATGATGTTAAGATCTCTCTTTTGTTGTTAGGTTAAAGGCATGTATAGGTTGAGAGAAGTGATGGTCAAAAGGGTTGGCGGATTGGTGGATGTAGGCTACGATTTAGGCTTGTTTTGTGACAGTTTTGGGTGCAGTTTGAGGGTGTGGTTTTGTAGAGTTTTAGGGCTGTGGTTGAAAGTTTTGGATCTGTGGTAGATGGTAGCAAAGGTTTGACAGAAATCCGTGGAAGTTGCAGCAAGTATGTGCTGTCTTGTAAGAGTAGAATTATCGTCGAAGAAACAACGGTTTCTCGACGTAATTTTTACCAAAAACTTGAGAGAATTGAGGAGGGAATTGATAGCAAAATCACAGTTTATATGACAGGAAGGATATCTAATTTAATCAAGAAAATTTCGGCAGTATAACAGCAAGGAAATTGGTGCAAGTTGCAATTGCAGAATTATCGTCGAAAAATTTCAGCGGGTTACGATGAAAATTTGCAGCAACATAAAATTGTTTTTAGAGATGAATTTCTTAATAGATCAATCTTAGATGGAAGCCAAGATGATCTATAAAGTGTATAAGAAATTTCATTCAAAAAATATTGTAAATAGATGGATTAAGGCAATGATATGCAGCTGAAATTTTCTGCAGCATAGATTTTCAAGTGCAGCAGATTAGACATAAAAGATCAGTAGTTTATATTAAGAATTTTTCGATGAAACCAAAGGGAAATCTACTGTTAGGAAGTGTCAAAGATGTCATAAAAATTTCGTAGAAATTTGGATAGAAAAAGCACAGTAGCAAGATCAAATAGATGGTGCTATGCGGCTTGAATTCTGCAATTCAAGTGCAGCAGATTGGACATAAAAGATCAGTAGTTTATATTGAGAATTTTTTGATGAAACCAAAGGGAAATCCACTGTTAAGAAGTGTCAAAGATGTCATAAAAATTTTGTAGAAATTTGGATAGAAAAAGCACAGTAGCAAGATCAAACAGATGGTGCTATGCGATTGGAATTCTACAATATATCTTTCGTCGTAGAGATGAAAACTTTGTGACGAAAAGTTTATGCAGCAATATAGGAACGATTTTTTTTTTTTTTTTTTTTTTGGATTTTCGAATAAGGATAACTAAATTGCAGCAGCAGTAAGGTAGGAAACCAGAACCTGTTGCAATTCACGGGGAGATCAAAGGATGATCCGTGGTGGTGGAGATGATGGCGGAATTCGGTGACGATCTTTTAAGCAATTGTGGGAATTGCTTTGGATGGTTGTGGAGTGTTGATGGATGGCTGTGAAAGGGCAGCGAGACGCCAAGAACGCTGCTCTGATACCAGGTGTTAGAACCCTTGCAGATTCTAAACTTGGGGTTGATCTCTTTAGGGGATCGGCCTCCTTGGAACTCTATAGGGGTTCCTCCCTCCAAGTTGCTGCTCAAAGGCTGCAGAAAAGATTCATCTATTGCTTATGAAAAGAGAAGGAATACATGGCTATTTATATGGCTTCTAAACCCTAACTCCTAATAGGACTCCTACTTAAGACTCTTACTTCTAACCAACTCTTAATAGGACTCCTACTCAAGACTCATATTCCCTTACAAATCCTAATTCTTCTCTAAGAAAAAACCTCCGACATGAATGCCCCTCACAATTAGGACTCTCCTAGCTAGAGTCCTAACAGAATGTCCCTCTCAATTAGGACTCTCCTAGCTAGAGTCTTAACATTTTTACATGAATGTCCCTCTCAATTAGGACTCTCCAAGCTAGAGTCCTAACACACATGAAGCATTTAGGTGCATATCAAAGGTGTAAGAGTGTTTGGGAGCATAACAATGACATACGAAACACTTCAAAGTATAACAAGTGAACTGAATAATAAACACAAGCTTGTATGTCATTTTTAATGTAGCATGCATTCCATTTTTTTATCCAAAGCATAAATATAAACTCATAAGCAAAGCCTTGGATATCATATCAAAAACATAGAGGGCGCTGTGGGACCACATACATAATGTGATTCATCAATTTTTGGATGACCACCAAACATAAGTCTCCCATGTTTGGGAGCTCCATCCACCCACGTCTGAGTGAAGTCAATGGGGGCCGATAGAACATCGCGGGCTCTATGCATAACTCCCTTTACCATTTCTAGCAAAGGTTCACAATATCCCATAAGACACCAGAGTACAAAAGGGTAGTATGAACAATAACATTGGCATATATCATAAGCATATACGAAACAACGAAGATATGCATGTGCTTTTATCAAACAAGGAAATGCAAACAAAGCATTACATAATAAATTTCAGACATACAACAATTTCAGGATGAACAATACAAGAACTTCAAAGGACTAATATAAAGCTCAATTGAAAAAGAATTTAGCAAAAATCAAATTTCCAATAGGATGAAAATTGAATAGGCAAAACCCAACAAAGTTTTCAATTATGACAGAATTTGAATGGTACATTTTCTGAATTGTTTGAGTGACCAAGCATGCTCCAATTCATTAAAAATGGGTGTCATTGGAAAGCTTTATCAATCTATTTTTAGATGAACTAAAAACAGGAAGTTACAACAAATAGAGTAAAGGAAGGTCAGAATTGATCATCTCTATTTTGCAAAATTGATAGAATCAATTTAAATAGATGTTTCAGAAGGCAAACATACTTTAAAATTTCCAAATTATATGTCAAAAGAAAAATATGCGAATCTAGTTTCCAAAGAACTAAGTTTTGCATAATTCATAATTTTTATGGTCGGTTTTAATTTGAAATCGTCGACCAATCAAGTAGGGTCTCCACCTCGTTGTTGCGCGCACAATGGCGAGCATCTCCTTATCATATGATGACTTATTTTGATGGGAGGGAGATAATGCCTTGCTAGTGTATGTGAGTGGTCGACCATCTTGCCTGAGAATGACTCCAATTCCGACTACAGATGCATCGGCCTCAATAATGAAGGGTCGGTTAAAATCTGGTAGTGTTAGCACTGGCGTCGTCGTCATGGCTGCCTTAAGTTTGTCGAAGGCAGCGAAGGCTCTGTCAGACCATTGGAAGACATCTTTTTTCAGTAAAGAAGTAAGTGGTGCACTGATCTCTCCATAGTTTTTCACGAACTTGTAGTAGTAGCCTGTTAAACCCAAAAAGCCATGTAGCAATTTTATGTTCCTTGGGGTCAGCCAGTTTTGCATTGCTCCAATTTTGAAGGGGTATATTACCACACCTTCCTCTGATATGATATGCCCAAGATATTCCACCTTCTTTTGAAGAAAGCAAAAATTCATAGTGGTTGTTGTGTGTTCAAAAGGTGGTTTTCGGTATGTCTTCTTTGCATACTCGTATTTGATGATACCCGAATCGAAAGTCCAGCTTTGTGAAGATTTGTGCTCCCTTTCATCTAGCAATTCATCTACTACTGGAATAGGGTATTTATCCTTAATGGTTATGCCATTGAGAGCTCGGTAATCAACACATAATCGCCTTGTTCCGTCCTTCTTGCATACAAGTAGCACCGGTAAAGAGTAGAGGTTGCAAGTTGGCTGAATAACTCCTGTTTCGAGCATCTCTTTTACAATCCTTTCTATTTCATCCTTTTGGAGATGTGGATACTTATATGGCTGAGCATTTGCTGAAGATTTGCTTGAAAGGATCGTTATACAATGATCATGCCGACGGGTAAGAGGTAGGTTGCGTGGTTCGTCAAATATATTTAAAAATTCAGCAAACAAAGGAAGTAGATTTGGATCTTCAAATTATGTTGGCTCTCCCTTAGTTTGCTGCTCAAGTTGTACCAAAAAGTCACTGCATGCTTTATGCAAAACCTTCTCCATTTGTTATGTGCAAATCATTGTTATGTCGCCCCCACGTTTCACGTGCAATGTCACCTGTTTCTTCTTACTGTAAAATTTCATAATTAATTTCATAAAATTCCAAGAAATATCACCTAATGTCATCGCTCATTTAATTCTGAGCATGGCCTCGTGATTGTTAAGAGGGAGAAGGAAGAAATATGCAATTATCTCTTGGTCCTGCAGCAATAGTTTCTCCTACGGGCGCCTACGATCACAATTCAAAATCCGTCCGTCGGTGACCTTAACATCAAACCTGCAGCGATTCTTGATAGGTAATGCTATCCAAACAGCAAGCTTACTATTTAGGAAGTTAGTAGTACTGCCCGTGTCGATAAGAATAGTGATCGATTGTTGTTTGAGAAGGCCTCCAACTTTCATCGTTTGTAGGTTTGAGTAGCCGGCTAATGCGTGTACTGTAACGTCAGTCGGTTGTGGCTCTTCTTCTATATCTTCTTTATATTCAAGGTTCTCTTCTGAATGTTCAATGACCTCTTCTTCTATTGATTCAATCATAAGAAGTCTCCCTTTCATCGTTTGCGGGTTTGAGTAGCCAGCTAGTGTGTGTACTGTAACGTCGATCGGTTGTGGCTCTTCTTCTGCATCTTCTTCATTATGTTTAAGGCTATCTTTTGAATGCTCAATGACCTCTTCTTCTACTGGTTCAATCAAAAGAAGTCTATCTTTTCTACAGTAATGCTTGTAACTCCACGGCTCGTCGCAATGCCAACATAACCGCTTCGTAGATTGCTCCCGAAGCTCTTCTCTTGTCAACTTCTTTGGTGCAGGGACTCGATCGACAGTAGGGGGGGCTGAGGACTTCAATATTACTGGTTGAGGAGCGACCCTAGTCCTTTGAGCTTCATGGTTCAATTACTCCTCTTGATGTCGTGCGAAAGAGATGGCTGCCATAAGCGTATATGGTTGTCGTGCTTTAACTTCTCCTCGGATCTCCGGCTTCAAGTCCTCAATGAAGGTCCTCAATAGCTGTTTTTGAGACCAATCATGAGTTTGATTAGATAACCTTTCAAACCTGGTTTGGTACTCCTAAATGGTAGAGGTTTGTCGGATCTTTGCTAGTTGTCCATCAATATTCTCGTAATCGGTTGGTTTGAAGCGGATCAGCAGTCCTTCTTTGAATTGTCACCATTAAAAGACTACATAAGTATGTTCAAACTAGTCAAACCACTATATGGTATCCCCTTCAAAATGGATAGCTGTAATTTTTACCATAGATCCGTCCGCGATTTTGTGGTACCAAAAATATCGCTCCGCACGCGAAATCCAACCAATCAGGTCTCCTTCTTCCCATCTAGGGAAGTCCACCCTCATGCATGGATAGTTAGGATCGATCATAGAACCTCCCCTCTTTTGGAAGTCATCTCTTCGGGCTTGGTGCGATTGGGCAGATCTCTCTCCTTGATTTGATTTCTTCGGGCTTAGTGGTCGGCCCAATCTGAGTTCAGTAAAGAGTGTCTGAATCGTATCCTCCATTCGTCCCTCAAAGGCTTTGAATTTAGCATTGATTGCCTCCTCATATGCCATAGTATATGCCTCCAAATCTGTGATGTTATGATCTCTCTTTTGTTGTCAGGTTAAAGGCGTGTATAGGTTGAGAGAGGTGATGGTCGAAAGGGTTGGTGGATTGGTAGATGTAGGCTGCGGTTTAGGCTTGTTTTGTGGCTATTTTGGGTGCAGTTTGAGGGTGTGGTTTGGTGGAGTTTTAGGGCTGTGGATGAAAGTTTTGAATCTGTGGTAGATGGTAGTAAAGGTTTGATAGAAATCAGTGGAAGTTGCAACAAGTATGTATTGTCTTGTAAGAGTAGAATTATCGTCGAAGAAACAATGGTTTCTCGACGTAATTTCCACCAAAAACTTGAGAGAATTGAGGAGGGAGTTGATAGCAAAATCACAGTTTATATGACAGCAAGGATATCTAATTTAATCAAGAAAATTTCAGCAGTATAACAGCATGGAAATTGGTGCAAGTTGCGATTGTAGAATTCTCGTCGAAAAATTTCAGCAGGTTACGACGAAAATTTGCAGCAACACAAAATCATTTTTAGAGATGAATTTCTTAATAGATCAATCTTAGATGGAAGCTAAGATGATCTATGAAGTGTATAAGAAATTTCATTCAAAAAAGATTGCAAATAGATGGGATAAGGCAATAATACGTGGCTGAAATTTTCTACAGCACAGATTTTTAAGTATAGCAGATTGGACATAAAAGATTAGTGGTTTATATTGAGAAATTTTCAATGAAACTAAAGGGAAATCCACTATTAGGAAGTGTCAAAGATGTCATAAAAATTTTGTAGAAATTTGGATAGAAAAAGCACAGTAGCAAGATAAAAAAGATGGTGCTATTCGGTTGGAATTTTACGGTGCAGATTTTCTAATATAGCAGATTAGACATAAAATATCAATGGTTTATATTGAGAATTTTTTGACAAAACCAAAGGAAATCTACTGTTAGGAAATGTCAAAGATGTCATAAAAATTTTGTAGAGATTTGGATAGAAAAAACACAGTAGCAAGATCAAATAGATGGTGCTATACGGTTGGAATTCTGCATTATATCTTTCGTCGTAAAGATGAAAACTTTATGACGAAAAGTTATGCAGCAATATAGGAATAATTTTTTGGGGATTTTCAAATAAGGATAACTAAATTGCAGCAGCAGTAAGGTAGAAAACCAGAACCTGTTGCAATTAACGGGGAGATTAAAGGATGATCCGTGGTGGTGGAGATGACGGCGGAATTTTGCAACGATCTCTTAAGCAATTGTGGGAATTGCTTTGGGCGGTTGTAGAGGGTTGATGGATGGCTGTGGAAGGGCAGCGAGATGCCAAGAACGCTGCTCTAATACCAGGTGTTAAAACCCTTATAGATTCTAAACTTGGGGTTGATGTCTTTAGGGGATCGGCCTCCTTGGAACTCTTTAGGGGTTCCTCCCTCCAAGTTGCTGCTCAAAGGCTGCAGAAAAGATTCATCTATTACTTATGAAAAGAGGTGGAATACATGACTATTTATAGGGCTTCTAAACCCTAACTCCTAATAGGACTCTTACTTAAGACTCCTACTTCTAACCAACTCCTAATAGGACTCCTACTCAAGACTCCTACTTCTAACCAACTCCTAATAGGACTCCTACTCAAGACTCCTATTCCTTTACAACTCCCTATTCTTCTCTAAGAAATAACCTCCTAACCCTCGCTGGCCTCTTCACCTCTTTAATAGGGGTCGGCTTAGATAGGTTTTACATGAATGTCCCTCTCAATTAGGACTCTCCTAGCTAGAGTCCTAACAGACCCTCTAGGCCCAATATCGAGCTGGCTGTGAGTTATACCTGTCAGAACTCCTTCTAACTTAGTGAATTATTATCTCTATAATAATTCACTCGACTCATCGACTATGGATGTACTAGGGCACTACGTCGTAGTCCCCAGATGATATAGGGGAATCCAACCCATTAGACCTGTATGTCCTCAGTTATCGTATACCTATAGTCCCTCATCCATTTAATATCCCAGAGACCGTATATCGAGCATTGTGTTATCAGACCCATATGGTTTCTACTCGAGTCTCGCTCTAATCGGATTCTCTTAGAGAACTCTTTCTCTCTTAACCCGAATGACCCTAGCTAGGGATTTATCTGAGCAAAAACACATGAAATATTCCTCTTATGACGCCAAGAGTGGATGATCCTCTATCGACACTCAATAGCCCTCGTAAGGTTAACTGCCACTTATAATGGCTAGCTATACTAGATCTGGGATAGCCAATCCTATAAGTCTGGTATTAAAGAGTGGAGCACTCATACAGGTCATCCTTGGTGTCTCAAGTCTAAGGACCAGATACACCACTAGGACTACGAAATTGATGTTTAACAATAAGACATCATCAACCATCTAGCATTCCGTAAGCAGATCAATTAGTAAACTTATTCTCTAATCAGCACTTGTATTGTATCCCTAGTGTCCCTGATAGGACCCTAAGGTCTTATCGTTGCTCTAATACCAAATGATAAGACCCTAAAGTCTTATCATCGCTTTGATACCAATTGATAAGACCCTAAAGTCTTATCGTCACTCAGATGCCAATTGATAAGACTCCAAGGTCTTATCGAGGAAGGAAGGGGAGAAAAAGGAATGATAATGATCACTTCGAGGGGATCGGCCTCCTTGATCGCTTTGAGGGGATCGACCCTCTTTGATCACTATGAGAGGATCGGCTCTCCTTGATCACTTTGAGGGGATCGGCCCTCCTTGATCACTTTGAGGGGAGATTGCTAGTTGTGGACTGGGAGGCTACGTGCAGGTTGAAGGCTAGGTGGCTACGATGACGTTTGATAAGGTCGAGAGGTAGCGGAGGGTCCGGCGGCTGCGGCAGCAGAGGATGCTCTATTGTTGATGCCGGTGGAGGAGAGGAATCGGCGTCTACGGCTACGACTCAAGAGGAGGTAGCTAGGGTTACGGTTGGGGGCAGGCGGTGATGATCATGTGGCGGCAAGGCAGCTGGGAAAAGTGGTGGTGACGCGGTTGGGAACAAGGGCAATCCGTGAGTTGCCCTGTTTCGGTCACCGCGAGGAGGGCGACAACTGGCCGCTACAGCTGCAACCCAAGGGGAGGCAGGCGGCAGTGGAGAGGCAGTGGTGGTGGCATGGCTGGGAGCAGCTTCACCAACGATCGTCGAGGAGGAGAGGTCGAGCGGCTGCGTTGCGACGCAAGGGGAGGCCGGCAGCGGTGGAGAAGGAGGTAGCGGTGGTGGCTCGTGTGGGAGGCGACGGGCGGTGTTCGCCTCTCACTAGGAAGCGGGTCGATGGTGGTCGCTGGCCGGATAGCAGTAGCGGCGGGTGGGCTGGCCGGAAGCAAGGGAAGGCTGCGGCTTGGGAAGTAGGGGAGTGGCTGCAGGCAATTTTTTTTTTTTTTTGTAGATAGCTACGGCAATACTGCAACGAGAACGCTAAGGATCGCTGCTTTGATACCAAATGATAAGACCCTAAAGTCTTATCGTCGCTCTGATACCAATTGATAAGACCCTAAAGTCTTATCATCGAAGAAAGGGTTGCCTTGTAGTGGTGGTGGGGAAGAAGGGAAGCAAGGCTGCGGTGGGCTACGCCAAGGATCGTTGCTCACCACCACTACAAGGCAACCCTTTTTTTGACGATAAGACTTTAGGGTCTTATCAATTGGTATCAGAGTGACGATAAGACTTTAGGGTCTTAACAATTGGTATCAGAGCGGCGATAAGACTTTAGGGTCTTATTAATTGGTATCAGAGCAATGTTAAGACTTTAGGGTCTTATCAATTGGTATCAGAGCAACGATAAGATTTTAGGGTCTTATCAATTGGTATCAGAGCGACGATAAGATTTAGGGTCTTATCATTTGGTATCAGAGCGACGATAAGACTTTAGGGTCTTATCAATTGGTATCAGAGTGACGTTAAGACTCTAGGGCCTTATCAATTGGTATCAGAGCAACGATAAGACTTTAGGGTTTTATCAATTGGTATCAGAGCAACGATCCTTGGCGTAGCCCGTCGCAGCCTTACTTCCCTTCTTCCCCACCACCACTACAAGGCAACCCTTTCTTCAACGATAATAGTTTAGGGTCTTATCAATTGGTATCAGAGCGACGATAAGACTTTATGGTCTTATCATTTAGTATCAGAGCGACGATAAGACTTTAGGATCTTATCAGTCCCCACATGAGCAGCTATGAGACTAGCTGCATCCATCATATGGACGGGTATATAGCACACCAGTCTATCCAGTTATCACGATGTCCCTCTCGAGTAAATAATGAACAAGATTATTTATGATCTGTGAATAAAGGTGAATCTATCTCATTATTATGATCTCATCACGATCCGATTCCTATTGCATAGATCCAAGGACATCACAATATATACATGCATATATGCAATAGTTAATATAAAGTGATAAATGCCAAAATATAATAAGAAAAAAAAAAAGATTCCGTGACGAGTCACACGTGTCATTATTAGGATCAAGAGCATTAAGAGGGGGGGGGGGGGGGTGAATTAGTGCAGCGGAAATCTTTCGACGATAAAAACGATTTCGGTGTGAAAGTCGATTCTAAGATTACTTTAACTTAAGATCAAGGGAGATGACGTTAAAGTCAATCTATGAAGGCAGTTTGTAGTTATGATGAAAACCAGAATATGAGCGCAAACTGAAATATGACGTTCGTACGAAGAAACTGATTTACGTCTAAATGCTGATTCGTAAATCACTTGAATAGGTGAGATGTAGCTTAAGCAAGGATATTAAGGCAGTTTGCAGTTAAGATAGAAATCAAAACGCAAACGCAAACTGAAATATGATGATCGTACGAAAAACATATTTACGTCTAAATGCTGATTCGGAAAGTGCAAAGCTTGAAACCCGATCGTATATGCGCAGAAGCTTTAGAGGAGGTTTGCAGTAAAGATAAAATGCTCAAAGTAAATGCAAACCGAGATTTAGAGTGGTTCGGTCAATCTTGACCTACTCCACTTTTGGCTTCCTCCACCGACGAGGTCATCGACGTCAACTAGAGGCCTTCCTTCAATAGGCGAAGGCCAACCACCCTTTTACAGTTTCACTCCTTTTGACGGGCTTAGGAGACAACCCTTACAGAATTTTCTCTCCTCTCTTTATAGCTCAGAACTTGGAAGAAAAGAGGGAGAAGAACTTTTGGCCTTTACAACAATTTTGAGCTCTAAAAATCACAGAACAAGATCAAGATTTTGGTGTGTATTATGTGCCCTTTCAGTGCTGAATGGGTGGGGTATTTATAGGCCCCAACCCAATTCAAATTTGGAGCTCAAAACTGTCAATTCCCGAAATTCCGGGATCAGGCAGTTGCACCTCCTGATTAGAGCGGTTGCACCGCCTGGCAGAGCTCGAAGACTGAGCCTCTGGGCGGTGCCACCTCCTGTCAGGGGCGGTTGCACCTCCTACCAGAGCTCGAAGACCGAGCTCAGGCAGTGCAACCTCCTGACTGAGGCGGTTGCACCGCTCAGCCAATGCTCGGAGACCGAGCCCAGGCGATGCCACCTCCTGTCAGGGGAGGTTGCACCGCCCAGTCTCGCTCGGAGACTGAGCCCAGGCGGTGCCACCGCCTGGCTGGAGCGGTTGCACCTCCCAGTCTCGCTCGGAGACTAAGCCAAGGCGGTGCAACCTCCTGCCTTGGGTGGTTCAACCGCCTGGCAGAAATCAGGGTCCGAATGGGTTGATCCATTCGGCCCAATTTGGGTTTTTCAGGAGCCCAATTGCCCCAAGATTAAGTTAATGAGATCACCACCCATTTCCAACTTAATTATTATGCTAACTACGATATTCCCTAAGACATTTACTGCAACTTGCTCCGGTGCGTCAATCGCTTCTTCCGGCGAGCTTCCAGCGAACTTCCGTCGATCATCCGATGAACCCTCGGTGATGCTCCTACGAACTTCCGGCAAACTCCTGGACTTGCAACGATCCACTTGGCGAGTTCCGACGAGCTTCTTTGGCAAGCTCATGGACTTCTCAGATTTGTTTCTGTAGAACCTCCGACGACTGTTCGAACTTCCGTCGAACTCTCGAACTCCCAACGTGATTATTGTCTTGACTCCGGAGCAACTCCTGCTGCATGTCTTACTTTCATCATAGTTAATCCTGTACACTTATCTCAACATATAGATTAGATAACAAATACAATTGACTTCATCATCAAAATCTGAGATTCAACAATCTCCCCCTTTTTGATGATGATAATCAATTGATAATGGAGTTAACCTTAACTCCCCCTGTCTATATGCCATACTTGAGATAAGTCTTTCTTGAATTCATAACCTTTAAATTCAAGAGACATATTGATAAGTTAAAATCATTTAAACTTATCAATACTCCCATCATGATTCCCATCATGATGTATCTCTCTGAAGATGATGTCAAGGCTTGACATTCATTTTCAAATTTTACATTACAAGTTAGAATGATGGTAATAGTAGCAATTTATCATATTGTAAGATATCAATATGTAAATCTGCGAAGTAAGATTTTGATATCATTACATGATGCACACATTTCAAATGTTTTAGCAATTATTGCATTTCATCACATGGTAAGATATCAATACGTAAAATTATGATGCAAGTTTTTTTTTTTTTTTTTGATATCTTGACCTGATACAAACAAGGCATAATACAAATTATAGCAATCATAGCATCTCTTGGTGATGAAAGCATGGCATTAATACTCATATATTTCTCCCCCTTTGTCATCAACAAAAAGCATGGTAATTGTGATACCAGGAGAACAATATAAGCAAATTTTAAGCCTCAATGTGATAATTGTTCATGCCTTTACTTGGTTCATGTTATTTTCCAATTGTAAGTGATAGGAAATCAATTATACAAGCATGATATGTAGATCACTTTGAATACTTCTTCTTTTTTATTTGTTATAATCTTTTTGCATGAAAGAGGAAGTTATTAGTGATACCAGCTATTTGTGAGTTTACACTGAGTGAAGTTAAAACTGATGAGAGATTAAATCATGTTTCAGGTATCTGTTAGAACCCTTGCAGATTCTAAACTTGGGGTTGATCTCTTTAGGGGATCGGCCTCCTTGGAACTCTATAGGGGTTCCTCCCTCCAAGTTGCTGCTCAAAGGCTGCAGAAAAGATTCATCTATTGCTTGAGAAATGAGGAGGAATACATGGCTATTTATAGGGCTTCTAAACCCTAACTCCTAATAGGACTCCTACTTAAGACTCTTACTTCTAACCAACTCCTAATAGGACTCCTACTCAAGACTCATATTCCCTTACAACTCCTAATTCTTCTCTAAGAAAAAACCTCCTACATGAATGTCCCTCTCAATTAGGACTCTCCTAACTAGAGTCCTAACAGAATGTCCCTCTCAATTAGGACTCTCCTAGCTAGAGTCATAACAGAATGTCCCTCTCAATTAGGACTCTCCTAGCTAAAGTCCTAATAAATTTACATGAATGTCCCTCTCAATTAGGACTCTCCTACCTAGAGTCCTAACAAACCCGCCCTCTTCAAATCAGCCTTGTCCTCGAGGCTGATGATTCATGAATTCTGGAAATTTGATCTTCATGTTGTCATAGTTCTCCCAAGTGGCATCTTCTATTGGTAGGTTCGCCCACTGTATTAGCACTTCATTAGTGGCTCGTCGTCGTCGAGTCACGATCCGTCGATCAATAATGGCACTTGGCTGGGTCTGGAGTTCTCTTTGGGTAGTCATATTTGGTGGATGGCTTTGGGCTGTCTCCAAGCACCTATTTAAAACTTCTGTCTGACTGTTGGTTTGTGGATGATATGTCGTACTCCTTTTCAATTTAGTACCCTGCATATGGAATAACTTTGTCCAAAATCTGCTCTTGAAAATGCAAGTAGAATTTGTCACAAGCATAATGCATCCCTTATAGCATAATTCTTTTGAGTCCCGATTGTAATGAGCCACAGAGCTTGGTGCTTCCTCCAAATTTTTTTTTTTTTTTTTTTTTTTTTTTACTAGTCTCCGAATCTTCCTGCCATTCCATCTTAATATCCTCAAGGAAGTCACTGGTTGGAAGTAAAACGACCGAAAATTCAGCTTGCTCAGGTAGCTGCGAAAGCGCATCTGCAACAACATTCTCTTTCCACATTTTGTAAGTTATTTCATAATCAAATCCAAGAAGTTTTGTTACCCATTTTTGCTGCTTGGGGGAAGATATCTTCTGCTCCAAGAGATATTTTAGGCTTTTATGGTCGGTCTTGATTTGAAAGTATCGCCTGATCAAGTACAATCTCCACCTCGTTGCTGCGCGCACAATGGCGAGCATCTCCTTATCATATGTTGACTTATTTTATTAGGAGGGAGATAATGCCTTGCTAGTGTATGCGAGTGGTCGACCATCTTGCATGAGAATGACTCCAATTCTGACTCCAGATGTGTCGGCCTCAATAATGAAGGGTCGGTTGAAATCTGGTAGTGTTAGCACCGGCGTTGTCGTCATGGCTGCCTTAAGTTTGTCGAAGGCAGCGGAGGCTCTGTCCAACCATTGGAAGACATCTTTTTCTAGTAAGGAAGTAAGTGGTGCACTGATCTTTCCATAGTTTTTCACGAACTTGCGGTAGTAGCCTGTTAAACCCAGAAAGCCATGTAGCAATTTTATGTTTCTCGAGGTCGGCCAGTTTTGCATTGCTCCAATTTTGAAGGGGTCCACTGCCACACCTTCCTCTGATATGATATGCCCAAGATATTCCACCTTTTGTTGCAGAAAGCAAAAATTCGTGGTTGTTGTGTGTTCAAAAGGTGGTTTTCCGTATGTCTTCTTCGCATGCTCGTATTTGATGATACCCGGATCAAAGGTCCAGCTTTGTAAAGATTTGTGCTCCCTTTCATCTAGCAATTCATCTACTATTGGAATAAAGTATTTGTCCTTGATGATTATGCCATTGAGAGCTCGGTAATCAACACATATTCGCCTGGTTCCGTCCTTCTTGCGTACAAGTAGCACCAGCGAAGAGTAGAGGTTGCAACTTGGCCGAATAACTCCTGTTTCGAGCATCTCTTTTATAATCCTTTCTATTTCATCCTTCTGGAGATGTGGATACTGATATGGCTGAGCATTTGCTGAAGATTTGCCTGGAAGAATCATTATACAATGATCATGCCGACAGGTAAGAGGTAGGTTGCGCGGTTCGTCAAATATATTTGAAAATTCAGCAAGCAAAGGAAGTAGATTTGGATCTTCAAATTCTGTTGGCTCTCCCTTAGTTTGCTGCTCAAGTTGTACCAAAAAGCCGCTGCATGCTTTATGCAAAACATTCTCCATTTGTTGTGTGCAAATCGTTGTTATGTCGCCCCCACGTTTCCCGTGCAATGTCACCTGTTTCTCCTTACTGTAAAATTTCATAATTAGTTTCATAAAATTCCAGGAAATATCACCTAATGTCGTCAACCATTTAATTCTGAGCATGGCCTCATGATTGTTAAGAGGGAGAAGGAAGAAATCTGCAATTATCTCTTGGTCCTGCAGCAATAGTTTCTCCTGCAAGCGCCTATGATCACAATTCAAAATCCGTCCGTCGGTGACCTTAACATCAAACCTGCAGCGATTCTCGATAGGTAATGATATCCGAACAGCAAGCTTACTATTTAGGAAGTTAGTAGTATTGCCCGTGTCGATGAGAACAGTGATTGGTTGTTGTTTGAGAAGGCCTCCAATTTTCATCATTTGCGGGTTTGAGTAGCTAGCTAGTGTATGTACCGTAACTTCGGTCGGTTGTGGCTCTTCTTCTGCATCTTCTTCATCATGTTCAAAGCTCTCTTTTGGATGTTCAATGACCTCTTCTTCTATCGGTTCAATCATAAGAAGTCCTCCTTTACTACAACGATGCTCACGGCTCCACGACTCGTCACAATGCCAACATAACCCCTTCGCATATCGCTCCCGAAGCTCTTCTCCTGTTAACCTCTTTGGTGCAGGGACTTGGTCGATAGTAGGGGGGGCTGAGGGCTTCAATATTACTGGTTGAGGAGTGACCCTAGTCCTCCGAGCTTCATGGTTCAATTGCTCCTCTTGATGTCGTGCGAAAGAGATGGCTGCCATAAGCGTGTACGGTTGTCGCGCTTTAACTTCTCCTCGGATCTCCGGCTTCAAGCCCTCAATGAAGGTCCTCAATAGCTATTTTTGAGACCAATCATGATTTTGATTAGATAACCTTTCAAACCTGGTTTGGTACTCCTGAATGGTGGAGGTTTGTCGGATCTTTGCTAGTTGTTCGTCAATATTCTCGTAATCGGTTGGTCTGAAGCGAATAAGCAGTTCTTCTTTGAATTGTCGCCATGAAAGGACTCCATAAGTATGTTCAAACCAGTCAAACCACTGAATAGCATCCCCTTCAAGATGTATAGCTGCAATTTTCACCATAGATACATTCGCGGTTTTGTGGTACCGAAAATATCGCTCCGCGTGCGAAATCCAACCAATCGGGTCTCCTTCTTCCCATCTAGGGAAGTCCACTCTCATGCATGGATAGTTGGGGTTGGTCATAGAGCTTCCCCTCTCTTGGAAGTCATCTCTTCGGGCTTGGTGTGATTGGGCAAAGCTCTCTCCATGATATGATTTCTTCGGGCTTAGTGGTCGTCCCAATCTGAGTTCGGTAAAGAGCGTCCGAATCTTATCCTCCATTCGCGCCTCCAAGGCTTCGAATTTAGCATTGATTGCCTCCTTAGATGCCATAGTATATGGCCCCAAATCAATGATGTTAAGATCTCTCTTTTGCTGTTGGGTTAAAGGCATGTATAGGTTGAGAGAAGTGATGGTCGAAAGTGTTGGTGGATTGGTGGATGTAGGCTACGGTTTAGGCTTGTTTTGTGGCTGTTTTGGGTGCAGTTTGAGGGTGTGGTTTGGTAGAGTTTTAGGGCTGTGGATGAAAGTTTTGGATCTGTGGTAGATGGTAGCAAAGGTTTGACAGAAATCCGTGGAAGTTGCAGCAAGTATGTGCTGTCTTGTAAGAGTAGAATTGTCGTCGAAGAAACAACGGTTTCTCCACGTAATTTCCACCAAAAACTTAAGAGAATTGAGGAGGGAATTGATAGCACAATCACAGTTTATATGACAGCAAGGATATCTAATTTAATCAAGAAAATTTCGGCAGTATAACAGCAAAGAAATTGGTGCAAGTTGCAATTGCAGAATTATCGTCGAAAAATTTCAGCGGGATACGATGAAAATTTGCAGCAACATAAAATCGTTTTTAGAGATGAATTTCTTAATAGATCAATCTTAGATGGAAGCCAAGATGATATATGAAGTCTATAAGAAATTTCATTCAAAAAAGATTGCAAATAGATGGGTTAAGGCAATGATATGCAGCTGAAATTTTCTGCAGCATAGATTTTCAAGTGCAGCAGATTGGACATAAAAGATCAGTAGTTTATATTGAGAATTTTTCGATGAAACCAAAGGGAAATATACTGTTAGGAAGTGACAAAGATGTCATAAAAATTTCGTAGAAATTTGGATAGAAAAAGCACAGTAGCAAGATCAAACAGATGGTGCTATGCGGCTTGAATTCTGCAATTCAAGTGCAGCAGATTGGACATAAAAGATCAGTAGTTTATATTGAGAATTTTTTGATGAAACCAAAGGGAAATCCACTGTTAAGAAGTGTCAAAGTTGTCATAAAAATTTCGTAGAAATTTGGATAGAAAAAGCACAGTAGCAAGATCAAACAGATGGTGCTATGCGGCTGAAATTCTGCAATGTATCTTTCGTCGTAGAGATGAAAACTTTGTGACGAAAAGTTTATGCAGCAATATAGGAACGATTTTTTTTTTTTTTTTTTTTTTGGATTTTCGAATAAGGATAACTAAATTGCAGCAGCAGTAAGGTAGGAAACCAGAACCTGTTGCAATTCACGGGGAGATCAAAGGATGATCCGTGGTGGTGGAGATGATGGCGGAATTCGGTGACGATCTTTTAAGCAATTGTGGGAATTGCTTTGGATGGTTGTGGAGGGTTGATGGATGGCTGTGAAAGTGCAGCGAGATGCCAAGAACGCTGCTATGATACCAGGTGTTAGTACCCTTGCAGATTCTAAACTTGGGGTTGATCTCTTTAGGGGATCGGCCTCCTTGGAACTCTATAGGGGTTCCTCCCTCCAAGTTGCTGCTCAAAGGCTGCAGAAAAGATTCATCTATTGCTTGAGAAAAGAGGAGGAATACATGGCTATTTATAGGGCTTCTAAACCCTAACTCCTAATAGGACTCCTACTTAAGACTCTTACTTCTAACCAACTCCTAATAGGACTCCTACTCAAGACTCATATTCCCTTACAACTCCTAATTCTTCTCTAAGAAAAAACCTCGTACATGAATGTCCCTCTCAATTAGGACTCTCCTAACTAGAGTCCTAACAGAATGTCCCTCTCAATTAGGACTCTCCTAGCTAGAGTCATAACAGAATGTCGCTCTCAATTAGGACTCTCCTAGCTAAAGTCCTAATAATTTTACATGAATGTCCCTCTCAATTAGGACTCTCCTAGCTAGAGTCCTAACAGTATCAAGATATGTATGTGAAGCAAATCTTTGGAAGTAAAAACACCATCATTCATATTTTAAGATGGAATTCATAAGCAGGAATCATTTCATCAAGTCCATTATAGCAAAATATTTTTCACATATAAGTGTATGAGAAAATCCGATTTTTAGGATACCAATTGTTAAGCGAATCTAAACATGAAATGAACACTTTCGTGCATTCGGACAAGACTATGCTACATATTTTCAAATACAATCATGAAGACAAAACATGCTTATTGTTATGGAAATTTTTGTATTCAGCACATAATTTCCAACATGTTATTTTGGCATGTAATGACAATCAAGTGATTTGATCATTCAATAAAGTCCGAAGGATAATTGTAACTAGTTTATGTACTCGGACACATCAACATTCCTAATTCTCTTCTTATGAAATCAAATTGTTCTTCACTTAGAGGTTTTGTAAAAATATCAGCTAGTTGATGTTTAGTATCAATGAATTCTATGATTACATCATGATTAGTAACATGATCTCGTATAAAGTGATGTCTAATATCAATATGTTTTGTTCTTGAGTATTGTATAGGATTTTTCGTTAAGCATATTGCACTTGTGTTATCACATTTAATAGGAATATTTTTAAGATGAATTTTATAATCTTCTAAGGTGTTTTTCATCCATACAACTTGTGCACAGCATGCACTTGCTGCTATATATTCAGCTTCGGTTGTTGAAAGTGCAACCGAGTTTTGTTTCTTAGATGACTAGGAAACAAGGGCATGTCCTAAAAGTTGACATGTTCCTGATGTGCTTTTTCTATCTAGTCTACAGCCAGCAAAGTCCGCATCAGTATAAGAAATTAACTCAAGATTCTCTGATTTTGGGTACCATAATCCTAGATTTGTGGTACTATTAAGATATCTAAGTATTCTTTTAACTGCTTTGAGATGAGATATCTTAGGGTTTGATTGAAATCTAGCACAAAGTCCTACACTGAACATGATATCTGGTCTAGTTGAAGTGAGGTAAAGTAAACTTCCTATCTTACCCCTATAAGTTTTTTGATCGAAGCTTTCTCCACGTTCATCAATATCTAACTTAGTGGAGGTGCTCATAGGAGTGTTAATAGCTTTTGAGTTATTCATATTAAACTTTTTCAGCAAATTCATAGCATATTTAGTTTGACTAATAAAGATGCCATTGCTTAGTTGTTTGATTTATAAGCCTAAGAAGAATGTTAATTCTCCCATTAAACTCATTTCGAATTCAAGACTCATAGTTTTAGCAAAAGATTCACAAAGAGATTCATTCATAGAACCAAAGATAATATCATCAACATAAATCTGAACAATGAGAGAATTATTTTCAAAATTCTTGATGAACAATGTAGTATCAACCTTGTCGTTTGTGAAATTATTTTCAATAAGAAAAAACTAAGTCTCTCATACCAAGCCCTCGGAGCTTGTTTTAAACCATAGAGAGCTTTAGTTAATCTAAACACATGATTAAGGAGGCTATTATTTTCAAATCTAGGAGGTTGTTCAACATAGACTTCTTCGGAAAGAAAGCCATTAAGAAAAGCGCTTTTAACATCCATTTGAAACAACTTAAAATTATTACTACTAGCGTAGGCAAGGAGCATCCTTATGGCTTCTAATCGAGCCATAGGAGCGAAGGTTTCTTCGTAATCGATACCTTCTTCTTGGTTGAAACCTTTGGCCACTAATCTAGCATTGTTTCTTGTTAGGATCGAGAGCACTAAGAGGGGGGGGGGTGAATTAGTGCAGCGGAAATCTTACAGCGATTAAATCCAAAAGCTGCGTTTGTTCAATAAAAACTATTATGATGCAAAAGCTAATTCTCAGTTTGTATCTAAGTGCAGTTTGCGTCTAAGCGCAGATTGCGTCTAAGCGCAGTTTGTGTCTAAACACAGTTTGCGTCTAAGCGCAGATTACACAGATTTACGTCTAAACGCAGTTTTACATCTAAACGCAGATTTACATCTAAACGCAGATTTACGTCTAAACGCAGATTTTCGTCTAAACGCAGATTTACGTCCAAACTCCGTTTACGTCTAAAACGCAGTTTTATGTTTAAACGTAGTTTACATCTAAACGTAGTTTTACGTCTAAAGGCAGATTTACGTCTAAACGCAGATTTACGTATAAATGCAGATTTACGTCTAAATGCAGTTTGCGTCTAAACGCAGTTTGCGTCTAAGCGTAGTTTACGTCTAAACGCAGTTTGCGTCTAAACACAGATGACAGTTTGTAGTTCTAAATGAAATCACGACGTAAACGTAAACTGCACAGAACCTTGTTCATAAAAGCGCAGAAGACAGTTTGCAGTTGTAAATGAAATCAAGACGTAAACGTAAACTGCACAGAACTCATTCGTAAAAGCGCAGAGAGACAGTTTGTAGTTTGTAGATGGAATCAAGACGTAAACGTAAACTGCACAGAATTCGTTCGTAAAAGCGCAGAGAGCAGTTTGCAGTTTGTAATTGGAATTAAGACGTGAACGTAAACTGCACATAACTCGTTCGTAAAAGCGCAGAGAGCAGTAGCTATGTAGGAGGTTTGCAGTAATGATAAAGTGCTCAAAATAAACGCAAACCAGAGATTTAGAGTGGTTCGGTCAGTCTTGACCTACTCCACTTTTGGCTTCCTCCACCGATGAGGTTACCGACGTCAACTAGAGGCCTTCCTTCAATAGGCGAAGGCCAACTACCCTCTTACAGATTCACTCCTTTTGACGGGCTTAGGAGACAACCCTTACAGATGTTTTCTCTCCTCTCTTTACAACTCAAACTTGAAGAACAGAAGGAGGAGGAAAACTAGCAGTTTTGAGCTCTAAGAACCACTGAAAAGATCAAGATTTCGGGTAAGTTCTTACTCTCTCAGTGCTGAATGGGTGGGGTATTTATAGGCCCCAACCCAATTCAAATTTGGAGCTCAAAACGATCAAATCCCGGAATTCCGGGATCAGGCGGTTGCACCTCCTGACTGGAGAGGTTGCACCGCCTGGCAGAGCTCGAAGACCGAGCTCAGGCGGTGCCACCTCTCTGCCAGGGAGGTTGCACCGCCCAGTCTTGCTCGAAGACTGAGCTCAGGCGGTGCCACCTCTCTGTCAGGGAGGTTGCACCGCCCAGTCTTGCTCGAAGACTGAGTTCAGGCGGTGCCACCTCCCGGCTGGAGAGGTTGCACCGCCCAGTCTCGCTGGGAGGCTTAGCCCAGGCGGTGCCACCTCCTGGCCTAGGCGGTTGCACCTCCTGGCACTATTCCAGATCACTGGTTGGGCTCCAAACTTGGCCCAAACCAGTCCGAATTCGGGCTCAATTGGCCCAAGATTAAGTTAATGGGATCACCTCCCATTTTCCAACTTAATCAACGTGCTAACTACGATTAGTTCTAAGACAATTTCTGCAGCTTTGCTTCGGTGCGTCAATCGCTTCTTCCGGCGAGTTTCCGGCGAACTTCCGTCGATCATCCGATGAACCCTCGGTGATGCTCCTGCGGACTTCCGGCAAACTCCTGGACTTTGCGACGATCCACTTGGCAAGTTCCGACGAGCTTCGCTTGGCAAGCTTCTGGACTTCTCGGATCTGTTCTCGCAGAACCTCCGACGACCGTCCGAACTTCCGTCGAACTCTCGAACTTCCAACGTGATCATGAACTTGACTCCGGCGCAACTCCTGCTGCTTGTCTAACTTTCATCGTAGTTAATCCTGCACACTTAAAACAAAAACTTTGATCGAGACAATTAATCCTAAGCAATTAACCAAGTTGTCCGGCATGTCATTGGTCCCTCGACGCTTCGTCCGATTTTTCGGCGCATCGTCCTTTCCTGCAGCCTATTGCCCAATCGGCCTGTTGGCTCCGCAACTCCGATATCCTTGGCACAATACCCGCTCTTCTTGGCCCGATGCCCGAGTCCACGACCCGAAGCCTTCTGTCGATACGTCGACCGATCCACCGGCCCGACGTCCAATCTTCTGACATGTTCCTCCGGCACAACATGATTTTCCTGCTTTAATTGTCTCATCCTGATCAAAGCATCCTGCGTCACTCAAAACGCAGATTAAGTCATAAACATATGTCAAGTAGTTTCATCATCAAAATACGAGATTCAACATTTCTAACCACGATACCATATTCATCTTGCTTGTTTCTAAAAACCCATTTAGTACCAATAACTAAATGGTCATTTGGCCTAGGAACAAGCTTCCACACTTCATTTCTCTCAAATTGATTTAATTCATCTTGCATTGTGATAATCCATGAATCATCTTTCATGGCTTCGTCAACACATTTGGGTTCAATTTGGGAGAGAAAAGCGACGTTGGAACAAAAATTTTTTAGAGAAGAACGTGTTTGAACCCCCTTTAATGTGTCTCCTAAGATTAGCTCCTTAGGATGAGTATCTACATACTTCCAATCCTTGGGTAAGGATGTTTCGGAAGTGGATGCATCCAAGTTGCTAGTTGGAGATGGGGTTTCATTTAAATTCAAGGAATCAAAATTAACATCATCATCAAAATCGTTTTTCCTGATTTCAGAAATCTCATTGAAGACAACATGAATGGATTCTTCAATAATTAAAGTTCTTTTATTGAAGATACGAAAAGCTTTAGAAACCAAAGAATAACTAAGAAAGATTCCTTCATCGGATTTAGCATCAAATTTTCCTAAGTTATCTTTTTCATTCAAGATAAAACACTTACACCCAAAGACTTTAAAATATGAAACATTAGGTTTTTTGTTGTTCCATAACTCATAGAGAGTTTTGGTGAGTAAGGGTTTTACTAGAACTCTATTCAAAATATAGCATGCATTATTTACGACTTCGGCCCAAAAATATTTGGGTAGGCTATATTCATTCAACATGGTTCTTGCCATTTCTTGTAGATTTTGATTTTTTCTTTCTACTACTCTATTTTGTTGAGAATTTCTAAGAGTAGAGAAATTATGGTTGTATCCATTGAGTTCACAAAATTCTTGGAAATCATGGTTTTGAAATTCACCACCATGATCACTTCTAATTGACGAAATCATAGAACCCTTCTCATTTTGAACAAGTTTACAAAACTTAGTAAAATATCTAAAGCATTCATTTTTCTGTTTTAAGAAGTAAGTCCATGTGTATCTGCTATAGTCATCTACAATGACGAAGGCATATTTGCTACCTCCTAGGCTTGATGTAGAGATTGGTCCAAACAAGTCCATATGGATCCATTGTAAGGGCCTAGAGGTGCTTATTTGATTCTTAGATTTGAAACTGCCCTTAATTTGTTTACCTAATTGGCAAGCATCACATACATTATCTTTGATAAACTTGATATGAGGAATACCTCTTACAAGTTCTTTAGATGATATTTGAGTGATTAGTTTCATGCTAGCATGACCTAATCTTCTATGCCATAGCCTAGCATCCTAATTCAAAATCGAAAAACACATTTCATTACACAAATCATTGATGTCAATAGTGTATACGTTATTTTGTTTTAATGCAATCATAGACGTGTTCTTGTGTGGTTTTTCAATGATGCAAGCATTAGACTCGAATCTGACAATATATCCTTTATCACATAATTGACTGATGCTCAAGAGGTTATGTTTTAAACCATCAACTAACAAAACATCTTCGATAAAGAAGTTGGATTTGTTACCTATGGTTCCTTTGCCAATGATTTTACACTTGTTGTTGTCTCCGAAGGTGACATAGCCTTCGTCTATGCTAGTGAGCTTAGAGAATTGAGATGGATCTCCGGTCATATGCCTTGAGCATCCACTATCAAGGTACCATCTCTTGCTCCTAGCTTGCGATGGTATAGGTTTCTACAAGAAAGGATGATTTTTAGGTATCCATTTGCTTTTGGGTGCCTCAAAAATAGATCTACATTGTTTATCATGTTGCATAGAATTTATCATGGTTCTTTTAGGAACCCAAATTACTTTGTTTGGACTAATTTTCTTGAATGGACAATAATGCGTTTTGTGTCCAAGTTTGCAACAAAAGTTGCATTTGCTTTTGTGTTGAATATGTAAGATGGGGCCTTTTATGAAGGTGGTTGGATTTTGGTGAGGACTTCTCACAAATCCGATTCCACTTCTTTTGGGAACGTGACCCTTGTTTGCAAGGATCATGTTCAATGACTTGCTACCATCCTCGAATTTCTTCAAGGTGTCCTTAAGTAGCAAGTTTTCTTTTTGGAGAGTTTCTAGATCATGGCATTTTATGCATGAACTTAAATTATCATGATATTCAGTTTTTAACTTATCAAAATTACAAGTAAGACTATCATGCTCCTTTTTTAGCAATTTATATTTTCTACTAATAATCTTGCATTCATCAAATAAGTCATCATCTATTAAATTCGTTACCTCCTCTCCGATGGCCATTAAGGCGTAATGAGCAACTTGCTCGGTGTTGGACTCCTCTTCTTCGGACGCGCTCGAGTCATCCCATGTTGCTTTGAGCGCCTTCTTCTTTGATGTTCTCTTCTTGACTTGGGGACAATCACTCTTGTAGTGTCCCGGCTTCTTGCACTCATAGCAAATAACATGGTCCTTCTTGGATTCAAATTTATTTTTTTTTTCATTCTTAAACTTGTTTCTTTTAATGAATTTTTTAAATTTTCTAGTTAGAAGTGCCAAGTCATCGGCACAGTCCTCATCACTTGAGTTTTCTCTCAAGTGGTCTTCTGCAATTTGAAGTGTCATATCCTTCCTGTTCTTTGGAAGGATGTCTTCTTGCTCTTCATGAGCTTTGCAAGTCATCTTGTAGGTCATTAATGACCCGATTAGTTCTTCAAGAGGGAAGTTGTTTAGATCTTTCGCCTCTTGAATAACAGTGACTTTAGGATCCCAACTCTTAGGAAGGGATCTTAGAATCTTATTTACGAGCTTAAAATCCAAAAAACTTTTTCCGAGTCCTTTTAGACCGTTGACGACATCCGTGAAACGGGTAAACATGTCGCCAATAGTCTCACTCGGTTTCATCCGGAAAAGTTCGAAAGAGTGTAACAAAAGGTTGATTTTTGACTCTTTCACTCTAATTATGCCTTCGTGAGTCACTTCGAGTGTGTGCCAAATATCAAATGCGGTTTCACAAACCGAAACACGGTTGAACTCGTTTTTATCAAGTGCACAAAATAAGGCATTCATAGCCTTTGCATTAAGAGCAAAAACCTTCTTCTCCAATTCATTCCAATCGATCATTGGAAGAGAAGACTTCGAAAATCCATTTTCGACAAGATTCCAAAGTTCAAAATCCATAGAAATAAGAAAGATCCTCACTCGGGTCTTCCAATAGGTGTAGTCCGTCCCATTGAACATGGGTAGACGTGTAATAGAGTGGCCCTCTTGGTTTCCGGCGTATGCCATCTCTCTTGAGTTTTAATCCGTTTGAGAGTTAACCCCGCTCTAATACCAATTGTTAGGATCAAGAGCACTAAGAGGGGCGGGGGGTGAATTAGTGCAGCAGAAATTTTTCGACGATAAAAACGTTCGAACGATAAAAATGATTTCGGTATGAAAACCGATTCTAAGATTACTTTAACTTAAGATCAAGCGAGATGACGTTAAAGTCAATCTATGAAGACAGTTTGCAATTATGATGAAAACCAGAATATGAGCGCAAACTGAAATATGATGTTCGTACGAAGAAACTGATTTACGTCTAAATGCTGATTCGTAAATCACTTGATTAGGCGAGATGCAGCTTAAGCAAGGATATTAAGGCAGTTTGCAGTTAAGATAGAAATCAAAATGTAAACGCAAACTGAAATATAATGATCGTACGAAAAACAGATTTACGTCTAAATGCTGATTCGGATAGTGCAAAGCTTGAAACCCGATCGTATATGCGCAGAAAGCAGTAAGCTTTAGAGGAGGTTTGCAGTAAAGATAAAATGCTCAAAGTAAATGCAAACCGAGATTTAGAGTGGTTCGGTCAATCTTGACCTACTCCACTTTTGGCTTCCTCCACCGACGAGGTCACCGACGTCAACTAGAGGCCTTCCTTCAATAGGCGAAGGCCAACCACCCTTTTACAGTTTCACTCCTTTTGACGGGCTTAGGAGACAACCCTTACAGAATTTTCTCTCCTCTCTTTACAGCTCAGAACTTGGAAGAAAAGAGGGAGAAGAACTTTTGGCCTTTACAACAATTTTGAGCTCTAAAAATCACATAACAAAATCAAGATTTCGGTGTGTATTCTGTGCCCTTTCAGTGCTGAATGGGTGGGGTATTTATAGGCCCCAACCCAGTTCAAATTTGGAGCTCAAAACTATCAATTCTCAGAATTCCGGGATCAGGCGGTTGCACCTCCTGACTGGAGCGGTTGCACCGCCTAGCAGAGCTTAAAGACTGAGCCTCTGGGCGGTGCCACCTCCTGTCAGGGGCGTTTGCACCACCTGCCAGAGCTCGAAGACCGAGCTCAGGCGGTGCAACCTCCTGACTGAGGCAGTTGCACCGCTCAGCCAGTGCTCGAAGACCGAGCCCAGGCGGTGCCACCTCCTGTCAAGGGAGGTTGCACCGCCCAGTCTCGCTCAGAGACTGAGCCCAGGCGGTGCCACCGCATGGCTGGAGCGGTTGCACCTCCCAGTCTCACTCGGAGACTGAGCCCAAGCGGTGCAACCTCCTGCCTTGGGCGGTTCAACCGCCTGGCAGAAATCAGGGTCCGAATGGGTTGATCCATTCGGCCCAATTTGGGTTTTTCAAGGGCCCAATTGCCCCAAGATTAAGTTAGTGGGATCACCTCTCATTTCCAACTTAATTATTGTGCTAACTATGATATTCCCTAGGACATTTACTGTAACTTGCTCCGGTGCGTCAATCGTTTCTTCCGGCGAGCTTCCGGCAAACTTCCGTCGATCATTCGATGAACCCTCGGTGATGCTCCTGCGGACTTCCGGCAAACTCCTGGACTTGCGACGATCCACTTGGCGAGTTCCGACGAGCTTCTTTGGCAAGCTCATGGACTTCTCGGATTTGTTCCTGTAGAACCTCCGACGATTGTCCGAACTTCTGTCGAACTCTCGAACTCCCAACGTGATTATTGTCTTGACTCCGGAGCAACTCCTGTTGCATGTCTTACTTTCATCGTAGTTAATCCTGCACACTTGTCTCAACATATAGATTAGATAACAAATGACAATTGACTTCATCATCAAAATCCGAGATTCAACAGTCATCACTCATGTGATTGGCTTGCTGGGCACCTATGACTAGCAAAGCATAGGTTACTAAGAAAGACCCGGGAAATGACAAAGGCCAGTGCTTCCACTATGGAAGAGATGAGCACTAGAAGAGGAACTGTAAAGAGTACCTTGCAGAAAGGGCAAAACAGAAGCTTAGAGAAGCTTCAAGTACATTCATGATCTGTTTCCAATTGTCAAATTTTTGTGATAGTGCATTGGTATTGGATACCGATATTGTTTATCACGTCTTCAATTTGTTGTAGATTCTAATAAAACAGAGGAGATTAGCGAGAGGAATATTACATAATGGTTTGTTTATGCTAGATACTACTCCACATTGTTGAATCTCAGATTTTGATAATGAAACCAATTGATAGTGTTTATGATTTTCTATGCGTTTTGAGTCATGCATGAAGCTTCGATCAAGGAGAGACAATTGAAGCAGGAAGAATCATGTTGGGCCGGAGCAAACATATCAGAAGATTGACCGTCGAGCCAAAGGATCGGTTGACGTATCGACAGAATGCTTCGGGCAATCAGTTCGGGCATCGGGTCAAGAAGAATAGAAATTGTGCCAAGGAAATCAACGTTACGGAGGACAACTGGCTAATTGGGCAATAGGCCACAAGAGAGGACGATGCGCCGAAAATCGGACGAAGCATCGAGGAACCAATGATATGCCGGATAACATGATTCAAGTTGGGCCAAGAGAAAGGGCCAAACAATGACCAAACAGGTGAAATCGTCGTGGCACAGTCTCCGAGACTGTGATAGGCAGTGGTACAGCTAGTCTGGGCAGTGGTATCGCCAGACTGGGTGGTGATACCACCCAATGTCAAACTACAAGCGATGGTACCACCCAATGCAGGTGTTGGTACCGCCTGAACTATGTTTGGGGTCTATAAGTACCCTAGCTATTTCTACATGGAGAAGTAAGAAAAGTGAACAAAATCTCTATATTTTTGGAGTTGAAAACCCTTGTAAAGTATAGAGTCCCTCCTCCTAAAGCTTAGAGACCATTCTAAGGGAGAGTGTGAGGGAAGCTTTGTAAAAAAGGGGTGTATAGGTTCTCTCCCGGGCCTGCAAAAGGAGAATAGAGTTGTAAGAAGGAGGTTGATCTTTTCCTATTAAAGGAAATTCGTTAGTGGATGTTGGTGCCCTCGACGGAAGGGGAATCGATGGAGTGGATGTAGGTCATGACGACCGAACCACTATGAAAACTTGGTTTGCATTTTTATTCTTGCTATTTACCTTTACCACAAACTACATACTTGCTTTACTTCCATTATGCCTATGAATACAATTTCAAAGTTAACATCTCTCCAAAATAGTTTTAATCGAACGAAGATTTTTAAACCGATGTAATCTTTTTCGCTACACTAATTCACCCCCCCCCCCCCTCTTAGTGCCGACTCATTCCTAACACACATATCATGAGTGTAGGTGTGTCTAAGAGGAAACGAGATGAGGTGAACAATACATACCTGTGGCATTGTAGGCTAGGTTATAGCCATGAGGGAATGATTCAAAAGTTGCTAAAGGATGGATATTTAGATCCATTCAACTATGAGTCATATGCAATTTGCGAGCCTTGCCTTCATGGAAAACTGACCAACTCTCAATTTAGTAGAACTAAAGAAAGAGTCACTAAGCTACTAGAACTCATACATAGTGATGATGTATGTGGACCCATGTCAACTCATGCCATTGGTGGTTACTCCTACTTCATTACCTTTACTAATGATTTCTTAAGGTATGGACATGTGTACTTAATGAAGTACAAGTCCGAGGACTTTGAAAAATTCAGAGAGTATAAGAATAAAGTGGAGAACCAGATTGGAAAGAGTATCAAGACTCTTTGATCAAATCAAGGAGGTGAGTACTTAAGTACAGAGTTTACCTAGTTCCTTAAGGACTATGGAATTTTATCCCAATGTACACCTCTTTATACACCTCAGCTTAATAGTGTGTCTGAAAGGAGGAATCATACGCTGTTAGACATGGTATGGTCCATGATAAGTTTTGCTGACCTACCCATCTCATTTTGGGGATATGCCCTAGAGACTGCAGCTTACCTTTTGAATAGAGTTTCAATTAAGTCAGTAGTGTCTACACCATATAAGATATGGAAAAGGAAAAAGCTTGATCTTAAGGTTGTTAAGATTTGGGGCTACCCCGCCCACGTTAAAAGACACAACCCCAATAAGTTGGATTGAAGGACGAAGCGATGTAAGTTCGTGGGATACCCCAAGGAAACTTGTGGGTATTATTGTTGAATCTCAGATTTTGATGATGAAACCAATTGATAGTATTTATGATTTGATTTGCATTTTGAGTGACGCAGGATGCTTTGATTAGGGAGAGACAATTAAAGTAGGAAGAATCATGTTGGACCGGAGAAAAACATGTTAGAAGATTGGACATCACATCGGAGGTTCGGTCGATGTATCGATAGAAGGCTTTGGGCCATGGATTCGGGCATCGAGCCAAGAAGAGTGGATATTGCACTAAGGATATCGGAGTTGCAGAGGTCAATTGGCCAATTGGACAATAGGCCGCAAGAGAGGACAATGCACCGAAGAATTAGATGAAGCATCGATGGATCAATGACATGCTGAACAACATGATTCATGCTTAGTAATAATTATCTATATTTAAGTGTGTTTTTACATGTGTAGGATTAACTACGATAGCAAGGCATAAACAAAATGAAGTCCTAGAGTCAAGAATACGATTTCGTTGGGAGTTCGAGAGTTCGTCAGAAGTCCGAACGTTCGTCGGAAGTTATATCGGAATTGATCGAAAAGTCCTGGAGCTTGCCAAAGAAGCTTGTTGAAACTCACCAAGAAGATCATCATGAAGTCCAGGAGCTTACTAGGAGTCCGTTGAAACATTGTCGAGAGATCATCGGAAGTTCACCGAAAGATCGTCGGAGGCTCCCCGAAAGAAACCTAGACTTACGGACTTTGTTTAGTAAATATCTTAAAATTTATATTTAGCACATAACAGGGATTAGAATTAGGTCAACCTAATTAGGGGATAGTTGGGCTAAGTTTAGGCTGTGTTGGGCCAAGAGAAAGGCCCAAACAGTGACCAAACAAGTGAAACCGTGTTAGAACCCTTGCAGATTCTAAACTTGGGGTTGATCTCTTTAGGGGATCGGCCTCCTTGGAACTCTATAGGGGTTCCTCCCTCCAAGTTGCTGCTCAAAGGCTGCAGAAAAGATTCATCTATTGCTTATGAAAAGAGGAGGAATACATGACTATTTATAGGGCTTCTAAACCCTAACTCCTAATAGGACTCCTACTTAAGACTCTTACTTCTAACCAACTCCTAATAGGACTCCTACTCAAGACTCCTATTCCCTTACAACTCCTAATTCTTCTCTAAGAAAATCCCTCCTACATGAATGTCCCTCTCAATTAGGACTCTCCTAGCTAGAGTCCTAACAAACCCGCCCTCTTCAAATCAGCCTTGTCCTCGAGGCTGACGATTCATGAATTTTGGGAATTTGATCTTCAAGTCATCATAGTTCTCCAAAGTGGCATCTTCTGTTAGTAGGTTTGCCCACTGTATTAGCAATTCAGTAGTGGATCGTCGTCGTCGAGTCATAATCCGTCGATCAATAATGGCACTTGGCTGAGTCTGAAGTCCTCCTTGGGTAGTCATATTTGGTGGGTGGCTTTGGGCTATCTCCAAGCACCTATTTACAACTTCTGTTTGGCCATCGGTTTGTGAGTGATATGCCATACTCCTTTTCAATTTAGTACTCTTATAGTGTAATTCTTTTGAGTCCCAATTGTAATGAGCTACGGAGCTTGGTGCTTCCTCCAATTTTTTTATAATCTTACTAGTCTCTGAATCTTCCTGCCATTCCATCTTAATATCCTCAAGGAAGTCGCTGGTTGGAAGTAAAACGACCGAAAATTCAGCTTGCTCAGGTAGCTGCGAAAGCGCATATGCAACAATATTCTCTTTCCACCTTTTGTAAGTTATTTCATAATCAAATCCAAGAAGTTTTGTTACCCATTTTTGCTGCTCAGGGGATGATATATTTTGCTCCAAAAAGTACTTGAGGCTTTTATGGTCGGTTTTAATTTGAAATCGTCGACCAATCAAGTAGGGTCTCCACCGCGTTGCTGCGCGCACAATAGCGAGCATCTCCTTATCATATGTTGACTTATTTTGATAGGAGGGAGATAATGCCTTGCTAGTGTATGCGAGTGGTCGACCATCTTGCATGAGAAAGACTCCAATTCTGACTCCAGATGTGTCGGCCTCAATAATGAAGGGTCAGTTGAAATCTGGTAGTGTTAGCACCGGCATCGTCGTCATGGCTGCCTTAAGTTTGTCAAAGGCAGCGGAGGCTCTGTCAGACCATTGGAAGACATCTTTTTTCAGTAAGTAAGTAACTGGTGCACTAGTCTCTCCATAGTTTTTCACGAACTTGCAGTAGTAGCCTGTTAAACCCAGAAAGCCATGTAGCAATTTTATGTTCCTCGGGGTCAGCCAGTTTTGCATTGCTCCAATTTTGAAGGGGTCTACTACCACACCTTCCTCTGATATGATATGCCCAAGATATTCCACCTTTTGTTGAAGAAAGCAAAAATTCGTGGTTGTTGTGTGTTCAAAAGGTGGTTTTCCATATGTCTTCTTCGCATGCTCGTATTTGATGATACCCGGATCAAAGGTCCAGCTTTATAAAGATTTGTGCTCCCTTTCATCTAGCAATTCATCTACTATTGGAATAAAGTATTTGTCCTTGATGATTATGCCATCGAGAGCTCGGTAATCAACATATATTCGCCTTGTTCCGTCCTTCTTGCGTACAAGTAGCACTAGCGAAGAGTAGAGGTTGCAACTTGGTCGAATAACTCCTGTTTCGAGCATCTCTTTTATAATCCTTTCTATTTCATCCTTCTGGAGATGTGGATACTGATATGGCTGAGCATTTACTGAAGATTTGCCTGGAAGAATCATTATACAATGATCATGCCGATAGGTAAGAGGTAGGTTGCGCAGTTCGTCAAATATATTTGAAAATTCAGCAAGCAAAGGAAGTAGATTTGGATCTTCAAATTCTGTTGGCTCTCCCTTAGTTTGCTACTCAAGTTGTACCAAAAAGTCGCTGCATGCTTTATGCAAAACATTCTCCATTTGTTGTGTGCAAATCGTTGTTATGTCGCCCCCACGTTTCCCGTGCAATGTCACCTGTTTCTCCTTACTGTAAAATTTCATAATTAGTTTCATAAAATTCCAAGAAATATCACCTAATGTCGTCAACCATTTAATTCTGAGCATGGCCTCATGATTGTTAAGAGGGAGAAGGAAGAAATCTGCAATTATCTCTTGGTCCTGCAGCAATAGTTTCTCCTGCAAGCGCCTATGATCACAATTCAAAATCCGTCCGTCGGTGACCTTAACATCAAACCTACAGCGATTCTCGATAGGTAATGATATCCGAACAGCAAGCTTACTATTTAAGAAGTTAGTAGTACTGCCCGTGTCGATGAGAACAGTGATTGGTTGTTGTTTGAGAAGGCCTCCAATTTTCATCGTTTGCGGGTTTGAGTAGCTAGCTAGTGTATGTACCGTAACTTCGGTCGATTGTGGCTCTTCTTCTGCATCTTCTTCTTCATGTTCAAGGCTCTCTTTTGGATGTTCAATGACCTCTTCTTCTATCGGTTCAATCATAAGAAGTCCCCCTTTACTACAGCGATGCTCACGGCTCCACGGCTCGTCACAATGCCAACATAACCCCTTCGCATATCGCTCCCGAAGCTCTTCTCCTGTTAACCTCTTTGGTGCAGGGACTTGGTCAACAGTAGGGGGGGCTAAGGGCTTCAATATTACTGGTTGAGGAGAGACCCTAGTCCTCCGAGCTTCATGGTTCAATTGCTCCTCTTGATGTCGTGCGAAAGAGATGGCTGCCATAAGCGTATACGGTTGTCGCGCTTTAACTTCTCCTCGGATCTCCGGCTTCAAGCCCTCAATGAAGGTCCACAATAGCTGTTTTTGAGACCAATCATGAGTTTGATTAGATAACCTTTCAAACCTGGTTTGGTACTCCTGAATGGTGGAGGTTTGTTGGATCTTTGCTAGTTGTTCGTCAATATTCTCGTAATCGGTTGGTCTGAAGCGAATCAGCAGTCCTTCTTTGAATTGTCGCCATGAAAGGACTCCATAAGTATATTCAAACCAGTCAAACCACTGTATAGCATCCCCTTCAAGATGTATAGCTGCAATTTTTACCATAGATACATCTGCGATTTTGTGGTACCGAAAATATCGCTCCGCGCGCGAGATCCAACCAATCGGGTCTCCTTCTTCCCATCTAGGGAAGTCCACTCTCATGCATGGATAGTTGGGGTCAGTCATATAGCCTCCCCTCCCTTGGAAGTCATCTCTTTGGGCTTGGTGTGATTGGGCAAAGCTCTCTCCTTGATATGATTTCTTCGGGCTTAGTGGTCGGCCCAATCTGAGTTCGGTAAAGAGCATCCGAATCTTATCCTCCATTCGCGCCTCCAAGGCTTCGAATTTAGCATTGATTGCCTCCTTAGATGCCATAGTATATGCCCCCAAATCTATGATGTTAAGATCTCTCTTTTGTTGTTGGGTTAAAGGCATGTATAGGTTGAGAGAAGCGATGGTTGAAAGGGTTGGTGGATCGGTGGATGTAGGCTGCGGTTTTGGCTTGTTTTGTGGCTGTTTTGGGTGCAGTTTGAGGGTGTGGTTTGGCAGAGTTTTAGGGTTGTGGATGAAAGTTTTGGATCTATGGTAGATGGTAGCAAAGGTTTGACAGAAATCCGTGGAAGTTGCAGCAAGTATATGCTGTCTTGTAAGAGTAGAATTGTCGTCGAAGAAACAACGGTTTCTCGACGTAATTTCCACCAAAAACTTGAGAAAATTGAGGAGGGAATTGATAGCAAAATCACAGTTTATATGACAGCAAGGATATCTAATTTAATCAAGAAAATTTCGGCAGTATAACAGCAAGGAAATTGGTGCAAGTTGCAATTGCAGAATTATCGTCGAAAAATTTCAGCGGGTTACGATGAAAATTTGCAGCAACATAAAATCGTTTTTAGAGATGAATTTCTGAATAGATCAATCTTAGATGGAAGCCAAGATGATCTATGAAGTGTATAAGAAATTTCATTCAAAAAAGATTGCAAATAGATGGGTTAAGGCAACGATATGCAGCTGAAATTTTCTGCAGCATAGATTTTCAAGTGCAGCAGATTGGACATAAAAGATCAGTAGTTTATATTGAGAATTTTTCGATGAAACCAAAGGAAAATCCACTGTTAGGAAGTGTCAAAGATGTCATAAAAATTTCGTAGAAATTTGGATAGAAAAAGTACAGTAGCAAGATCAAACAGATGATGCTATGCTGCTTGAATTCTGCAATTCAAGTGCAGCAGATTGGACATAAAAGATCAGTAGTTTATATTGAGAATTTTTTGATGAAACGAAAGGGTAATCCACTGTTAGGAAGTGTCAAAGATGTCATAAAAATTTCGTAGAAATTTGGATAGAAAAAGCACAGTAGCAAGATCAAATAGATGGTGCTATGCGGCTGGAATTCTGCAATGTATCTTTCGTCGTAGAGATGAAAACTTTGTGACGAAAAGTTAATGCAGCAATATAGGAACGATTTTTTTTTTGGATTTTCGAATAAGGATAACTAAATTACAGCAGCAGTAAGGTAGGAAACCAGAACCTGTTGCAATTCACGGGGAGATTAAAGGATGATCCGTGGTGGTGGAGATGATGGCGGAATTCGGTGACGATATTTTAAGCAATTGTGGGAATTGCTTTGGATGGTTGTGGAGGGTTGATGAATGGCTGTGAAAGGGCAGTGAGATGCCAAGAACGCTGCTCTGATACCAGGTGTTAGAACCCTTGCAGATTCTAAACTTGGGGTTGATCTCTTTAGGGGATCGGCCTCCTTGGAACTCTATAGGGGTTCCTCCCTCCAAGTTGCTGCTCAAAGGCTGCAGAAAAGATTCATCTATTGCTTATGAAAAGAGGAGGAATACATGACTATTTATAGGGCTTCTAAACCCTAACTCCTAATAGGACTCCTACTTAAGACTCTTACTTCTAACCAACTCCTAATAGGACTCCTACTCAAGACTCCTATTCCCTTACAACTCCTAATTCTTCTCTAAGAAAATCCCTCCTACATGAATGTCCCTCTCAATTAGGACTCTCCTAGCTAGAGTCCTAACAAACCGTCATAACACAATCTCCGAGACTGTGTCGGACGGTGGTACCACCCAGACATAGTCTTCTAGGTGGTGGTACCACCAAACTGGGTGGTGGTACCACCCAGTGTCAGACTGCAAGCAGTGGTACCGCCCAATGCAGGCGGTGGTACCGTTCGCACCTTAAAATTTCAGGGAATTTGAATTTTGGCCCAATTTTTTAAGTCATTTGGGGTCTATAAATACCCTAGCTATTCCTACATGGAGTAGCAAGAAAAGTGAACAAAAACTCTATGTTTCTAGAGTTGAAAACTCTTGTAAAATATAGAGTCTCTCCTCCTAAAGTTTAGAGACCATTCTAAGGGAGAGTGTGAAGGAAGCTTTGTAAAAAGGGGGTGTAAAGGTTCTCTCCTGAGCCTGCAAAAGGAGAATAGAGTTGTAAGAAGGAGGTTGATCTTTGCCTATTAAAGGAAGATCCTTAGTGGATGCCCGTGGCCTCGACAGAAGAGGAATCGGTGGAGTGGATGTAGGTCATGATGACCGAACCACTATATCTCGGTTTGTATTTACTTCTTGCAATTTACATTTACTGCAATCTGCCCTTCTTTACTCTCACTACTCAACTTCCTTAATCTTATCTTTGCACTCTTACAAAAGCTTTCAAGTTAACATCTTCCGAAATAGATTGAATTGAAACGGTTTTCGTCGAAATCAGATTTTATCATACGAAGGTTTTTCAAACCAACGTTTTTACTGCTACACTAATTCACCCTCCCTCTTAGTGCTGACTCGTTCCTAAAAGATGGTATTAGAGCTTTGTTTTTCTTATTTGGTTTAACACCCAAAGAGAAATGGCTATTTTCGGCTTTCAAGAGGGTCACTTTCTCATTCGTCCTCCCTTGTTCAATGGGATGAACTACACATATTGGAAAACTCGAATGAGAGTTTTCTTACTTTTGTTGAATCTTGATTTATGGAATATAGTCAAATTTGGTTTTCAAAAGTCTTCTCTTCCAATGAACGATTGGAATGAGTTGGAGAAGAATACTTTCTACTTGCGAAATGGCTTTTGACATTTGGCATACTCTTGAAATCACACATGAAGGCACTACTAGAGTTAAAGATTCTAAAGTCAATCTTTTAATGCACGATTTTGAATTATTTCATATGAAACCAAGCGAAACCGTTGTTGACATGTACACCTGTTTTACGGATATTGTTAATGGTTTAAAAGCACTTGGTAGAAGTTTTTCAGATTTTGAACTTGTAAACAAAATTTTACATTCTCTTAATAAGAGTTGGCATCCAAAAGTAACCGCAATACAAGAGGCAAAAGATTTTAATAATTTTTCACTTGAAGAACTTTTTGGTTCATTGATGATATATGAAATGGCCCACAATGTACAAAATAAACTTGAGAACAACCTTCCAAAGAACAAGAAGGATTTCAGACTTAGAACAATCAAAGACCACTCGAGCATAAGCTTAAGTGATGGGGAACGTAAACCCCTCACTATGAAATTTAAAAAGATCATGAAACAAAAATTAAAGAACAAAAAGAATGCAACTACTTGCTATGAATGCAAGAAGAATGAAGCACTTTGGGATAAATTGAGCTCCTCTGAAGATAAGAAGAAAATTAATAAAGGCGAGGTTGCAAACTACGCCTTAACGGCTTTCGACGTCGAGGTAACCAAAATTATTTTAATTTATTTCAAAATTACATGATGTTTTAGTATGAGTTATTTTTAATTTAGTTTAGAAAAATTATATATAATTTTTTCTTAAAAATTACATGTTTAATTTTGTAATAAAAATATAAAAAATTGGGGATCATGCTTTTCTTTTTCTAGCTTATTTTAAAAAAATGATCATGATAATTACATGTTTTATGAAAATATAATAAAGTGATAATTCTATGCATTGTTTAAGAAGCAATAATGATTTTTATATTGCCTTTCGATTATAAATGATGATGCATGGCTTTATATGGAAAACTAAGCATAAAAAGTTAGATACACCTAAAAAAGAAAATTGCATAACTATAACAAACAAAATGATTTTAATTGAAAATGCTTTATGAAATCATGCTTGATGTTTTAATAATGTAATGAAGTAATAATTTGTATCATAATGATTTTTATTGATCTTGATGATTTCTTTGATTTTTTTTGCTCTTTTGATTTTAAACTATGATGTATGGTTTTCATACGAAAAACTTGAGCATCCTAATATGAAATCAATCACACAAAATAAAATACATAAAAAGAAAATTGTATTATCATTGGAATCAAAATGATAAACCAAATCGCTTGTTTAAAAAAGCCTTATGTTTAATGTGTTGTATTTTTTGTCATGATGAGGAAATTTGTTTATTGGTTTAAATGATGATATATGCTTCGATTTGGTATAAATGAAAAAGGCATGCTTCTATGAAGCAAACAACTTAAAATGAAACAACCAAAAAGGGAATGCATTTTGAAAATAAATGTTTGTCTCATATTTGTTGATTTTACATTTTTTAAACTATGCATGATGAGTTGAAGTAGTAATGGTTTGAATGCATGAATCAACAATTTTTTTTGTCACACGAATCATGACTTCGTCAGTTGGTACTCTAATTTTTTTATGATTCATGAAAAATTGAGACATTATACATGAATCAAGTTCTCGTGTGAATCTATCTATGTTGCCTTTATTGAATTTTCCGAAAAGTGATTTTGATGATCATTTTGATTATTTAAATGGAGAATTGTCGAAATGATTCATGGAATTTTGGATTCATGACTTGATCTTTCATTTGTTTATAAGATGGTTGAAATCTTTATACCTTCGAATTCTTCCCTTCTCCTTTCAATTTTTTGAAATTATGCATGTTATATGTTGAAGATTTGAAAGCATGTTTTGGTATCATGAATACCCAAGAAATGTTGATTTGACAAATTGAATGAGTTGAAAATGAATGATAATAATTTTTCTCTCGATTATAACTTGTGATACTTCTTATATGAATCATCATCTTGATTCCTCGATATTTGATACATGAGATTTCTCTATGAATCAAGATCTTATCATTTGATCTCCTATGTTTCTTTTTGCTATTTATAAAAAGAAGAGATTTGATAAAATAAATCATGTCTTGTGGTATTCATGATTTGATATTAATATCTTTCATTTTTTATGATTAAAATAATGAATGGAATATTGATGTAATTATGAATGATAATTTGGTATTATGCATGCAATACTTCAACTTATGATAATGATGCATGCAATGATGAAATATACATGATGAAAAATTATTTTGACATACATGACTTGATTTTTCATCTTTGTTATTTACGTTTGTCATGATTTGAAAATTATTGTAAAGGGAAAAGAATTATAACATTGTATTATTCCCTTCTTTTTTACAATGACAAAGGGGGAGAAAAATTGCTAGCTCAAGATACAAAATTTGGAAACTTGCACATTGCAAAAGAAGCAAACTTGCAAGCTTGCTCATCTCAAAAGAGAAACAAGAAGTGCTATATTGCAAATCTCAAGACACACAAATGTAAACTTACAAAATTTGTAATTTTGCACATCATTAAAATTTATGATGATTTGGTGATTATGCATGTTCTAAAACGTTGTAAGATTCACTAGCTTGCATGATGTAGAACTTGCTATCTTGAATATCACCAAGAAGTGCTATCTTGCCTATCTCAAGAAGCAAAAAATGTTAACTTGCACATCTAGCAAAATTTACAAACTTATAAAACTCAAATTTTGGCTAGCTTGCATTATGATAAAACTGAAGATAATGTTTTCATTTTGAATTGTAATATCTCTAAACACGTGAAAGTTGCACTTCTCCTTTTTGTTGATGACAAAGGGGGAGAAGTATGATGTTATACATAATTTTATGATAATATATTGCTTGGATTTTTGAATCCAAGAGTTCTATCAATATGACATATTGATAGGGGGAGTTAAGGTTAACTCCGTCATCAATTGGTTGTCATAATAAAAAAGAGGGAGATTGTTGAATCTCGGATTTTGATGATGAAACCAATTGATAGTATTTATGATTTAATCTACATTTTGAGTAATGCAGGATGCTTCGATCAGGGAGAAACAATTAAAGCAGGAAGAATCATGTTGGGCCAGAGAAAAACATGTCAGAGGATTGGACGTTGCGTTGGAGGATCGGTCGACGTATCGACAGAAGGCTTCGGGCCATGAATTTGGGTATCGGGCCAATAAGAGCGGATATTGCACTAAAAATATTAGAATTGCAGAGGTCAACTGGCTGATTGGGGAATAGGCCACAAGAGAGGACGATACGCCAAAGAATCGAACGAAGCATCGATGGATCAATGACATGCCGGACAACATGATTCATGCTTAGTAATAATTGTCTAGATCGAAGTATGTTTTTGTAAGTATAGGATTAACTACGATAGTAAGGCATAAAGAAAAATGAAGTCCCAGAGTCAAGAATGCGATTTCGTTGGGAGTTCAAGAGTTCGTCGGAAGTCCGGACGTTTGTCGGAAGTTCTGTCGGAATTGACCGAGAAGTCCTGTCGGAATTGACCGAGAAGTCCTGGAGCTTGCCAAAGAAGCTCATCAGAACTTGCCAAGAAGATCATCATGAACTCCAGGAGCTTGCTGAGAGTCTGCTGGAACATTGTCGAGAGATCGTCGGAAATTCATTGGAAGATCGCTACAAGAAACCTAGACTTATAGACTTTATTTCGTAAATGTCTTAAAATTTATAGTTAGTACATAATAGGGATTAGAATTAGGTCAATATAATTAGGGGATAGTTGGGCCAAGTTTAGGCTATGTTGGGTAAAGAGAAATGCCCAAACAGTGACCAAATAGGTGAAACCGTCATGAGACAATCTCCGAGACTGTGTCAAGCGATAGTACCACCAGTCTGGGCGATGGTACCACCCAGACACAATCTTCTATGTGGTGGTACCACCCAGTGTCAGACTTCAGGCGATGGTACCGCCCAGTGCAGGTGGTGGTACCGCCTAGTGCAGGCGATGGTATTGCCTGTACCTTGAAATTTAAGGGGATTTGAATTTTGGCTCCATTTTTTAAGCCATTTGGGGTCTATAAATACCCTAGCTATTCCTGCATGGAGTAGCAAGAAAAGTGAATAAAAACTCTATGTTTCTATAGTTGAAAACCCTTGTAAAGTATAGAGTCCCTTCTCCTAAAGTTTAGAGACCATTCTAAGGGAGAGTGTGAGGGAAGCTTTGTAAAAAGGGGGTGTAAAGGTTCTCTCCTGAGCCTACAAAAAGAGAATAGAGTTGTAAGAAGGAGGTTGATCTTCGCCTATTAAAGGAAGATCCTTAGTGAATGTCGGTGGCCTCGACAGAAGAGGAATCGATGGAGTGGATATAGGTCATGACGACCGAACCACTATAACTCGGTTTGCATTTACTTCTTGAAATTTACTTTTACTACAAACTGGCCTTCTTTACTCTCACTACTCAACTTCCTTAAACTTCTCTTTGCACTCTTACAAAAGCTTTCAAGTTAACATCTTCCGAAATGGATTGAATCGAAATGGTTTTCGTCGAAATCAGATTTTATCGTACGAAGATTTTGTTGAATCTCGGATTTTGATGATAAAATCAATTGATGGGTTAATTGATCTAATCCATATTATTGAGCTAAGTGTGCAGGATTAACTACGATAACCAGAAAACACAAAGCAAGTATACCGGAGTCAAGTTCGATGGACGTTTAAGAGTCCGAAGAATCGTCGGAGATGTTGCCAGAACCAATCGAGAAGAAATCGGGAACCTATCGGAATTTTTGGAAGTTCGCCGAAGAGATCGTCGGAGGTTCACAGAGATCACCGAGAAGGCTCGGCTACTCGTTAAAGTCATCACAAGTTCGGGAGCTTGCTGGGAGTCCGTCGGAAGAAGTTCGTCGGAAAGCTCGCCAAAACAAGACTCGACGTTCGCGGTTGAAAGCTTGCTTAGGATGTGTTTTTGTTATGTAGTTCACTTGTAACTAGGATTAGGATTAAGAGATAATCCTATATCCTAGTTAGGGGCCAACTGGGCCCAAAGTCAGATTTGGTTTCGGCTAAAATTAAGCCAAACCAGTGAAATCGGAGAGCCAGGCGGTGGCACCGCCTGGCTCAGCGGTAGCACTGCCCAGCACCCGAGGGCTGGGCGGTGACACCTCCTGGGCTAGGCGGTTGCACCGCCCAGCACCCGAGCGCTGGGCGGTGGCATCGCCAGCATCGGGAATATAAGAGAATTCAAATTTTTGGAGCCCAAATTTGAATCCTCTTGAGGCCTATAAAAAATACCCCTCAAGTCTCAGCTAAAAATACAACTTTTTGAGCAGCAAGTGTTTGAGAGAAAAGTCTTAGAAGAGTCTTTGCCTTTCTTGTTTTCAATTTGCTAGAGAGTTCTCCTCCTTCTTTCTTGCTGAAAATTTGTAAGAGGTTGAACTGTTTGTAAAAGGTTGTAAGAGGGGTATTTGCCCTTCCATTTCAAGAGATTTGCTAGTGGAAGGTGGGAGCCTCATCGAAGAGGGGCCTCGCAAGTGGATGTAGGTCATTTGACCGAACCACTCTAAAATCGGCGTGATCTCTGGTTTTGCATTTCATTATTGCTATTTACATTACTGCAAACCTTCTTACATGCTTTAGTTCCTTATTACCTTTGCTGCGCAACTTTAAGAATACGCTTTCAAGTTAAGCTTTTCAAGTTCCATTCTTATCGTACGAAAGATTTGTCGAAACGAACGTTTTAATCCGCTGTACTAATTCACCCCCCCCTCTTAGTGCCGCTCCGATCCTAACAATTGGTATCAGAGCAAGGCTCACTCTCATATTTGGTTTAATACCCAAGAGAGATGGCTTACTCCGGCATGCATGAGGGTCATTCTATCACACGTCCACCCTTGTTTAATAGGTTGGATTATACTTATTGGAAGACTCGGATGAGGATCTTCCTCATTTCTATGGATTTTGAGCTTTGGACTATTGTTGAAAATGGATTTCAAAAATCTTCTCTTCCGATGAGCGAATGGAATGAATCGGAGAAGAAGGTTTTTGCTTTAAATGCAAAGGCTATGAATGCTTTGTTTTGTGCACTAGACAAAAATGAATTTAATCGTGTTTTAATTTGTGATTCGGCTTTTGATATTTGGAGAACTCTTGAGGTCACTCATGAAGGCACTAGCCGAGTGAAAGAGTCCAAAATCAACATCCTTGTGCACTCTTATGAACTTTTCCGAATGAAACCAAGTGAGTCCATCGGAGACATGTACACCCGGTTTACGGATGTCATCAATGGACTCAAAGCTCTTGGTAAAGATTTTACTAACTTTGAACTAGTAACTAAAATCTTAAGATCCCTTCCTAAAAGTTGGGATCCAAAAGTTATGGCCATTCAAGAGGCCAAAGACCTTAAAGCATTCCCTCTTGAAGAACTCATTGGGTCTCTAATGACCTACGAAATGACATGTCAAGCTCATGACGAGCTCGAGAACTCCCTTCCAAAGAACAGGAAGGATATGGCACTCAAATCACAAAAAGACCACTTGAAAGGAACATCAAGTGATGAGGACAGTGACAATGACATTGCACTTTTGACTCAAAAATTTAAAAAATATTTAAGAAAGAACAAATTTAAAAATAATACAAAAAATAAATTTGAACAAAAGAAGGACCAAGTGATTTGCTATGAATGCAAAAAACCGGGACACTACTAGAACGATTGTCCTCAAGCCAAAAAGAGAACATCAAAGAAGAAAGCGCTCAAGGCAACGTGGGATGATTCAAGCGCATCCGAAGAAGAGGAGTCCAACACCGAGCAAGTTGCTCATTACGCGCTAATGGCTTTAGGAGAAGAGGTATGTGATTTATTTAATGAAGATTTATCTTTCGAAGAACTCTCTATCGCTTTTCATGAATTATTTGATGAATGTAGAACTGTTAGCAAGAAGTTAAGTATCTTAAAGAAAGAGCATGCTTTACTACAAGATAAGTTTGATAGTCTTCAAACTCCTCCCTCTAAGTGTGAGCAATAAAAAATAAAAATTTACTTCTTAAAGAAACCTTAAACAAGTTTAAGGTTGGTAGCAAAGGATTAGATATGATCCTTGCACACAAGGATCACGTCGCAAATAGAAATGGAATTGGATTTGTAAAAGGATTACATCAAAATCCTACCACTTTCATAAAAGGACCTACATTACATGTTTCCTCTTATATGAAATGTAACTTCTGTTGCAAATCTGGACATATTGCCTACAAATGTCTATTTAGGAAAATTAGTTCACAAAAATTAATATGGGTTCCTAAAGGAACTATAAAGGATTCAATAATAAATAACAAAGTTAGTGGATCAATTTTTAAGGCACCCAAAATCAAATGGGTACCTAAAAGTCATCCTCTTTTGTAGACAAACCCACAAGCTAGGAGCAAGAGATGGTATCTCGATAGTGGATGCTCAAGACATATATGACTGGAGATCCATCTCATTTCTCTATGCTCACTAGCAAAGAAGAAGGGTACGTCACCTTTGGAGACAACAACAAAGGCAAAATCATTGGCAAGGAAACTATTGGTAACAAATTTAGTTTTTCCATTGATGATGTTTTACTAGTTGATGGATTGAAACATAATCTCTTGAGTATTAGTCATCTATGCGATAAAGGTTATATCGTTAGATTCGAATCAAATATGTGTATTATCGAAAAACCAAACAATAACTTGACTATGATTGCATTAAAACAAAATAATGTCTACACCATCAACCTTGATGAACTAAGTAATGAAATGTGCTTCTCCGCTCTAAATGATGATGCTTGGCTTTAGCATAGGAGATTAGGCCATGCAAGCATGAAACTAATATCTAAGATCTCATCTAGAGAATTAGTACGAGGGATTCCAAATATGTAATTTACTAAGGACAAAGTATGTGATGCATGTCAACTAGGTAAACAAATAAAAACTAGTTTCAAACCAAAAAATCAAATTAGCACCACTAGACCACTACAATTGATCCATTTGGACTTATTCGGACCAATTGACACAACAAGTCTAGGAGGAAGCAAATATGTGTTTGTAATTGTGGATGACTATACTAGGTACACTTGGACCTATTTCTTAGTCCACAAAAGTGATTGCTTCAAGTGCTTCTCTAAATTTTGTAAACTCACTCAAAACGAAAAAGGTTTCATGATTTCATCAATTCGGAGTGATCACGGTGGCGAATTTCAAAACCGTGACTTTCAAAATTTTTGTAAAGTTAATAGATACAATCACAACTTCTCCACTCCGAGGAATCCCCAAAAAAATGGAGTAGTTGAAAGAAAAAATAGAAACCTACAAGAAATGGCAAGAACTATGTTAAATGAACATAGTTTACCTAAGTATTTTGGGCCTAAGCCGTAAAAACGGCTTGCTACATCATGAATAGAGTCCTAATAAGACCATCCTGTTAGGACTCTAGCTTGAAGAGTCCTAATTGAGAGGGATATTCATGTAAAACTGTTAGGACTCTAGCTAAGAGAGTCCTAATTGAGAGGGACATTCTATTAGGACTCTAGCTAGGAGAGTCCTAATTGAGAGGGGCATTCATGTAGGAGGTTTTTTCTTAGAGAAGAATTAGGAGTTGTAAGGGAATAGGAGTCTTGAGTAGGAGTCCTATTAGGAGTTGGTTAGAAGTAAGAGTCTTAAGTAGGAGTCCTATTAGGAGTTAGGGTTTAGAAGCCCTATAAATAGTCATGTATTCCTTCTCTTTTGATAAGCAATAGATGAATCTTTTCTGCAGCCTTTGAGCAGCAACTTGGAGGGAGGAACCCCTATAGAGTTCCAAGGAGGCCGATCCCCTAAAGAGATCAACCCCAAGTTTAGAATCTGCAAGGGTTCTAACACCTGGTATCAGAGCAGCGTTCTTGGCATCTCGCTGCCCTTTCACAGCCATCCATCAACCCTCCACAACCATCCAAAGCAATTCCCACAATTGCTTAAAGGATCGTCACCGAATTCCGCCATCATCTCCACCACCACGGATCATCCTTTGATCTCCCCGTGAATTGCAACAGGTTCTGGTTTCCTACCTTACTGCTACTGCAATTTAGTTATCCTTATTCGAAAATCCAAAAAAAAAAAATCGTTCCTATATTGCTGCATAAACTTTTCGTCACAAAGTTTTCATCTCTACGACGAAAGATACATTGCAGAATTCCAGCCGCATAGCACCATCTGTTTGATCTTGCTACTGTGCTTTTTCTATCCAAATTTCTACGAAATTTTTATGACATCTTTGACACTTCTTAACAGTGGATTTCCCTTTGGTTTCGTCAAAAAATTCTTAATATAAACTACTGATCTTTTATGTCCAATCTGCTGCACTTGAATTGCAGAATTCAAGCCGCATAGCACCATCTGTTTGATCTTGCTACTGTGCTTTTTCTATCCAAATTTCTACAAAATTTTTATGACATCTTTGACACTTCCTAACAGTAGATTTCCCTTTGGTTTCATCAAAAAATTCTCAATATAAACTACTGATCTTTTATGTCCAATCTGCTGCACTTGAAAATCTATGCTGCAGAAAATTTCAGCTGCATATCGTTGCCTTAACCCATCTATTTGCAATCTTTTTTGAATGAAATTTTTTATAGACTTCATATATCATTTTGGCTTCCATCTAAGATTGATCTATTAAGAAATTCATCTCTAAAAATGATTTTATGTTGCTGCAAATTTTCATCGTAACCCGCTGAAATTTTTCGACGATAATTCTGCAATTGCAACTTGCACCAATTTCTTTGCTGTTATACTACCGAAATTTTCTTGATTAAATTAGATATCCTTGCTGTCATATAAACTGTGATTTTGCTATCAATTCCCTCCTCAATTCTCTTAAGTTTTTGGTGGAAATTACGTCGAGAAACCATTGTTTCTTCGACGATAATTCTACTCTTACAAGACAGCACATACTTGCTGCAACTTCCACGGATTTCTGTCAAACCTTTGCTACCATCTACCACAGATCCAAAACTTTCATCCACAGCCCTAAAACTCTACCAAACCACACCCTCAAACTGCACCCAAAACAGCCACAAAACAAGCCTAAACCGTAGCCTACATCCACCAATCCACCAACACTTTCGACCATCACTTCTCTCAACCTATACATGCCTTTAACCCAACAGCAAAAGAGAGATCTTAACATCATTGATTTGGGGCCATATACTATGGCATCTAAGGAGGCAATCAATGCTAAATTCGAAGCCTTGGAGGCGCGAATGGAGGATAAGATTCGGACGCTCTTTACCGAACTCAGATTGGGCCGACCACTAAGCCCGAAGAAATCATATCAAGGAGAGAGCTTTGCCCAATCACACCAAGCCCAAAGAGATGACTTCCAAGAGAGGGGAAGCTCTATGACCAACCTCAACTATCCATGCATGAGAGTGGACTTCCCTAGATGGGAAGAAGGAGACCCGATTGGTTGGATTTCGCACGCGGAGCGATATTTTCGGTACCACAAAATCGCGGATGTATCTATGGTGAAAATTGCAGCTATACATCTTGAAGGGGATGCTATTCAGTGGTTTGACTGGTTTGAACATACTTATGGAGTCCTTTCATGGCGACAATTCAAAGAAGAACTGCTGATTCGCTTCAGACCAATCGATTACGAGAATATTGACGAACAACTAGCAAAGATCCGACAAACCTCCACCATTCAGGAGTACCAAACCAGGTTTGAAAGGTTATCTAATCAAAATCATGATTGGTCTCAAAAACAGCTATTGAGGACCTTCATTGAGGGCTTGAAGCCGGAGATCCGAGGAGAAGTTAAAAAGCGACAACCGTACACGCTTATGGCAGCCATCTCTTTCGCACGACATCAAGAGGAGCAATTGAACCATGAAGCTCGGAGGACTAGGGTCACTCCTCAACCGGTAATATTGAAGCCCTCAGCCCCCCCTACTGTCGACCAAGTCTCTGCACCAAAGAGGTTAACAGGAGAAGAGCTTCGGGAGCGATATGCGAAGGGGTTATGTTGGCATTGTGACGAGCCGTGGAGCCGTGAGCATCGCTGTAGTAAAGGAGGACTCCTTATGATTGAACCGATAGAAGAAGAGGTCATTGAACATCCAAAAGAGAGCTTTGAACATGAAGAAGAAGATGCAGAAGAAGAGCCACAACCGACCGAAGTTACGGTACATACACTAGCTAGCTACTCAAACCCGCAAACGATGAAAATTGGAGGCCTTCTCAAACAACAACCAATCACTATTCTCATCGACACGGGCAGTACTACTAACTTCCTAAATAGTAAGCTTGCTGTTCGGATATCATTACATATCGAGAATCGCTGCAGGTTTGATGTTAAGGTCACCGACAGACGGATTTTGAATTGTGATCATAGGCGCTTGCAGGAGAAACTATTGCTACAAGACCAAGAGATAATTGCAGATTTCTTCCTTCTCCCTCTTAACAATCATGAGGCCATGCTCAGAATTAAATGGTTGACGACATTAGGTGATATTTCCTGGAATTTTATGAAACTAATTATGAAATTTTACAGTAAGGAGAAACAGGTGACATTGCACGGGAAACGTGGGGGCGACATAACAACGATTTGCACACAACAAATGGAGAATGTTTTGCATAAAGCATGCAGTGGCTTTTTGGTACAACTTGAGCAGCAAACTAAGGGAGAGCCAATAGAATTTGAAGATCCAAATCTACTTCCTTTGCTTGCTGAATTTTCAAATATATTTGACGAACCGCGCAACTTACCTCTTACCTGTCGGCATGATCATTGTATAATGATTCTTCCAGGCAAATCTTCAGCAAATGCTCAGCCATATCAGTATCCACATCTCCAGAAGGATGAAATAGAAAGGATTATAAAAGAGATGCTCGAAACAGGAGTTATTCGGCCAAGTTGCAACCTCTACTCTTCGCCGGTGCTACTTGTACGCAAGAAGGACGAAACAAGGCGAATATGTGTTGATTACCGAGCTCTCAATGGCATAATCATCAAGGACAAATACTTTATTCCAATAGTAGATGAATTGCTAGATGAAAGGGAGCACAAATCTTTACAAAGCTGGACCTTTGATCCGGGTATCATCAAATACGAGCATGCGAAGAAGACATACGGAAAACCACCTTTTGAACACACAACAATCACGAATTTTTGCTTTCTGCAACAAAAGGTGGAATATCTTGGGCATATCATATCAGAGGAAGGTGTGGCAGTGGACCCCTTCAAAATTGGAGCAATGCAAAACTGGCCGACCTCGAGAAACATAAAATTGCTACATGGCTTTCTGGGTTTAACAGGCTACTACCGCAAGTTCGTGAAAAACTATGGAAAGATCAGTGCACCACTTACTTCCTTACTAGAAAAAGATGTCTTCCAATGGTTGGACAGAGCCTCCGCTGCCTTCGACAAACTTAAGGCAGCCATGACGACGACGCCGGTGCTAACACTACCAGATTTCAACCGACCCTTCATTATTGAGGCCGACACATCTGGAGTCAGAATTGGAGTCATTCTCATGCAAGATGGTCGACCACTCGCATACACTAGTAAGGCATTATCTCCCTCCTATCAAAATAAGTCAACATATGATAAGGAGATGCTCGCCATTGTGCGCGCAGCAACAAGGTGGAGATTGTACTTGATCAGGCGATACTTTCAAATCAAGACCGACCATAAAAGCCTAAAATATCTCTTGGAGCATAAGATATCTTCCCCCAAGCAGCAAAAATGGATGCGCTTTCACAGCTACCTGAGCAAGCTGAATTTTCGATCGTTTTACTTCCAACCAGTGACTTCCTTGAGGATATTAAGATGGAATGGCAGGAAGATTCGGAGACTAGTAAAAAAAAAAAAAAAATTTTGGAGGAAGCACCAAGCTCCGTGGCTCATTACAATCGGGACTCAAAAGAATTATGCTATAAGGGACGCATTATGCTTGTGACAAATTCTACTTGCATCTTCAAGAGCAGATTTTGGACAAAGTTATTCCATATGCAGGGTACTAAATTGAAAAGGAGTACGACATATCACCCACAAACCAACAGCCAGACAGAAGTTTTAAATAGGTGCTTGGAGACAGCCCAAAGCCATCCACCAAATATGACTACCCAAAGAGAACTCCAGACCCAGCCAAGTGCCATTATTGATCGACGGATCGTGACTCGACGACGACGACCCACTAATGAAGTGCTAATACAGTGGGCGAACCTACCAATAGAAGATGCCACTTGGAAGAACTATGACGACATGAAGATCAAATTTCCAGAATTAATGAATCATCAGCCTCGAGGACAAGGCTGATTTGAAGAGGGCGGGTCTGTTAGGACTCTAGCTTGAAGAGTCCTAATTGAGAGGGATATTCATGTAAAACTGTTAGGACTCTAGCTAAGAGAGTCCTAATTGAGAGGGACATTCTATTAGGACTCTAGCTAGGAGAGTCCTAATTGAGAGGGGCATTCATGTAGGAGGTTTTTTCTTAGAGAAGAATTAGGAGTTGTAAGGGAATAGGAGTCTTGAGCAGGAGTCCTATTAGGAGTTGGTTAGAAGTAAGAGTCTTAAGTAGGAGTCCTATTAGGAGTTAGGGTTTAGAAGCCCTATAAATAGTCATGTATTCCTTCTCTTTTGATAAGCAATAGATGAATCTTTTCTGCAGCCTTTGAGCAGCAACTTGGAGGGAGGAACCCCTATAGAGTTCCAAGGAGGCCGATCCCCTAAAGAGATCAACCCCAAGTTTAGAATCTGCAAGGGTTCTAACACATCCTTATCAAAAACTCCCTATGAATTGTGGAATAACAAAAAACCAAATATTTCCTATTTTAAAGTTTTCGGTTGTAAATGCTTTATTTTGAATGAAAGGGATGTCTTAGGAAAATTTGATGCTAAATTCAATGAAGGAATCTTTCTTGGTTACTCTTCCGTTTCTAAGGTTTTTTGGGTTTTTAACAAAAGAACGTTAGTAATAGAAGAGTCTATTCATATAGTTTTTAATGAAATTTCTAATTTAAAGAAAAATGATTTTGATGATGATCTTGGTTTTGATAATTTGAATTTAAATGAACCTCCTCCTCAAAATAGCAACTTGGATGCACCTTCTTCCGAAATTTCCTTACCCAAGGAATAGAAGTATATAGATGCTCATCCAAAGGAGCTAATTATAGGAGATACATCAAAAGGGGTTCAAACTCGTTCCTCTTTCAAGAATTTTTGTGCTAATGCCGCCTTCCTTTCTCAAATTGAACTTAAATGCATTGACGAGGCCATAAAAAATGATTTTTGGGTTATTGCAATGCAAGAGGAATTGAATCAATTTGAGAGGAATAAGGTATGGAAGCTTGTTTCTAGACCTAGTGACCATTTAGTCATTGGTACTAAATGGGTCTTTAGAAACAAGCAAGACGAAAATGGTATCGTGGTTAGAAACAAGGCTAGATTAGTGGCCAAAGGTTTCAACCAAGAAGAAGGTATCGATTACGAAGAAACCTTCGCTCCCGTGGCTCGATTAGAAGCCATAAGGATGCTCCTTGCCTATGCTAGTAGTAATAATTTTAAACTATTTCAAATGGATGTCAAAAGTGCTTTCTTGAATGGTTTTATTTATGAAGAAGTATATGTCGAACAACCTCCCGGATTTGAAAATTCTCTTCTTCCTAATCATGTATTCAAATTGACTAAAGCTCTCTATGGCTTGAAACAAGCTCTTAGAGCTTGGTATGAAAGGCTTAGTTCCTTTCTTATTTTAAATAATTTTACCAAAGGCAAGGTTGATACTACATTGTTTATTAAACATTTTGAAAATAATTTTCTTATTGTGTAAATTTATGTTGACGATATTATTTTTGGCTCTTCGGATGAATCACTATGTGAATCATTTGCCAAATGTATGAGTCATGAATTTGAAATGAGTTTAGTGGGTGAATTAACTTTCTTTTTGGGATTACAAATCAAACAACTTAGTGATGGTATATTTCTTAACCAATCTAAATATACATTAGAATTGTTAAAATGATTTAACATGAATAATTCAAAAGCAATAAACACCCCTATGAGTACTGCGACTAAGTTAGATATGGATGAAAATAGTGAAAATTTCGATCAAAAAACATATAGGGGAATGATAGGTAGTCTACTCTACCTCACCGCGACTAGACCGGATATTATGTTTAGTGTAGGACTTTGCGCTAGGTTTCAATCAAATCCTAAATTATCTCATCTTAAAAGTGTTAAAAGAATATTTAGGTATCTTAAAGGAACTCCAAATCTAGGACTATGGTATCCAAAATCTGAAAAATTTGATTTAATAGCTTATGCAGATGCCGATTTTGGCGGATGCAGGATAGATAGAAAAAGTACATCTGGAATATGCCAATTTTTAGGACATGCACTTGTTTCTTGGACATCTAAGAAACAAAATTCAGTAGCTCTATCTACGACCGAAGCGGAGTACATTGCTACAAGTGCATGTTGTGCGCAAGTTGTCTGGATGAAAAATACACTAGAAGACTATGGAATTCACTTGAAAAATATTCCTATAAAGTGTGATAATACTAGTGCCATATGTCTCACCAAAATTCCAATTCAGCACTCTAGGACTAAACATATCGACATTAGGCATCATTTCATACGTGATCATGTCCTTAACAACAATGTGGTATTAGAATTTATTGACACAAAGCATCAATTAGTAGATATTTTTACAAAAGCCTTAAATGAAGATCAATTTGAATTCATCCGAAGGGAATTAGGCATGTTAAATTATCCCTAAAATGAGCTTCACGAAAAATGACTCGTCCTTTTCCTTTCTTTTGTGAATTTGATTTCTTCCTTCTTCTTCAATTCAAAATGATCCATTAAAGTATAACTTATTATCTTGAGGGAAGAAACTAAACAAAAGGGAGGAAGAAAATTTTTTTTTTCTTTCCTCCGCGGGATGCCAGCGGTGGCACCGCCAGATCCGGCGGTAGCACCGCCTGAGCGCTCGGGCGCCAGGCGGTGACACCGCTCGGTTTGGCGGTGGCACCGACCAAGCGACCCTTATTAACCCGAGGGGTTAGGGCCGGCGGTGACACCGCCCCCAACCCGAAGAAAAAGCTCTCAAAACCCTCTCCCATTCCCTCTAACCCTCATTCTAACTCTTAGAAGCATTGGAGAAGGATTCTTGGTGGTCCAAGCTCTCCATCTCTCAACATAATCTCCATAATGTAACACTTGAAATCCCTCTTTTCTTTTCTCTTTCCCTTGCTTATCTTTCACAATTTCATCATCATCCTGTCTAGATAATGGCTCCTAAGAGATCAAAAGGAAAAAGGATTGAAGGAGATTCATATGACCATGATCTTTTTAGATCAAAAGAGGTAGCCCTTAGCTTTCCAAAATTTGAAACACGATGTATCCATAAGGGAAAATATGTTGATCTGGATGAACTAGAGGACTTAGAACCCATTAGGTGGTTTGCACACCTAGAAGCTCTACCTCTACTACAAATAGATGAACCAATCTATTCGCGGTTTGTTAGATTGTTCTATGCCAACCTATATGAGGACAACGATAGCCTAAGCACTTACCTTCTAGGAACACCCATTAGAATATTTGACAGCACTATTTTTGAGCTAATTGGCATAACTGAAAAAGATAGGGGATGCTATTTTAAAGGTAAATGGGACGTCAACACAATAGGAGCAACCTATACCGAAGCCGCAGAAACAATTTTTGCAAATCCAAACCTTGGCTTCCTACCAAAGAGCTGTGAACACTTACTGCCTTTCAACTCTAAAATTCTTCATCACATTATCACAAGCATCATATTCCCTAAACAATTTCATCTTGACGAAATAAGTCAAATAGAGATAAGTATCATGTATTGGATTATGACCGGTGAGCATAATTGTTTTGGGTACTCAATTCGGCAACACATGTAGGATATTATGGCTAAAGATACTATATTGCCATATGGGAGGTTAATCACTAGATTTCTTCATGCCTATGACATTTGCATCTTGTTGAATCTCGTATTTTGATGATGAAACTACTTGATATATGTTTATGATTTAATCTGCGTTTTGAGTGACGTAGGATGCCTCGATCAGGATGAGACAATTAAAGCAGGAAAATCATGTTGTGCCGAGGAACATGTCGGAAGATTGGACGTCGGGCCAGTGGATCGGTCGACGTATCGACAGAAGGCTTCGGGCCGTGGACTCGGGCATTGGGCCAAGAAGAGCGGGTATTGTGCCAAGGATATCGGAGTTGCGGAGCCAACTGGCCAATTGGGCAATAGGCCGCAGGAAAGGACGATGCGCCAAAGAATCGGACAAAGCATCGAGGGACCAATGACATGCCGGACAACTTGGTTAATTGCTTAGGATTAATTGTCTCGATCGAAGTGTTTGTTTTTAGTGTGCAGGATTAACTACGATGGAAGAAAGACATGTAGCAGGAGTTGCGCCGGAGTCAAGACTATGATCACGTTCGGAGTTCGAGAGTTTGACGGAAGTTCGGACGGTCGTCGGAGGTTTTGCGGGAACAAATCCGAGAAGTCCAGAAGCTTGCCAAAGAAGCTCGTCGGAACTCACCAAGATCAAATCGTGAAGTCTAGGAGCTTGCCGGGAGTTCGCAGAATGGTTTCTGAGTGTTTCTCGGAAGACCGTCGGAAGTTCACCGGAAGCTCGCCGGAAGAAGTCTTGACTTGCGGACTTTGTAATAGCTTAAGAAATGTCTTTAAATTCGTAGTTAGCACATTAATTAGGGTTAGGATTAGGTGTTAATCTTATAACCCGGTTAGGGGCCAATTGGGCCCGAATTCGAACTGGTTTGGGCCAAGTTTGGAGCCCAACCAATGATCTGAAATAGTGCCAAAAGGTGCAACCGCCTAGGCCAGGAGGTAGCACCGCCTGGGCTAAGTCTCCCAGCGAGACTAGGTGGTGCAACCGCCCCAGCCAGGAGGTGGCACCGCCTGGGCTCAGTCTCCAAGCGAGACTGGGCGGTGCAACCTCTCCTGACAGGAGGTGGCACCGCCTGAGCTCAGTCTTCGAGCTCTGCCAGGCGGTGCAACCGCCCCAGTCAGGAGGTGCAACCGCCTGAGCTCAGTCTTCGAGCTCTGGCAGGAGGTGCAACTGCCCCTGACAGGAGGTGGCACCACCCAGAGGCTCAGTCTTCGAGCTATGCCAAGCGGTGCAACCGCTCCAGTCAGGAGGTGCAACCGTTTGATCCCGGAATTCCGGGAATTGACAGTTTTGAGCTCCAAATTTGAACTAGGTTGGGGCCTATAAATACCCCACTCATTCAGCACAGAAAGCACATAGACTTACACTCGAAATCTTGATCCTTTTCTGTGATTCTTAGAGCTCAAAATTATTGTAAAGGCCAAAAGTTCTTCTCCCTCTTTTCTTCCAAGTTCTGAGTTGTAAAGAGAGGAGAGAAAATTTCTGTAAAGGTTGTCTCCTAAGCCCGTCAAAAGGAGTGAAACTGTAAAAGGGTGGTTGGCCTTCGCCTATTGAAGGAAGGCCTCTAGTTGACGTCGGTGACCTCGTTGGTGGAGGAAGCCAAAAGTGGAGTAGGTCAAGATTGACCGAACCACTCTAAATCTCGGTTTGCATTTACTTTGAGCATATTATCTTTACTGCAAACCTCCTCTGAAGTTTGCTGCCTTCTGCGCTTTTACGATCGGGTTTCAAGCCTTTTACTTTCCGAATCAGCGTTTAGACGTAAATCTGCTTTTTCGTACGAGTATCATATTTTAGTTTACGTTTACGTTTAGACTTCAATCATAACTGCAAACTGCCTTCTGCGCATTTATAAAACATATCTTAAAGTTCAGTATCTTCAGAATCGCATTTAGACGTAAACTGGTTTTATCGTACGAACATCGCATTTCAGTTTGCGCTTCATTCTGATTTCCATCATAAACTGCAAACTGCCTTCATAGATCTACTTTAACGTCATCTTGCTTAATCTTAAGTTAAAGTAATCTTAGAATCGGCTTTTACATCGAAATCGTTTTTATCGAACGAACGTAGTTTTCGAAGTTTTAATCGTCGAAAGATTTCCGCTGCACTAATTCACCCCCCCCCCCCCCTCTTAGTGCTCTTGATCCTAACAATTGGTATCAAAGCCCGATATTTCTCATTTCGGACTTACACCCGAGAGAAATGGCTCTTCATGGCTTTCAAGAGGACTTTTTGGTTTTTCGTCCACCGTTGTTTAACGGATTATACTACACCTATTGGAAGACCCAAATGAGGATCTTTCTTATTTCTATGGATGTTGAACTTTGGAATCTTGTCGAAAACGGTTTTTTGAAGTCTTCTCTTCCAATGATCGAATGGTCAGATTTAGAGAAGAAGCATTTTTCTTTAAACGCAAAGGCTATGAATGCCTTATTTTGCGCTTTGGACAAAAATGAGTTCAATCGGTTTTTTTGTACGAAACGGCTTTCGATATTTGACGCACTCTTGAAATCACGCACGAGGGAACTAGTAGAGTCAAAGACTCGAAAGTTAATATTTTACTGCATGATTTCGAGCTTTTTCAAATGAAGCCAAGCGAAACCATTGGTGACATGTACACCTGTTTTACGGATGTCGTCAATGGTTTAAGAGCTCTTGGCAAATGTTTTTTGAATTCTGAACTTGTGAACAAGATTTTGCGTTCTCTTTCTAAGAAGTGGGATTCAAAAGTAACGGCTTTACAAGAAACAAAAGATTTAAATATTTTTCCACTTGAAGAACTAATTGGTTTATTGGTCACATATGAAATGACGTGCAATGCACGTGAAGAACTTGAGAACCACCTTTCAAAGAACAGGAAGGATTTGGGACATAGAACATTTGAAGACCACTCGAGCATAAGCTCAAGTGATGGTGAACTTAAACTACAAATGAAACAAAAATTAAAAAGTAAAAAGAACGGAACTACTTGCTTTGAACGCAAGAAGAAGAACAAAAATTGGGATGAATCGAGCTCCTCCGAAGACGAGAAGAAAATCAACAAAGGCGAGGTGGCAAACTACGCCTTTCGACGCTGAGGTAATCAAAATGCCTTTAATTTACTTTGAAATTACATGATGCTTTTCATAAAGCATTTTTCTTTTTTATTTAATTTTCTTAAAAATTGCATGTTTAATAATTTTATAATGAAAATACAAACAATTAGGAATCATGCTTATCATTCTAGTAATTTTGAAAATAATCATGAAAATTGCATGTTTATGATAAACAAAATGATTTTGATTAAAAATACCTTATGAAATTATGCTATATATGGTTGAGAAGTAATAATGTGTATCATGTTGATTTCCATTGTTATTTCTCGATTTTGAGTATATGAAATCATATTTAATTTGAAGTTATGATTAATAAGTATATATTTTTGAAATTATGTATGATGATTCTTGATATTTATGGATTTTTGATTTTCATGATAATAACAGTGGCTTTATAAAAAAAAAATTGATTCATGTTTTCATAAATGAAAAGGCATGCTAACATGAAATCGACCACTTAAAATGAAACACTTAAAAAGGAGAAAAATATATTATCAATGAAATCATGAATCTATTTCTGTTATAAATTTTGTGAGCCATAAAAATGATTTTGATGATTTAATTTTGAAATGAGTTTTATCAAAATCATGATCTTGATTTATCAAATTGAATGAATTGAAAATGAATGATCATCAATTGGCTGGCTTGTCTCTTTTTATTGATGACAAAGGGGGAGAAGTGATGACTAAGTGATGACTTACACCATATCGATAGCATGACTTATATGAATTACAAAAACTTGTGTGATATGAATGTCTTATATGCCTTACAAAATCCTTGAAAATATCACAAGATTGATTGATCATATTGAAAGCATGCCTTACATCTATATTATGAAATTTATATTGAAAATCTTTATCTCCTATCGTAGTAAAAATCGTCCCATATCATTTGACTTATGATTTTCATTGAAATTTCGCATTTACTATTGCTTAATGAGAATAACGATAAGTTCTACGGTTAGAACTTATCGGTTTATGCTTGAATTCAATGGATGAAATTCAAGTGTTTTCATCTTTTTTTTTGGTAAGTAAAAGTAAATTGATTATGTGTAAAGATTCTACAAATAGCTTTATCTATACAAGTCATAGACAAAGCCAATTAACTCATAGAGTGCGAATGCGATAGTTATGACTACACATGCTGTAGACTATAACTACCTGTGGGTACATTATTTGACATCATTCCCAAGATCTTTAGCTAATAGCAAAATTAAATTTGATAAAAATATCTTTTTCTCTTCGGGTGAAGTGCTCGATTTTGAGATCATGCTCCATACAGGATCTTGAGTCTCTAATAATCTCTTTCAAGAGCTGAGCATTGTTTGTGTGTTGACATTCAAAGATTCTATTACATCTCTCCTTCGACATCCACCAAATAGCGCATCTGAAAGTAACCTTTGCCAGTTGTGTAAGTGGCCCTTTTCTTGAGAAACATTGCATAAGGTCGCCTAGTTCTTGGTGCAAGTTTGGTTGCGCCAGTCTATTGAGTTCAAATCGCTGGAGAATCTCCTTCCATATCCATTTTGTATAATTACAAGCAAAATAAAGGTGGTCAACAGTTTCTTCTTGTTGCAAACAAAGGGAGCATCGGTTAACATGATAGATACCTCTTCTTTTCATATTGTCTATTGTAGGTAGTTTATTGAGAAGGGCCTGCCATGTACATAAGGAGTGTCTTTGTGATCCCGGTCGATCCCATGTCCAACTGCTTGGGACCCACTTGTTATTTCTTTGTCTAATTTGATTCCATACGGATGTTGCACTAAATTTGCCATTGTCATGAGGCCAAATAAGTATATCTGAAGAGTTGTTCCTGATTGGAATAGCTATGATAGTCGGCCAAAGTGATAACATTTCGGGAGAAATAGGATTAGGGAGACACCAGGTACCGTTAGCAATGAACTCGGAAACCTTCTAATCTTTGGGAGCCCCAAGATCTTTTCGTATTCTGTCGCCATATAATTGAAATATACTCTTCCCATTCACCCAAGGATCGTACCACATATTAGTACTAGTTCCAGAAGAGATTGCATAAGAAATGTGTTTGATTAGCCAATTCCTTGCCTTTAAAATTCCTTTCCAAGCTGAAGAGTGGTATGTTCTTGTTGAAATTTCCCAGATTGATTCCTTTGAAAGATACCTAGCAGAAACCCATTGTGACCATAAGGAACATTTGTTTTGCAAAAGATCCCACAATTGTTGTACCAGGCATGCTTGATTCCAATCTCTAGTATTTCTCAAGTTTAGCCCCCCTTCATCTTTCGGTTTGCAAATGCTATCCCAATTTACCATATGCATTGCCTTATCATTTGTGCCATTCCAGAAGAAGTTCATTAATAACCGTTCAATATCTTGGAGAAGTCCAGCAGGCAGAAGAAATGCATTACACCAATATATAGAGTAGGAGTGCAATACAGAACGGATGAGTTCGAGTCGTCCTGCTTTTGATAGAAGCCTATTTTTCCAAGAAGAAATTCTATTCTTTATTTTTTGTAGGATAGGCTGACAGTGGGTTTTGTGAATGCCTGTGGATATGAGCGAGAGACCCAAATAAGGAACTGGCAGGCTTCCCTCACTAACCCCCAAAGTTTGTGCAATAAAGACCTTATTCTCAACGTAAGGGCTCATATATACTTTACTTTTCGCATGATTTAACTGAAGTCCAGAAACAATACCAAAGTCATTCATAATAGTAGCCAGGTTCTTTACTGAAGTTGGATCATTTTGGAGAAAGATAAGTAAATCATCTGCAAATGTTATATGTGATATATGAATAGAGCCAGCATTGGGTACCTTTATGCTGCCATTTAAGACTGCATGTTCCAACATACAGCTAAGTCCTTCCATCGCAATAGTAAAGAGATACGGAGAGAGTGGATCACCTTGTCGGATGCCATTCGTGCTCCCAAAAAAACCAATAGGTGAGCCATTAAAGAGTATCGAAAACTTTGGAGTTTCCAGGCAAGATTGAATCCAATTAACCCATTGCTGTGGGAAGTTCATATCGAGGAGCATCTTATAGATAAATTTCCTATTAACTGAATTAAAGGCTTTCCGTAAATCAGCTTTAAAACATATTTTTGTCCCTCTTGCTTTTGAATGTAAATCTTTGACCAAGTCATTAGCAAGCAAAATGTTATGATGTATACTTCTCCCTTTGATGAAAGCAGCTTGATTTGGGCTAATGATCTTGTGTATTACCTTTTGCATTCTATTTGCTAATACTTTGGAGATGATCTTGTAAATAAAGTTGCATAATGATATGGGTCGATAGTTCTCTAGTGAATCAGCCCCTGCATTCTTCGGAATTAAAGAAATAAAGGTGCAATTCATCTCTCTAAGAATATGACCTGAAGAGAAAAAATGTTGGCAAGCCTTGATCACATCATTTCCAATAATAGACCAAGCAGTTTGGTAAAATTCAGCTGGAAATCCATCTGGACCTGGGCTTTTGTGCTTTGGTGACTTAAAGACAACACATACAATTTCGTCGTCAGTAATTGGGGCATTGAGGATTGAAATAGCTTCCGAATCAAGTTTTCTAGTCGGCTCCACATGAATGTTATTAGTTTTCCCAGCTTGATTGAGTAAGGAATAAAAAAATTGCTCTGTGTGTGCTTTAACCTCTTCTAAATTCTCAATAAGATTATCATCTTTGTCTCTGCATTTGCTGATACGGTTAACAGCCCTTCGAGTAGCAATTGAAGCATAGAAAAATTTAGTATTGGAATCTCCTAGTGTAAGCCAATGCTGTCGAGACTTCTGCTTTACAAAACTTTCCTCCTGTTTTAAGGCTTGCATGAAGTTATTTCTGGCTTCTGTCTCTTTGTAGATAATATTCTCATCATTTGGCTGAAGTTGTAGCTCATGTTGCAATGACATTAGTTCCTTCCTGCAAAATTGAACTGTGGTGGTAATATTGCCAAAGGTATTTGTATTCCACTCCTTTAGTGCTGCTTTACAGGCTTTGAGCTTTTGACATAAGATGTAAGGGGGAGATCCATGCACATTAACATTCCAAACAGATCTGATTTTCATCTTCTTATAATATGGCATATAGATAGGGGGAGTTATGTTTAACTCCGTCATCAATTGATTGTCATCATCAAAAAGGGGGAGATTGTTGAATCTCAGATTTTGATGATAAAATCAATTGATGGGTTAATTGATCTAATCCATATTATTGAGCTAAGTGTGCAGGATTAACTACGATAACCAGAAAACACAAAGCAAGTATACCGGAGTCAAGTTCGATGGACGTTTAAGAGTCCGAAGAATCGTCGGAGATATTGCCGGAACCAATCGAGAAGAAATCGGGAACCTGTCGAAATTTTTGAAAGTTCACCGAAGAGATCGTCGGAGGTCACAGAGATCACCGAGAAGGCTCGGCTACTCGTTAAAGTCATCACAAGTTCGGGAGCTTGCTGGGAGTCCGTCGGAAGAAGTTCGTCGGAAAGCTCGCCGAAACAAGACTCGACGTTCGCGGTTGAAAGCTTGCTTAGGATGTGTTTTTGTTATGTAGTTCACTTGTAATTAGGATTAGGATTAAGAGATAATCCTATATCCTGGTTAGGGGCCAACTGGGCCCAAAGTCAGATTTGGTTTGGGCTAAAATTAAGCCAAACCAGTGAAATCGGAGAGCCAGGCGGTGGCACCGCCCAGCACCTGAGAGCTGGGTGGTGACACCTCCTGGGCTGGGCGGTTGCACCGCCCAGCACCCGAGCGCTGGGCGGTGGCACCGCTTGGCTGGGCGGTGGCACCGCCAACATCGGGAACATAAGAGAATTCAAATTTTTGGAGCCCAAATTTGAATCCTCTTAAGGCCTATAAATATCCCTCAAGTCTCAGCTGAGAATACAACTTTTTGAGCAGCAAGTGATTGAGAGAAAAGTCTTAGAAGAGTCTTTGCCTTTCTTGTTTTCAATTTGCTAGAGAGTTCTCCTCCTTCTTTCTTGCTGAAAATTTATAAGAGGTTGAACTGCTTGTAAAAGGTTGTAAGAGGGGTATTTGCCCTTCCATTTCGAGAGATTTCCTAGTGGAAGGTGGGAGCCTCATCGAAGAGGGGCCTCGCAAGTGGATGTAGGTCATTTGACCGAACCACTCTAAAATCGACGTGATCTCTGGTTTGCATTTCATTATTGCTATTTACATTACTGCAAACCTTCTTACATGCTTTAGTTCCTTATTACCTTTGTTGCGCAACTTTAAGAATACGCTTTCAAGTTAAGCTTTTCAAGTTCCGTTCTTATCGTATGAAAGATTTGTCGAAACCAACGTTTTAATCCGCTGCACTAACCCCCCCCCCCCCCTCTTAGTGCCGCTCCGATCCTAACAGATTTTTCAAACCAATGTTTTTACCGCTGCACTAATTCATCCCCCCCCCCCCCCCCCCCCCCCTCTTAGTGCTGACTCGTTCCTAACAATTATTTATATCATCTCGATGACCAAAAGTTCTTTGTAGCCAAGAGAGTGATCTTCCTTGAGAAGGAACATATTTTTGGTGGAGATAGTGGGAGTATGATAGAGTTGTGCGAGGTTGGAGAACCTAGCTCAAGCACCACTTTACAACCCAAGTCTGTTCAGGTATCTAATCCACAAATTCTAATTTTACATAGGTCCGACATAGTATCTCATCCTCCAAAGATATGTGGGACATATTAGAGGAGAGGATGTTGAGGATATTAATCCTCAGACCTACGAGGAGGCTATTATGAATATAGACTTTGGGAAGTAGCAAGAAGCTATAAATTTTGAGATGGTTTCCATGTACTCTAATAAGGTTTGGAATATAGTTTATGCACCCGAGAGTATTGTACCCATCAGTAGCAAGTAGATCTTTAAGAAAAAGATCGAAGTAGATAGAAAGGTAGAGACCTATAAAGCGATCCTTAGGGCTAAGGGGTATCATCAAAGGTAAGGTGTTGACTATGATGAAACCTTCTCACCGATAGCAATACTAAAATCCATCCGAACTCTATTAGCTATTGTAGTCCACTATGATTATGAGATCTGGCAGATGGATGTGAAAACTGCATTCTTCAATGGGAACCTCGAGGAGGAGGTGTATATAATATATCCCGAAGGATTTGTGTCCAAGGACTACCCAGATAAGGTGTGCAAATTGTTTAGGTCCATTTATGGACTAAAGCAAGCTTCCCGAAGTTAGAACATAAGATTTGATATGGCAATCAGATCTTATTACTTTGTTAAGAACGAAGATGAACCTTGTGTGTATAAGAAGGTAAGTGGGAGCGCTATCACCTTTTTTGGTGTTATATATGGTTGACATCTTGATTATTTGGAATGATGTAGGAATGTTATTCACAGTAAAGTCTTAGTTATCTAGACACTTTTCCATGAAAGACTTAGGGGAAGCATCATATATTTTGGGGATTCAAATCTATGGAGATAGATCCAAGAGGATGCTTGGCTTATCCTAATCCAGGTACATAGACACCATTGTCAAAAGGTTTGGCATGAAAAATTCTAAGAGAGGTCTCATACCGATGAGACATGGGATATCGCTTTCTAGGAGTATATCCCCAAATACTCTTGAAGAAAGGGCAAACATAGATAGGATACCCTATACCTCAGCAATAGGGTCTATCATGTTTATCATCCTATATACCATGCTTGGTATAGCGTATGCTCTGAGTGTCACGAGCAGGTATCAGGCAGATCCAGGCTTAGAACATTAGAAAGTAGTAAAGTGTATCCTTAAGTACTTGAGAAGGACTAAGAATATTTTACTAGTATATGAAGGTAGTAGCCTCAGGGTTGAAGGCTACATAGACTCAAGTTTTTACTCTGATGTTGATGATAGCAAGTCAAATTTATGGTATGTGTACACCTTGAATGGAGGAGTAGTGCACTGGAAGAGTTCCAAGTAAGATACTACTGCTGACTCGACCATAGAGGCGGAGTACATTGCTGCAGTAGAGGCAGCAAAAGAGGGAGTCTGGATAAAGAAGTTCATCACAGATCTAGGAGTCGTGCCGATTAACGAGGAGCCAATTTTCTTATATTGCAACAACTACGGGACGATTGCTCTAATGAAAAAACTCGGGTCTTATCAGAAGTGTTCTGAGGAGGTTCCAACTTATTGGAGAGATCGTGACCCGAGGAGATGTAGTAGTGGAAAGAGTTTCATCTGAAGATAACATTGCAGATCCACTAATAAAGTCATTGTCTCAAATTGTCTTTGAGCATCACAGGAGTATGATGGGGATCAAACACATAGGTGATTGGCTTTAGGTCAAGTGGGAGATTGCTAGTCATAGGTGCCCAGCAAGCCAATCACATGAGTGATGATACGTGTGACTTGACACGTAGTTATTTTGCTTGGATCTATGCAATAGGAATCGGATCGTGATGAGATCACGATAATGAGACCGATTCGCCTTTAAACATAAATCTTAAATAATCCCGATTGTAAGTTACTTGAGACAGACATCGAGATAACCGAACAGACTAGTGTATTGTATACCCGTCCATATGATTGATGCAGCTGGTCTTATAGCTGCTCATGCGGTGACATTAGGGATATAATACAGGTACTCATTGGGGAATGAGTTCACTAATTGATCCGCTTACGGAATGCTGGATGGTTGATGATGCCTTATTGTTAGACATCGATTCCGTAGTCCCAATGGTGTATCTGGTCATTAGACTTGAGATACCAAGGATAACCTATATGAGTGCTCCACTCTTTAATATCGGACTTATAGGTTTAAATGTCCCAGATCTAGCACAGTCGACCTTCGGGAGTGGTAGTCAACCTTACGAGGGCTATTGAGTTTCAATAGAGGATCATCCACTCTCGATGTCATGAGAAGAATGTTCCATGTGTTCTTGCTCAGACAAATCCCTGGCCAGGGTCATTCGGATTGAGAGAGAAAGAGTTCTCCAGGAGAATCCGATTAGAGCAAGACTCGAGTAGAAACCGTATGGGTCTGACAACACCATGCCCGATATATGATCTTTGGAATATTAGATAGATGAGGGACTATAGGTACATGGTAACTAAGGACAGACAAGTCTAATGGATTGGATTCCCTTATATTGTCTAAGGCCTGCGGCATAGTGGCCTAGTACGTCCATAGTCGATGAGTTGAGTGAATTATTATGGATATAATAATTCCTAAGTCCAGAAGGAGTTCTGATAGGTATGACTCACGGCTAGCTTGATATTGGGCCTAGAGGATCACACACATATAGTAGGCGTTGCGATAAGTAGAGGTTTAGATATTAGATATCCGTCGGAGCCCCTATCTTATTGGATATCTAATAAGCCCCTGAATTATTAGATCCCATGGACAAGATCCAATAAGAGCCCATGAGAGATTATTAGATAGAGATCCACTAATCTAAGAGGCTTGGATAATCGGATAAAGATCCAATACCCAATAGGGGAGGATCCATTAGGGTTAAGTTGATAAGGGACCTCTATAAGTATGAGGGATTTAATGATTTATAGGCTAAAGCCTTTGCTTGCCTCTCCTATTCTCCTCCCCCTCTCCACCTCAGAGCAAGCTTGGAGTTTTGAGGAGCGTCGTTGCAGCCCTACTGTGTGGATCACTACTAGAGAGGAGGGCGTTTGACCTCCTTCACTCTCTCCTAGATATCTATAGGGATTCAAGGATATATGATCTCCCTAAGTAACAAAATTTATCTTATACGCAGTTTTATGTTTCGCAAATTTTATGAACAATCTTCGCACGATGACAAACATCTCTTTGGGATTTGAAGATTTTTTTTCTTTGTTCTTCCGCTACACATGTGATGCCGCACCCAAGATTTCCCAACAGTATGTGGTCCCATGTCAACTCATACTATAGGTGGTTACTCCTACTTCATTACTTTTACTAACGATTTCTCTAGGTACAGATATATGTAATTGGTGAAGTACAAGTCTGAGGTCTTCAAGAAATTTAGAGAGTATAAAAATAAAGTAGAGAACTAGATTGGAAAGAGTATCAAAACTCTTCAATCAGATCGAGAAGGTGAGTACTTAAGTATAGAGTTCACCCTGTTCATCAAGGACCATGAGATTCTATCTCAATAGATTCCTCCGTATACACCTCAACTTAATAGTGTATCTGAGAGGAGGTATCACACACAATTAGACATGGTGTAGTCCATGATGAGTTTTGTCGACCAATCCATCTTATTATGGGGATATGCCATTGTCATGCCCCTCAAATAATATCCATGATATTAAAAATTTTCAACACAAACCAATCTAGGATCCAAACTAACATTTGAGGACACTGAAATACATTCTATCAAATTCACATCAATAAAACTAGTGCAGTTTATAATCATATATCACATCACTCGATAATCCACATTTATGACAACCCAAGCCAACTTGACAAACATGAACAACATTTATAAATCCACAAGCTAAATAAATTATACAATCATAACTCCAGCTATTCACCACAAGTTCATATCATCATAAACTAGACTTGACATTCCAATATTCCAAATAAGAGAGATCTTCTAACACTTTTACATAGTATATCCATTTTGATTCATCGACAACATTTCATTACATACAAAATATGCTTATACAACAATAACATAATAACCAACAAGACTTGCCTATAATTCTGAATAGCTCTCCACTGCCTCAGCCCAATTCAAATATCTCAAAGAGTGACAAGTTGACCTGAAAGATTTTATATAACAACGGAGTGAGCTAAAAACAGTGCAGCAAGTGACAAAGCATATTCAGAACAAAAGGAATAATTTCAAACAAGTAAGATATCATAATGCAAGGCAGAATACAAGAATTCTCAAGGATACCATCTCATTAGATATAAAATCATATGTGTCATGTCATTCAAAACATATTTGGTTCATAACAAATGGAGCACAGAGTAATTGGAGAATATCAATAGCGTACGAGATGTTCAGGAGCATATCATTGGTAAATAGGATATTTCAGAACATATCAATAGTATGTGAAGCATTTTGAAGTATATCAATGGCATAGGAAACATTTTGGAGCATATCAATACAAAATACAAAACAGAAGCTCAAACATCGTACCCTAGCATAGTGCATGTGAGGTTTAACTCAGTGGTGGCTCCACACCGTGATGAGTTATCGACTCCATCCATGGGTAGCCCTTTCCTACTCGAGCCCTCTCACCCTGCCCAAGTGCTAGGTCGGCTCTGAATTTCATATCAAACAGATAGAAGGTGAAGTGGGATTCCAAACATAATATGGTCCATCCATTTTTTAATGACCACCAAACATAATCTAGAGCATCGAGGGCTCTAAGCACATATCCTTTACCATTTCTAGTAAAGGTCCAAATATTCCCACAAACACCAGAGTACAAAAGGGTATTGTGAGCAATAAATTGGGACATATCAGAAGCACATGCAGAACAACGAAATGTACATGTGCCTTTATGAGTCGATACGATGCAAACATAATCCTTTACAAATGTATTCAGATTTGAAAGGAAATGAAAGCAAGAGTATACAAGGATTCCAAGCAATCACATATAGCTCAATTCAAATAAGAAGGTTAGATGAAATCAATTTCCAAAGGAATGAAACCAGAATATGCGAAATCGACCAAAGCTCGATTTCTGGCAGAATTCAAGAGGCACAATGAATAAATGATTCAAGCTATCAATCGTGCTCCAATTTTACTCAAAAAATATATCATTAGAAAGATATTTCAATCTAGCTTCTGAGAAATAAGTTTCATATGAATCAAGGTTTCCAACAAGGAGTTACCATTGATTTAGTAACCAAAGGTCAAAAACAAAATTACTGTTTTGCAGAATCTATAGGCTCATTTGAAACAGAAGTTTGGGCAGACAAACTTACTCTGAATTCTTAGAATAAGCTATCGAAAAAAAGGTTTATGAGTCTTTATTCTATTCAAATAAGTTTTGTCCAAATCAGAGGTCAATGCATAAAGTTATAACCATAACAAGGTAGAAAGGTCAGACTCTCAGAAGTTGTACAGATTCAAATCGTTACGTCTAAACAGGAGATATATCAAATGTATGGCTAAAACAATTCAAAGTTCCTTATATTTAAAGCAAATGTGGAGATAAAATTACAATAAGGAAAGATCAGGACACTTGCAATAGGAAGATTAGAAAGCTTGCAATAGGAAGGATCGAAACACTTGCAAGAGAAAAGATTAGAAAGCTTGCAATAGGAAGGATCAGAACACTTGCAATAGAAAGGATCGAAACACTTGCCTTTCAAAAATTTTGATCCGAAGATCCAAAGGTGTCAGCCCAAATCCTTCTACTTTTCCTCTGTGTCCTCTCCCTATTTCGTTTTCTACATATGTCTTCTCTTTTTCCTCCACAACTGCAGCTCATGCAGAACATTGAGGCATTGTCACCTGCTCTCTCTTACTCTCATTCCTTCATTTTCTTTTTCAAACACAGATGCCGCAGCCATCGACGCTGCCACTACCACAGTTGTAGCCACGACCGCAGCTGCTGTCATAACCGCAGCCCCTTCCACTGCACTACTTCCTTCCTCACTTCTCTCGTTCCTACTTTTTCTTTCCCAAACACAACTGCCGTAGACGTAGCCGCCACCAACGCAGCCGCAATCATGGTCACAGCCCCCTTTTTTTTTTGCCCCTTTCCTTTCTTTCTCTTTCCCAAAAGCAACTACTGCAACCACCACCGCTGCCGTAGCTACCGCAGCCAACGTCGCAGCCGCAGCCACGGCCACAGCCGTAGCCTCTTCTTCCTCCCCTGCTCTGTTTCCTCTCCTTCTCTTCCAGCTGCAGCTGCCACTGCCACAGCTGCCTCCCCTTCTCCTCTTCCTCTCTTCTTCCCTTTTCCTATCTCTTCTTCTTCCTTTCCCTCTCTTCTTTCCCAGCTGCACTGCTGCAGTCGCAGGCTCAGCCACGGCCACAGCCTCTTCTTCCTCCCCTGCTTATCTTCCTCTCCTTCTTCTCTTCCAACTGCAGCTGCCATCGCCGCAGTTGCAGCCCCTTCATCCCCTTCTTTTCTTCCTCTCCTTCCCTTCTTCCTTCCTCTTCCTCTTTCCTTGCCACAGCTACAGCTGCCACAGCCGCAGCTACTTCTTTCCCTTCTCCTCTTCCTTCTCCTTCCTTTCTTCTACTTCTCTTCTTCTCCTTCCTCCCCTTCTTCGATTTAGTTATCCTTATTCGAAAATCCAAAAAAAAAAAATTATTCCTATATTGCTGCATAAACTTTTCGTCACAAAGTTTTCATCTCTATGACGAAAGATACATTGCAGAATTCCAGCCGCATAGCACTATCTTTTTTATCTTGCTACTGTTCTTTTTCTATCCAAATTTCTGCGAAATTTTTATGACATCTTTGACACTTCCTAACAGTAGATTTTCCTTTAGTTTCATCGAAAAATTCTTAATATAAACTACTGATCTTTTATGTCCAATCTGCTACACTTGAAAATCTATGCTGTAGAAAATTTCAGCCGCATATTGTTGCCTTAACCCATCTATTTGCAATCTTTTTTGAATGAAATTTCTTCTACACATCATAGATCATCTTGGCTTCCATCTAAGATTGATCTATTGAGAAATTCATCTCTAAAAATGATTTTGTGTTGCTGTAAATTTTCGTCGTAAACCGCTGAAATTTTTCGACGAGAATTCTGCAATCGCAACTTGCACCAATTTCCTTGCTGTTATACTACCGAAATTTTCTTGATTAAATTAGGCATCCTTGCTGTCATATAAACTGTGATTTTTCTATAAATTCCCTCCTCAATTCTCTCACGTTTTTTGTGGAAATTACGTCGAGAAACCATTGTTTCTTCGACGACAATTCTACTCTTACAAGACAGCACATACTTGCTGCAACTTCCACTTATTTATATCAAACCTTTGCTACCATCTACCACAGATCCAAAACTTTCATCCATAGCCCTAAAACTCCACTAAACCACACCCTCAAACTACATCCAAAACAGCCACAAAACAAGCCTAAACCGCAACCTACATCTACCAATCCACCAACCCTTTCGACCATCACCTCTCTCAACCTATACATGCCTTTAACCCGACAACAAAAGAGAGATCATAACATCACAGATTTGGAGGCATATACTATAGCATCTAAGGAGACAATCAATGCTAAATTCGAAGCCTTTGAGGCACGAATGGAGGATACGATTCGGACACTCTTTACTGAACTCAGATTAGGCCGACCACTAAGCCTGAAGAAATCAAATCAAGGAGAGAGCTCTGCCCAATCGCACCAAGCCCGAAGAGATGATTTCCAAAAGAGGGGAGGTTCTATGATCGATCCCAACTATCCATGCATGAGGGTGGACTTCCCTAGATGGGAAGAAGGAGACACGATTGGTTGGATTTCGCGTGCGGAGCGATATTTTTGGTACCACAAAACCGCGGACGCATCTATCGTGAAAATTACAGCTATACATCTTGAAGGAGATGCCATACAGTGGTTTGACTGGTTTGAACATACTTATGGAGTCCTTTTATGGCAACAATTCGAAGAAGGACTGCTGATCCACTTCAAACCAACCGATTACGAGAATATTGACGGACAACTAGCAAAGATCCGACAAACCTCTACCATTCAGGAGTACCAAACCAGGTTTGAAAGGTTATCTAATCAAACTCATGATTGGTCTTAAAAACAGCTATTGAAGCCGGAGATCCGAGGAGAAGTTAAAGCGCGACAACCATATACGCTTATGACAGCCATCTCTTTCACACGACATCAAGAGGAGCAATTGAACCATGAAGCTCAAAGGACTAGGGTCGCTCCTCAACCAGTAATATTGAAGCCCTCAGCCCTCCTATTGTCGATCGAGTCCCTGCACCAAAGAAGTTGACAAGAGAAGAGCTTCGGGAGCAATCTGCGAAGCGGTTATGTTGGCATTGCGACGAGCCGTGGAGTTACAAGCATTGCTGTAGAAAAGGGAGACTTCTTTTGATTGAACTAGTAGAAGAAGAGGTCATTGAGCATTCAAAAGAGAGCCTTAAACATAATGAAGAAGATGCGGAAGAAGAGCCACAACCGACCGACGTTACAGTACACACACTAGCTGGCTACTCAAACCCGCAAACGATGAAAGGGAGACTTCTTATGATTGAACCAATAGAAGAAAATGTCATTGAACATTCAGAAGAGAACCTTGAACATAAAGAAGATGCGGAAGAAGAGCCACAACCGACTGACGTTACAGTACACGCACTAGCCGGCTACTCAAACCCACAAACGATGAAAGTTGGAGGCCTTCTCAAACAACAACCGATCACTATTCTCATCGACACGGGCAGTACTACTAACTTCCTAAATAGTAAGCTTATTGTTTGGATAGCATTACCTATCGAGAATCGCTGAAGGTTTGATGTTAAGGTCACCGACGGACGGATTTTGAATTGTGATCATAGGCGCCCGTAGGAGAAACTATTGCTGCAGGACCAAGAGATAATTGCAGATTTCTTCCTTCTCCCTCTTAACAATCATGAGGCCATGCTTAGAATTAAATGGTTGACGACATTAGGTGATATTTCCTGGAATTTTATGAAACTAATTATGAAATTTTACAGTAAGGAGAAACATGTGACATTGCACGAGAAACGTGGGGGCGACATAACAACGATTTGCACACAACAAATGGAGAAGGTTTTGCATAAAGTATGCAGCGGCTTTTTGGTACAACTTGAGCAGCAAACTAAGGGAGAGCTAACAGAATTTGAAGATCCAAATCTACTTCCTTTGCTTGCTGAATTTTCAAATATATTTGATGAACCGCGCAACCTACCTCTTACCCGTCGGCATGATCATTCTATAACGATCCTTCCAGGAAAATCTTTAGCAAATGATCAGCCATATCAATATCCACATCTCTAGAAGGATGAAATAGAAAGGATTGTAAAAGAGATGCTTGAAACATGAGTTGTTCGACCAAGTTGCAACCTCTACTCTTCACCGGTGCTACTTGTACGCAAGAAGGACGGAACAAGGTGATTATGTGTTGATTACTGAGCTCTCAATGGCATAACCATCAAGGATAAATACCCTATTCCAGTAGAAGATGAATTGCTAGATGAAAGGGAGCACAAATCTTCATAAAGCTGGACCTTCGATCCGGGTATCATCAAATACGAGTATGCGAAGAAGACATACCGAAAACCACCTTTTGAATACACAACAACCACTATGAATTTTTGCTTTCTTCAAAAGAAGGTGGAATATCTTGGGCATATCATATCAAAGGCAGGTGTGGCAATAGACCCCTTTAGAATTGGAGCAATGCAAAACAAGCTGACCCCAAGGAACATAAAATTGCTACATGGCTTTTTGGGTTTAACAGGCTACTACTGCAAGTTCGTGAAAAACTATGGAGAGATCAGTGCACCACTTACTTCCTTACTGAAAAAAGATGTCTTCCAATAGTCGAACAGAGCCTCCGCTACCTTCGACAAACTTAAGGCAGCCATGACGACGACGTTGGTGCTAACTGCTAGTCATAAGTGCCCAGCAAGCCAATCACGTGAGTGATGGCACGTGTGACTTGATACATAATCTTTTTGCTTGTTATATTTTGGCGTATGTCACTTTATAACTATTGCATAAATGCATACATATATTGTGATGTCCTTGGATTTGTGCAATGGGAATCGGATCGTGATGAGATCACGATAATGAGATCGGTTCACCTTTAACACATATCCTAAATGATCTCGGTCATAGGTTACTCGAGAGGAACATCGTGATAACCGGATAGACTGGTGTGCTGTATACCCGTCTATATGATGGATGCAGCTGGTCTCATAACTGCTCATGTAGGGACACTAGGGATACAATACAGGTGCTCATTGGAGAATGAGTTCACTGATTGATCCGCTTACGGAATGCTGGATGGTTGATGATGCCTTATTGTCAGACAGCGATTCCGTAGTCCTAGTGGTGTATCTGGTCCTTAGACTTGAGACACCAAGGATGTCCTGTATGAGTGCTCCACTCTTTGATACCAGACTTATAGGTTTGGCTGTCCCCAGATCTAGTACAGCTGGTCATTGGGAGTGGTAGTCGACCTTACGAGGGCTATTGAGTGTCAATAGAGGATCATCCACTCTCGGCGTCATGAGAGGAATATCCTATGTGTTCTTGCTCAGACAAATCCCTGGCCAAGGTCATTCGGGTTGAGAGAGAAAGAGTTCTCCGGGAGAATCCGATCAGAGCAAGACTCGAGTAGAAACCGTATGGGTCTGACAGCACCATGCTCGATATACGGTCTCTGGGATATTAGATGGATGAGGGACTATAGGTACATGGTAACTGAGGACAGACAGGTCCAATGGATTGGATTCCCCTGTATCGTCTGGGGACTACGGCGTAGTGGCCTAGTACGTCCGTAGTCGATGAGTCGAGTGAATTATTACAGAGATAATAATTCACTGAGTTAGAAGGAGTTCTGACAGGTATGACTCACGGCCAGCTCGATATTGGGCCTAGAGGGTCACACACATATGGTAGGCATTGCGATGAGTAGAGGTTCGGATATGAGATATCCGACGGACCCCTTGTCTTATTGGATGCAGATCCAATACCCACTAGGGAAGGACCCATTAGGGTTTGACACGGGATCTCTATAAATAGGAGGGATTCATAGGCTCATAGGCTAGAGTCTTTGCTTGCCTTTCCTATTCTCCTCTCCCTCTCCACCTCAGAGTAGGCCTGGAGTTTTGAGGAGCGTCGTCGCAACCCTGCTGTGTGGATCACCGCTAGAGAGGAGGACGCTTGACCTCCTTCACCCTCTCCTAAGGATCTACAAGGAAACAGGGATATACGATCTCCCTAGGTAACACAATCTCTATACGCAGTTTTGTGTTTTGCGGATTTTTACGCACCAATCTTCGCACGACGACGAACATCTTTTTGGGAATCGGGGATTTTTATTTTATTGTTCTTCCGCTGCGCATATGATGTCGCCCCCAATGATTTCCCATCACTAACACTACCAGATTTTAACCGACCCTTTATTATTGAGGCCGACGCATCTGGAGTCGGAATTGGAGCCATTCTCATGCAAGATGGTCGATCACTCGCATACACTAGCAAGACATTATCTCCCTCCCATCAAAATAAGTCAACATATGATACGGAGATACTCGTCATTGTGCGCGCAGCAACGAGGTGGAGACCCTACTTGATTGGTCAACGATTTCAAATTAAAACCGACCATAAAAGCCTCAAGTACTTTTTGGAGCAAAAGATATCATCCCCTAAGTAGCAAAAATGGGTAACAAAACTTCTTGGATTTGATTATGAAATAACTTACAAAAAGGGGAAAGAGAATGTTCTTGCAGATGCGCTTTCGTAGCTATCCTAGCAAGTTGAAGTTTTGGCCGTTTCACTTCCGACCAGCGACTTCCTTGAGGATATTAAGATGGAATGACAGGAAGATTCAGATACTAGTAAGATTATAAAAAAATTGGAGGAAGCACCAAGCCCCATGGCTCATTACAATTGGGACTCAAAAGAATTACACTATAAGGGACACATTGTGCTTATGATAAATTCTACTTGCATCTTCACGAGCATATTTTGGACAAAGTTATTCCATATGTAGGGTACTAAATTGAAAAGGAATACGGCATATCACCCACAAACCGACGGCTAGACGGAAGTTGTAAATAGGTGCTTGGAGATAGCCCAAAGCCACCCACCAAATATGACTACCCAAAGTATTGATTTGAAGACTCAGCCAAGTGCCATTATTGATCGACGGATTATGACTCGACGGCGACAATCCACTACTGAATTGCTAATACAGTGGGCAAACCTACTAACAGAAGATACCACTTGGGAGAACTATGATGACTTGAAGATCAAATTTCCAAAATTCATGAATCGTCAGCATCGAGGACAAGGCTGATTTGAAGAGGGCGGGTCTGTTAGGACTCTAGCTAGGAGAGTCCTAATTGAGAGGGACATTCATTTAAAACCTACCTAAGACGACCCCTATTAAAGAGGTGAAGAGGCCGGCTAGGGTTAGGAGGTTATTTCTTAGAGAAGAATAGGGAGTTGTAAAGGAATAGGAGTCTTGAGTAGGAGTCCTATTATGAGTTGGTTAGAAGTAGGAGTCTTAAGTAAGAGTCCTATTAGGAGTTAGGGTTTAGAAGCTCTATAAATAGTCATGTATTCCACCTCTTTTCATAAGCAATAGATGAATCTTTTCTGCAGCCTTTGAGCAGCAACTTGGAGGGAGGAACCCCTATAGAGTTCCAAGGAGGCCGATCCCCTAAAGAGATCAACCCCAAGTTTAGAATCTGCAAGGGTTCTAACACCATCCTTCTTTTTTTTCTTTTTCTCTTCTTCTTTTTCCTCTTCTTCTTCTCCTCCTCCCCAACGCCCCACACCTCGTCTCCTCTGTTTCCACCTGCAGGAAACAGAGGTGCTGCAGCCCTAGCTGTTGTAGCTCTCTCTCTTTCCTCTCCCTCTTCCCTCTCTTCTTCTTCTTCTTTTCTTCTCTTCTCCCTCTTCTTCCTCTCTTCTTTTCCCCCCTCTTCTTCTTTTCTTCTCTTCTTCCTCTACTTCTCCCCACGCCCCACCGCTCCTCTCTCTGTTTCTCGAGAAATAGAGAGCGTGGGAGGCAGTGGGATAAAACCGAAATTTTTGGTTTTCTCTTTTTATTTTTTTTTTTTGTAACTTAACAGTTTAGTCCTTGAAATTTCTATATTTACATATAGGTCTTTCGATTTATAAATAAATCTTTATTAATAATTTTTAAAAGTGAGGGATATTACACTCTCCCCCCCTTAAGAGAAAATTTAGTCCTCTAAATTGGTCATAGCTCAATCGATGAAAAGATAATGAATATGATTTCTTTATTTCCTCCTCCTGCTCTCAAATAGTTTCATCAATACAATATAATTACACAATTATCCAAGAGTGACCAAAATATTCTCCTCCTTGATCCTCAATAGATGGTAACCCGACCTTCAATCAATCTTTGAAAATACTTGTGCACCCTACAGTTGACCAAACAAATAATCAATTCTGGGTATGGGATACTTGCTTTTGATGGTCACCCGATTCAATTGTCTAAAATTATTATAAAGTCTCAATGTTTCATCCATCTTTTTAACTAACACCGGAGCACCCCATGATGAAATATTAAGCCAAATAAAATTCTTATTTAATAGTCCTTGTAGTTGCTTTTCTAATTCCACTTACTCAAATGATGTCATTCTGTAGAGAGGCTTAGATATTGAGATTGTCCCAAAGACCAAATCAAAAGCAAAGTCACGTTTTAGAGGTAATTTGGGCAAATCATCCTGGGATAATTAGGCGAAGATAAATCATGTCCAATACTCTCAAAATAAAAGATCGGCTGATTAAATATGCAAAAAGTGATCATTTGTTATATAACAATCTATACTGGTATGATAAGAAGATAGCCAATCCATACCAAGTATAATATCAAAACTCTAAATCTCTAGGAGAACTAAATCAGCAAAAAGTTCAAGTTCTCCAATAAAATAAGACAAGAGACTATATTCAAGTTCGTTATCAAAGAATCTCCAATGATTATATTTACATATATCACATAATACAGTGGTTTAGGGTGAATGCCCAAGTGATCTACATTTGCTTTTGGGTGCCTCAAAAATAGATCTACATTGTTTATTATGTTGTATAGAATTTATCATGGTTCCTTTAGGAATCCAAATTAATTTGTCTGGACTAATTTTCTTGAATGGACAATAATACGTTTTGTGTCCAAGTTTGCAACAAAAGTTGCATTTGCTTTGGTGTCGAACATGTAAGATGGGGCCTTTTATGAAGGTGGTTGGATTTTGGTGAGGACTTCTCACAAATCCGATTCCACTTCTTTTGGGAACGTGACCCTTGTTTGCAAGGATCATGTTCAATGACTTGCTACCAACCTCGAATTTCTTCAAGGTGTCCTTAAGTAGCAAGTTTTCCTTTTGGAGAGTTTCTAGATCATGGCATTTTGTGCATGAACTTAAACTATCATGATATTCAGTTTTTAACTTATCAAAATTACAAGTAAGACTATCATGCACCTTTTTTAGCAATTTATATTTTCTACTAATAATCTTGCATTCATCAAATAAGTCATGGAACGCATTTAATAATTCATCAAATGATAAATCTGCATCTATGAAATTCGTTACCTCCTCTCCGATGGCCATTAAGGCGTAATGAGCAACTTGCTCGGTGTTGGACTCCTCTTCTTCTGACGCGCTTAAGTCATCCCATGTTGCTTTGAGCGCCTTCTTCTTTGATGTTCTCTTCTTGACTTGGGGACAATCACTCTTGTAGTGTCCCGGCTTCTTGCACTCATAGCAAATAACTTGGTCCTTCTTGGGTTCAAATTTATTTTTTATTTCATTCTTAAACTTGTTTCTTTTAATGAATTTTTTAAATTTTCTTATTAGAAGTGCCAAGTCATCGTCACAGTCCTCATCACTTGAGTTTTCTCTCAAGTGGTCTTCTGAAATTTTAAGTGACATATCCTTCCTGTTCTTTGGAAGGATGTCTTCTTGCTCTTCATGAGCTTTGCAAGTCATCTCGTAGGTTATTAATGACCCGATTAGTTCTTCAAGAGGGAAGTTGTTTAGATCTTTCGCCTCTTGAATAGTAGTGACTTTAGGATCCCAACTCTTAGGAAGGGATCTTAGAATCTTATTTACGAGCTCAAAATCTGAAAAACTTTTTCCGAGTCCTTTTAGATAGTTGACGACATCCGTGAAACGGGTAAACATGTCGCCAATAGTCTCACTCGGTTTCATTCGGAAAAGTTCGAAAGAGTGTAACAAAAGGTTGATTTTTGACTCTTTCACTCTACTTGTACCTTCGTGAGTCACTTCGAGTGTGTGCCAAATATCAAATGCGGTTTCACAAACCGAAACACGGTTGAACTCGTTTTTATCAAGTGCACAAAATAAGGCATTTATAGCCTTTGCATTAAGAGCGAAAGCCTTCTTCTCCAATTCATTCCAATCGATCATTGGAAGAGAAGACTTCGAAAATCCATTTTCGACAAGATTCCAAAGTTCAAAATCCATAGAAACAAGAAAGATCCTTATTCGGGTCTTCCAATAGGTGTAGTCCGTCCCATTGAACATGGGTGGACGTGTAATAGAGTAGCCCTCTTAGTTTCCGGCATATGCCATCTCTCTTGGGTTTTAATCCGTTTGCGAGTTAACCCCACTCTAATACCAATTGTTAGGATCAAGAGCACTAAGAGGGGGGGGGGGGTGAATTAGTGTAGCGGAAATCTTTCGACGATAAAAATGTTTGAACGATAAAAAATGATTTCGATGTGAAAGCCGATTCTAAGATTACTTTAACTTAAGATCAAGCGAGATGAAAAGTCAATCTATGAAGGCAGTTTGCAGTTATGATGAAAAGCAGAATATGAGCGCAAACTGAAATATGACGTTCGTACGAAGAAACTGATTTACGTCTAAATGCTGATTCGTAAATCACTTGATTAGGTGAGATGCAGCTTAAGCAAGGATATTAAGGCAGTTTGCAGTTAAGATAGAAATCAAAATGTAAACGCAAACTGAAATATGATGATCGTACGAAAAAATAGATTTACGTCTAAACGCTAATTCGGAAAATGCAAAGCTAAAACCCGATCGTATACGCACAGAAAGCAGTAAGGAGGTTTGCAGTAAAGATAAAATGCTCAAAGTAAATGCAAACCGAGATTTAGAGTGGTTCGGTCAATCTTGACCTACTCCACTTTTGGCTTCCTCCACCGACGAGGTCACCAACGTCAACTAGAGGCCTTCCTTCAATAGGCGAAGGCCAACCACCCTTTTATAGTTTCACTCCTTTTGACGGGCTTAGGAGACAACCCTTACAAAATTTTCTCTCCTCTCCTCTCTTTACATCTCAGAACTTGGAAGAAAAGAGGGAGACGGACTTTTGGCCTTTACAACAATTTTGAGCTCTAAAAATCACATAACAAGATCAAGATTTCGGTGTGTATTCTCTATGCTTTCAGTGCTGAATGGGTTGGGTATTTATAGGCCCCAACCCAGTTCAAATTTGGAGCTCAAAACTATCAATTCCCGGAATTCCGGGATCAGGCAGTTGCACCTCCTGACTGGAGCGGTTGCACCACGTCGATCATCCGATGAACCCTCGGTGATACTCCTACGGACTTCCGGCAAACTCCTGGACTTGCGATGATCCACTTGGCGAGTTCCGACGAGCTTCTTTGGCAAGCTCATGGACTTCTCGGATTTGTTCCCGCAGAACCTCCGACGATTGTCTGAACTTCTGTCGAACTCTCGAACTCCCAGATCAGACCCTAGCATAGTGCATCTGAGGCGTAGCCCAGTGGTGGCTCCACGTCGTGACGAGTCATCTGACTCAGTCTACGGGTAGCCCTTTCCTACTCGAGCCCCCTAACTGGCCTATCAATTTCGTTTGGTCTAAACCACTAACCAAAATGCTTAAGTTGAAGTTGATAGTAGTACACTCATCAGACCCTTATAAGCCAATCTTAATCTTGCCCACTTTCGATGTGGGACTAATCAAGGGTGTTACAGCCACGGCAACAGTCGCAGCCTCTTCTTCCTCCCCTGCTCTGTTTCCTCTCCTTCTCTTCTAGCTGCAGCTGCCACTGCCGCAGCTGCCTCCCCTTCTCCTCTTCCTCTCTTCTTCCCTTTTCCTTTCTCTTCTTCTTCCTTTCCCTCTCTTCTTTTCCAGCTGCACTACTGCAGTCGCAGCCTCAGCCACAACCGCAGCCTCTTCTTCCTCCCCTGCTCATCTTCCTCTCCTTCTTCTCTTCCAACTACAGCTGCCATCGCCGGAGCCGCAGCCCCTTCATCCCCTTCTCTCCTTCCTCTCCTTCCCTTCTTCCTTCCTCTTCCACTTTCCCTGCCACAGCTGCAGCTACCACAGCCGCAACCGCAGCTACTTCTTTCCCTTCTCCTCTTCCTTCTCCTTCCTTTCTTCTACTTCTCTTCTTCTCCTTCCTCCCCTTCTTCTCCCCGACGAACAGCACCTCCTCTCCTTTGTTTCCTCAGGAAATAGAGGTGCCGCCTCTTCACCCGCTTCAACTTCTTCTCTTCCTCTTCTTCTTCTTCTCCTTCTTCTTCTCCTCTTCTTCCCTTCTCCTAACCGACACCCCACACCTTCTCACTGCAGCCCATGCCGTAGCCATCCTTCTTTTTTTTTCTTTTTCTCTTCTTTTTTTTTTTGGTAAGTAAAAGTAAATTGATTATGTGTAAAGATTCTACAAATAGCTTTATCTATACAAGTCATAGACAAAGCCAATTAACTCATAGAGTGCGAATGCGATAGTTATAACTACACATGCTGTAGACTATAACTACCTGTGGGTACATTATTTGACATCATTCCCAAGATCTTTAGCTAATAGCAAAATTAAATTTGATAAAAATATCTTTTTCTCTTCGGGTGAAGTGCTCGATTTTGAGATCATGCTCCATACAGGATCTTGAGTCTCTAATAATCTCTTTCAAGAGCTGAGCATTGTTTGTGTGTTGACATTCAAAGATTCTATTACATCTCTCCTTCCACATCCACCAAATAGCGCATCTGAAAGTAACCTTTGCCAGTTGTGTAAGTGGCCCTTTTCTTGAGAAACATTGCATAAGGTCGCCTAGTTCTTGGTGCAAGTTTGGTTGCGGCAGTCTATTGAGTTCAAATCGCTGGAGAATCTCCTTCCATATCCATTTTGTATAATTACAAGCAAAATAAAGGTGGTCAATAGTTTCTTCTTGTTGCAAACAAAGGGAGCATCGGTTAACATGATAGATACCTCTTCTTTTCATATTGTCTATTGTAGGTAGTTTATTGAGAAGGGCCTGCCATGTACATAAGGAGTGTCTTTGTGATCCCGGTCGATCCCATGTCCAACTGCTTGGGACCCACTTGTTATTTCTTTGTCTAATTTGATTCCATACGGATGTGGCACTAAATTTGCCATTGTCATGAGGCCAAATAAGTATATCTGAAGAGTTGTTCCTGATTGGAATAGCTATGATAGTCGGCCAAAATGATAACATTTCGGGAGAAATAGGATTAGGGAGACACCAGGTACCGTTAGCAATGAACTCGGAAACCTTCCAATCTTTGGGAGCCCCAAGATCTTTTCGTATTCTGTCGTCATATAATTGAAATATACTCTTCCCATTCACCCAAGGATCATACCACATATTAGTACTAGTTCCAGAAGAGATTGCATAAGAAATGTGTTTGATTAGCCAATTCCTTGCCTTTAAAATTCCTTTCCAAGCTGAAGAGTGGTATGTTCTTGTTGAAATTTCCCAGATTGATTCCTTTGAAAGATACCTAGCAGAAACCCATTGTGACCATAAGGAACATTTGTTTTGCAAAAGATCCCACAATTGTTGTACCAGGCATGCTTGATTTCAATCTCTAGTATTTCTCAAGTTTAGCCCCCCTTCATCTTTCGGTTTGCAAATGCTATCCCAATTTACCATATGCATTGCCTTATCATTTGTGCCATTCCAGAAGAAGTTCATTAATAACCGTTCAATATCTTGGAGAAGTCCAGCAGGCAGAAGAAATGCATTACACCAATATATAGAGTAGGAGTGCAATACAGAACGGATGAGTTCGAGTCGTCCTGCTTTTGATAGAAGCCTATTTTTCCAAGAAGAAATTCTATTCTTTATTTTTTGTAGGATAGGCTGACAGTGGGTTTTGTGAATGCCTGTGGATATGAGCGAGAGACCCAAATAAGGAACTGGCAGGCTTCCCTCACTAACCCCCAAAGTTTGTGCAATAAAGACCTTATACTCAACGTAAGGGCTCATATATACTTTACTTTTCGCATGATTTAACTGAAGTCCAGAAACCATACCAAAGTCATTCATAATAGTAGCCAGGTTCTTTACTGAAGTTGGATCATTTTGGAGAAAGATAAGTAAATCATCTGCAAATGTTATATGTGATATATGAATAGAGCCAGCATTGGGTACCTTTATGCTGCCATTTAAGACTGCATGTTCCAACATACAGCTAAGTCCTTCCATCGCAATAGTAAAGAGATACGGAGAGAGTGGATCACCTTGTCGGATTCCATTCGTGCTCCCAAAAAAACCAATAGGTGAGCCATTAAAGAGTATCGAAAACTTTGGAGTTTCCAGGCAAGATTGAATCCAATTAACCCATTGCTGTGGGAAGTTCATATCGAGGAGCATCTTATAGATAAATTTCCTATTAACTGAATCAAAGGCTTTCCGTAAATCAGCTTTAAAACATATTTTTGTCCCTCTTGCTTTTGAATGTAAATCTTTGACCAAGTCATTAGCAAGTAAAATGTTATGATGTATACTTCTCCCTTTGATGAAAGCAGCTTGATTTGGGCTAATGATCTTGTGTATTACCTTTTGCATTCTATTTGCTAATACTTTGGAGATGATCTTGTAAATAAAGTTGCATAATGATATGGGTCGATAGTTCTCTAGTGAATCAGCCCCTGCATTCTTCGGAATTAAAGAAATAAAGGTGCAATTCATCTCTCTAAGAATATGACCTGAAGAGAAAAAATGTTGGCAAGCCTTGATCACATCATTTCCAATAATAGACCAAGCAGTTTGGTAAAATTCAGCTGGAAATCCATCTGGACCTGGGCTTTTGTGCTTTGGTGACTTAAAGACAACACATACAATTTCGTCGTCAGTAATTGGGGTATTGAGGATTGAAATAGCTTCCGAATCAAGTTTTCTAGTCGGCTCCACATGAATGTTATTAGTTTTCCCAGCTTGATTGAGTAAGGAATAAAAAAATTGCTCTGTGTGTACTTTAACCTCTTCTAAATTCTCAATAAGATTATCATCTTTGTCTCTGCATTTGCTGATACGGTTAACAGCCCTTCGAGTAGCAATTGAAGCATAGAAAAATTTAGTATTGGAATCTCCTAGTGTAAGCCAATGCTGTTGAGACTTCTGCTTTACAAAACTTTCCTCCTGTTTTAAGGCTTGCATGAAGTTATTTCTGGCTTCTGTCTCTTTGTAGATAATATTCTCATCATTTGGCTGAAGTTGTAGCTCATGTTGCAATGACATTAGTTCCTTCCTGCAAAATTGAACTGTGGTGGTAATATTGCCAAAGGTATTTGTATTCCACTCCTTTAGTGCTGCTTTACAGGCTTTGAGCTTTTGACATAAGATGTAAGGGGGAGATCCATGCACATTAACATTCCAAGCAGATCTGATAACATCAAGAAATTGAGGATGAGTACTCCACATGTTAAAGAATCTAAACGGTTTCTTGCCTCTTGGTGTCGCTTTGTTTGCGTGTATATACATTAAAGAATAGTCAGAAAACAAAGGAGCACCATACTCAAGAAGTGAATCTGGGTAAACTGTTAACCATTCATGATTAATCAAACACCTATCAAGTCGAGCCATTATTTTTCTGTTAGCAGCACCTTGATTACTCCAGGAGAGCCAATTACCCACAGATTTCATATCAAACAAAGCTGTAGTGTCAATGTAATCATTAAAACTTTAAAGCTGACTTTCTGAAAGTTGTCTACCCCCCTCTTTTTCATTTGTGTACCGAACAGTATTAAAGTCTCCAAGAACAATCCAAGGTACATTGAGACAGCCATTTGCAATATTAGTCAGGTCAGACCAAAGAGTATTTCTTTCTTGCATACTATTTGAAGCATATATACCAATGAAATTGAATTGACAGCCATTCTTTTTGTCCTCTACCTTAAGTTGAATGAATTGATCAGTAGCAGAAATAAACCAAGCATTAATAGAGTTAGGATGCCATAAGACCCATATTCTACCAAAAGTTTCATTTGAGTCATTGGTAAACAGTTCTGCGTCCGGCCATATTAAATTCTTTTGAGCTTGAACGCGCGATTGTTTAATTTTCGTTTCTACTAGAATAACAATATCACATGCGGCAGACTTGATTATTCTATTGAGCTCCCGACATTTTTCCGGCTTATTAAGTCCGCGAACATTCCAACATGTTATCTTCATCAGTAATAAAGAAATGAAAAGGTGGTAAGGTATTCATCCTACGACTTTGGATGGACTGTACCATCCTTTTTCTTATCCTTCGATTTTGTATTTTCCTCCCGCACAATATCCTTACCTTTTATGACTTTATTTCTATATTTATCCACTTCATCTACAGCTTGCAGATTTTTAAACTTTAAAATACCTTGAATCATGTGGTCTTGATTGGCAGGGTTTGTTGAAGCACGATAAGATTGTTGCAGCACAATTTCCTGGATAGTACTTATTGGAGTAGCTTGGCTAGAGAGGTTTGTTGGGGCATGAGTTTGTTGAGACAGAATATCCTTGTTGGCGATGTTTGTTGTGGCTTGAGTTTGTTGAGGAAGAATATCCTTGCTGGCGAGATTTGTTTGGGCCTAAGTTTGTTGAGTTATTGTGGACGGATCCAATGATATTGGAAGAGATGAAGTTCCTGACTTATGTTTCTCCTGTCCACTAGTACCAAGGGAAACCTCTGTTGTGGAAGGCTCCGACATTATAGGAAGAGATATAATTTTGGATTTGTCCTTCTGTCCGTGGTGCTGTCCTTGTGAGTCGGAATGCTCAATAGTCTTCGCCACCATCGGTGCTACTGCCATTAGAGAAGACTCGCTTTGTTGCGGAGGCGCTTGACGTGGTCGATAGACCTTTGTGATTTGTTTTGGAGTTTGCTGACAAGCTCCATTTGCATGACCAAAAGATAAGCAATGCTGACATCGTTGTGGCTTCCAAGAATATGAGACATGTACATTCCGAGTGTTCCCGTCAAGATCACGATAGAAAACCTCATTTGGAAGATCTTCGTCAGAAGAAACTAGTACACATGCTCGTGCAAATGCTAATCTCGTCTGAGCAGCTGTTGCTTTGTCGATGTAGAGTGGCTGTCCCAGAGTGCTGCATAACTTTGCAATAAAACGTCGACTCCAAATATGTAGAGGAAGACCTTGAAAGGATACCCATAATGGAATAGACTGTAGGCTATCTAACTCCAAACGGACATCAGGAGACCAGCGTCGTAGAATCATTGGATGGCCGCGAATAGTCCAGAATCCTTCGAGGACTTGTTGTAAATCTTCTTCAGAGCATAGCTTGCAAACAAAGAATCCGTTCTCCAGCATATGAAGATCAAATGACGATATTCCCCATCGAGTTTTGATAAATGAGGATAGTGGGAAATAAGATGTTTTGAGACCTACCACATAGCCAACAATCGCCATAGACCATGTCTCAATAAGATCTGCTGAATCAGCAGTCTCGTATACAGCAATCTTCTTATCAGCCTGAACTTCTGGAGTAAAGAATTCCAAGCTTAGATCCGGACTTCCAACCGGAGCCTTGAAGAGGCTAGTCCAAGGCCTAGGGTCACTGGAAATGAGGGCAGGCTGCCGCGATCTAGAGCGCGATCTACTTCGATGCTGTTTCGTCGAAGGAGTTTCTCTCTGGAGAGGATATGGAGGTGGAGCCAATTGAGGGGTAACGGTAGGGAGTCTTACCATCGTATCAACTCTCCCGCCACCATCGCCAGCCCTAGGGGCCGTCGCTGCCATGTTTGATCCCTCTTCTGGTCGCGGCTATAGAATCATCTCCATAGGGAAAAACCACCGTCGCAGTATATCAGATCGCCGCTACAGTACCGTCGCCCTAGGGAGATCTAGTCGCCGCTATAGTATCGTCGCCCTTGGGGAGAAGCCGACGCTGCAGGAGATCCGATCACCACTACAGTAAGGGAGATCAGATCGTTGCTATAGTATCGTCGCCCGTGGGAGAAAGCCAACGCTGCAGGAGTCTGATCGCCCTAGGGAGATCTCGTCGCCGCTACAGTGTCGTCGTCGCTACAGTACTGTCGCTGCTACAGTGTCGTCGACGCCGCTACAGTACGTCGCCCTTGGGAAACAGCCGACGCTGCAGGAAATCAGATCGCCGCTACAGTGTCGTCGCCTGTCGCCCGTGGGAGAAAGCCGACGCTGCAGGAGTCAGATCACCCTAGGGAGATCTGGCCGCCGCTACAGTGGTCGCCCTAGATATGTTTGCCGCTACAGTGTCGTCGCCGCTATAGTGGTCGCCCTAGATCTGGTCGCTGCTACAGTGTCGTCGCCGCTGCAGGAGTCAGATCACCCTAGGGAGATCTGGCCGCCGCTACAGTGTCGTCGCCGCTACAGTGGTCGCCCTAGATCTGGCCGCCGCTACAGTGGTCTATTTTCCCTTCAAATTCTTGTTTTTCCTCTTTTTCTTCTCCTTGTCCCCAACGCCCCACACCTCGTCTCCATGTTTCTGCCTACAGGAAACAGAGGTGCTGCAACCCTAGCTGCTGCAGCTATCTCTCTTTCCTCTCCCTCTTCCCTCTCTTCTTCTTCTTCTTTTCTTCTCTTCTCCCTCTTCTTCCTCTCTTCTTTTCCCCCCTCTTCTTCTTTTCTTCTCTTCTTCCTCTACTTCTCCCCACGCCCCACCGCTCCTCTCTCTGTTTCTCGAGAAATAGAGAGAGTGGGAGGCGGTGGGATAAAACCAAAATTTTTTATTTTCTCTTTTTATTTTTTTTTGTAACTTAACAGTTTAGTCCTTGAAATTTTTATATTTACATATAGGTCCTCCGATTTATAAATAAATCTTTATTAATAATTTTTAAAAGTGAGGGATATTACAGCCACAGAGACTGTAGCTTACCTTTTGAACAAAATTCAACTAAGTCGATAGTATTTACACTATATGAGATATAGAAAGAGAAGAAACCTGATCTTAAGGTTATTATGATTTGGGGTTGCCCTGCCCATGTTTAAATATGCAAACCCTGACAAGTTAGAGTACAAGTCGGAGTAGTGCAAGTTTGTGGGATTCCCTAAGAAAACTTGTGGGTATTATTTTTGTCATCCCAAAGACCAAAGGGTCTTTGTAGCTAAGATAGCAATGTTCTTTGAGAAGGAACATATTCTTAGCGAATATAGTGGGAGTATTATAGAGTTGAGCAATGTTGGAGAACCTAGCTCAAGCACCATTCTATAACCAGAGTCTGTTCAGGTACCTAGTACATAGGTTCCAACTTTACATAGGTCCGGCAGAGAAGATATTGATCCTCAAACCTATAAGGAGGCTATTACGAGTATAGACTCCAGGAAGTGGCAAAAAATCATAAATTCTAAGATGGATTCCATGTACTCCAATAAGGTTTAGAACCTAGTTAATGCATCTGAGGCTATTTCAATCTAATCATAAGCTATCTCATCTTAAAGCAGTGAAAAAAATTCTTAGATACCCTAAATGAACCATTAATCTGGGATTATGGTATCCAAAATCTGAAAACTTTGAATTAATTACTTATGCTGATGCGGATTTTACTAGATGTAGAATAGATAGAAAAAGCACATCTGGAATATGTCAATTTTTAGGTCATGTACTTGTCTCTTGGTCTTCTAAGAAACAAAACTCGGTTGCACTATCTATAACCAAAGCCGAATACATAGTGGCTAGTGCATGTTGTGCACAAGTTGTATGGATGAAAAATATATTAGAAGATTATATAATTTATCTTAAGAATATTCTCATAAAATGTGATAACACGAGTACAATATGTTTAACGAAAAATCCTATTCAACACTCTAGAACTAAACATATTGATATTAGGTATCACTTTATACAAGATTATGTTAATAATCATGATGTAATCTTAGAATTTATTGATACGAAACATCAATTGGTCGATATCTTTACAAAACCTTTAATTGAAGAATAATTTGATTTCATTAGAAGGGAGTTAGGGATGTTAAATTGTCTGAATGCATGAGTTTATTGTATTTCTTTTCCGGACTATCTTTCTCTTAATGTATTTCATGAATGGAGCTTTCATGAATTTATTTTATTTTTATCTTCCTTGGAATCAAGTTTATTTCATACCCTTGCTCCATCACTTAATGATTTTAGATACACTTGGTCCCTTTACTCATGAAATTCATTGACAAATGCATCTCTCACGGATTTTACTCTTGTGAATTTTTAATGAGAAACAAATTTGATTTATTCAAGGATTTTTAATCCTTCATTTGATACTTCTTCCTTACTCTTCTTATGAAAGAAAAATTTTATGAATTTTTAGTGTGTGATGATCACTTGCAAGAATGGGGATTTGATTTCGTATGGATATCTTGATCATTTTCATAAATCCCTTCTCTTTGATAAAATTGAAGCATGATTTAATGAAACTCATTTATTGTTTCGAATTTGACTTGGTTCAAATCCTTTTATGAAATTTGGTTCTTGATGGATTCTTTTCTTACCCTTCTTTCTCTTCTTATTTTTCTATGACAAAGGAAGAAAGAAACTTGCACAACTAAAGAAGAACAAAAAAGCCCTTGAGTAAAAATGTTAGCTTTTAAAAAAAAGTTATCATGCAAAGTTTTTGCCTATCTTCCTTTATGGCTTAGATAAATAGGTTGGAAACTTGCTTGAATTTTTACCACACTTGCATTGTTGAATTATTCTCCTTTTTGTTGATGACAAAGGGGGACAAATGTGGTAAATTGATGACAACTTGACATTTTGAATATTTGAAATAATGTATAAAATGTATTCTATAGTAAATGCTTGATGTATGATCGTTATCGTCAAATACATCATAAATATCAAAATGTTTGCTTGAAACTGTTGGAAAATCTTGGGGGTGACATCACATGCGCAGCAGAAGAATAAGAAAACAAAATCCCTGATTCCTAAAGAGATGTTCATCGTCGTGCGAAGATTGATACGCAAAATCCGTGAAACTTAAAATTGCGTATAGAGTATATTATGTTACCTAAGGAGATCGTATATCCCTGTTTCCTTGCAGATCCTTAGGAGATGATGAAAGAGGTCAAGCGTCCTCCTCTCTAGCAGTGAGCCACACAACAAGGCTGCGACGACGCTCCTCAAAACTCCAGGCCTGCTCTGAGGTGGAGAGGGAGAGGAGAATAGGAGAGGCAAGCAAAGGCTCTAGCCTATGAGGCTCTGAATCCCTCCTATTCATAGAGGTCCCCTGTCAAACCCTAATGGGTCCTCCCCTAGTGGGTATTGGATCTACATCCAATAAGACAAGGGCTTCGTCGGATATCTCATATCCAAACTCTACTCATCGCAATGCCTACCATATGTGTGTGACCCTCTAGGCCCAATATCGAGCTGGTCGTGAGTCATACCTATCAGAACTCCTTCTAACTCAGTGAATTATTATCTCTGTAATAATTCACTCGACTCATCAACTACAGATGTACTAGGCCACTACGCCGTAGTCCCCAGACGATACAGGGGAATCCAATCCATTGGACATGTCTGTCCTTAGTTACCGTGTACCTATAGTCCCTCATCCATCTAATATCCCAGAGACCGTATATCGAGCATGGTGCTGTCAGACCCATACGGTTTCTACTCGAGTCTCGCTCTAATTAGATTCTCCTGGAGAAACCTTTCTCTCTCAACCCGAATGACCCTGGCTAGGGATTTGTCTGAGCAAGAACACATGGGATATTCCTCTCATGACGCCGAGAGTGGATGATCCTCTATCGACACTCAATAGCCCTCGCAAAGTCGACTACCGCTCCCAATGACCAGTTATACTAGATCTGGGACAACCAAACCTATAAGTCTGGTATCAAAGAGTGGAGCACTCATATAGGACATCCTTGGTGTCTCAAGTCTAAGGACCAGATACACCACTAGGACTACGAAATTGCTGTTTGACAATAAGACATCATCAACCATCCAGCATTCCGTAAGCGGATCAATCAGTGAACTCATTCTCCAATGAGCACCTGTACTGTATCCCTAGTGTCCCTACATGAGCAGCATGAGACCAACTGCATCCAACATATGGATGAGTATACAACACACTAGTCTGTCCGGTTATCATGATGTCCCTCTCGAGTAACCTATGACCGGGATTATTTATGATCTGTGTTTAAAGGTGAATCGATCTCATTATCATGATCTCATCACGATCCGATTCCCATTGCACAAATCCAAGGATATCACAATATATATATGCACATATGCAATAGTTATAAAGTGATATACGCCAAAATTTAATAAGCAAAATGATTCTGTATCAAGTCACACGTGCCATCACTCACGTGATTGGCTTGCTAGGCACCTATGACTAGCAATCTCCCACTTGACCTAAAGCCAATCACCTATTTGTCTAATCCCCATCAGACCCCTGTGATGCTCAAAGACAATATGAGACAACGGTTTTGTCAGTGGATCTGCAATGTTATCTTCGGATGGAACTCTTTCCACTACTACATCTCCTCGGGTTACGATTTCTCTGATAAGCTGGAACCTCCTCAGAACACTTCTGATGAAACTCGGGTTCCCTTATTTGAGTAATCGCCCCATTCTTGTCACAATATAAGGAGATCGGCTCCTCGCTACCCGGCACGACTCCCAAATCTGTGATGAACTTCTTCACCCAGACTCCCTCCTTTGCTATATCTGATGTAGCAATGTACTCCGCCTCTATGGTCAAGTCAGGAGTATTATCTTGTTTGGAACTCTTCCAGCACACTGCTCCTCCATTCAAGGTGTACACATACCCTAAATTCGACTTGCTATCATCGACATCAGACTGAAAACTTGAGTCTGTGTAGCCTTCAACCTTAAGTCTATTACCTCCATATATTAGTAAAAGATCCTTATTCCTTCTCAAGTACTTAAGGATACACTTTACTGCTTTCCAGTGCTCAAAGCCTGGATCCGCTTGATACCTGCTCGTGACACTCAAAGCATGCGCTATATAAGGCCTAGTACATAGCATGACATACATGATAGACCCTATTGCTGAGGCATAAGGTATCATATTCATGTTCGCCCTTTCTTCTGGAGTCTTTGGGGACATACTCATAGAAAACGATATCCCATGTCTCATCGGTATGAGACCTCTTTTGGAATTTTTCATGCCAAACCTTTTGACAATGGTTTCTATGTACTTGGACTGGGACAAGCCAAGCATTCTCTTGGATCTATCTCTATAGATTCTAATCCCCAAGATATAGGATGCTTCCCCTAAGTCCTTCATGGAGAAGTGTCTAGATAACCAAGCCTTTACTATGGATAGCATTCCTACGTCATTCCCAATTATCAGGATGTCATCCACATATAACACCAAAAATGTGATAGCGCTCCCACTTACCTTCCTGTACACACAAGGCTCATCTTCGTTCTTAACGAAGTCATAAGATCTGATTGCCTCATCAAATCTTATGTTCCAACTTCGGGAAGCTTGCTTTAGTCTATAAATGAATCTAAGCAACCTACACACCTTATCTGGGCAGTTCTTGGACACGAATCCCTCAAGTTGCATCATATACACCTCCTCCTCGAGGTTCCCATTGAGAAATGTGGTTTTCACATCCATCTACCAGATCTCATAATCATAGTGTGCTACAATAGCCAATAGAATTCTGATGGATTTTAGCATTGCTACGGGTGAGAAGGTTTCGTCGTAGTCAACACCTTGCCTTTGACGATACCCCTTAGCCACTAGCCTTGCTTTATAGGTCTCTACCTTTCCATTTACTCCGATCTTTTTCTTAAAGATCCACTTGCAACCGATGGGTATAATACATTTGGGCGCATCAACTAGGTTCCAAACCTTATTGGAGTACAAAGAATCCATCTCAGAATTCATGGCTTCTTACAACTTCCCGGAGTCTATACTCATAATAGCCTCCTCGTAGGTCTAAGGATCAATATCCTTAACAGTCCCACATATCTCTCAGGAGGATAGGATACTCTATCAGACCTACGTAAAGTTGAAACTTGTGTATTAGGTACCTGAACAGACTCGGGCTGTAGAGTGACGCTTGAGCTTGGTTCTCCAACCTCGCTCAACTCTATCATTCTCCCACTGTCTCCGCCAAGAATGTGTTACTTCTCAAGGAACTCTGCTCTCTTAGCTACAAAGACCTTTTGGTCCTCAAGATGATAGAAATAATACTCACAAGTTTCCTTAGGGTATCCCACAAATTTGCATCGCTTTGTCCTTGATTCTAACTTATCGGGGTTGTGTCTTTTAACGTGGGCAAGGCAGCCCCAAATCTTAACAACCTTAAGATCAGCCTTCTTCCCTTTCCATATCTCATATGGTGTAGACACTACCGACTTAGTTGGAACTATGTTCAGAAGGTAAGCTACAGTCTCTAGGGCATATCCCTAGAATAAGATAGGTAGGTCAACGAAACTCATCATGAACCATACCATATCTAATAGCGTACGATTCCTCCTTCCAAAGACACCATTGAGCTGAGGTGTATAAGGAGGTGTCCATTGGGATAATATCCCATGGTCCTTGAGGAACTGAGTAAACTATGTAATTAAGTACTCACTTCCTCGATCTGATCGAATAGTTTTGATACTCTTTCCAATCTGGTTCTCCACCTCATTCTTATACTCTCTGAATTTCTCAAAGGCCTCAGACTTGTACTTCATTAAGTACACATATCCATACCTTGAGAAATCATCAGTAAAGGTAATGAAGTAGGAGTAACCACCAATGGCATAAGTTGACATGGGTCCACATACATCACTATATATGAGTTCCAATAGCTCAGTGGCTCTCTCTCCAGTTCCACTAAATGGAGAGTTGGTCAGGTTTCCATGAAGGGAAGGCTCACAAGTTGCATATGACACATAGTCGAATGGATCTAGATATCCATCATTTAGCAACTTTTGAATCCTTCTTTCATGGATGTGACCTAGCCTACAATGCCACAGGTATGCACTGTTCATCTCATCTCGTTTTCTCTTGGACACATTTACATTCATGATATGGGGAGTAGTGTCTAGCATAAACAAACCTTTATGCAATATTCCTCTCACCAAACTCCCCTCGGCTTTGTTAGAATTTACAATAAATTGTAGATTTGATAAGCAATACTGGTATCCAATACTAATGCACTATCACAAAAATCTGACAATTGGAGATTGATCATGAATGTACCTGAAGCTTCTCCAAGCTTCTATTTCGCCCTCTCTGCAAGGTATTCTTTGCAGTTCCTCTTCCAGTACCCATCTTTACCATAGTGGAAGCACTGGCCTTTGTCTTTTGCTGGGTCTTTCTTAGCAACCTTTGCTTTACTTGGTCTGCCCTTGCCCTTTCCCTTCTTAAGGGACCTTTCTGCTTTCCTTTTCTTTCTGGTCTCACCAGTATAGAGAACTGACTTCTCTTTCATAATAGTACTCTCTACCTCCCTCAACATATTGAGGAGCTCTGGGAGAGTCACCTCAAGCTTGTTCGTATTAAAATTCATTATGAACTATGAAAAGGAATCTGGTAGGGACTGAAGCACAATGCCCATACACAAGTTATTCTCTAGGACCATTCCTAGACATGTGAGTTTTTCTATCCACTCAATCATCTTTAGGACATGGTTCTGAACCGGTGTCCCCTCAGTCATCCTAGCGAGGAAGAGGCTCTTGGATATCTCATATCGCTGAGTCCTTCCCTATTCCTCAAACAATTTGCTGATATGTAGGAGAATGGACCTGGCATCCATCTTTTCATGTTGTCTCTGTAACTCAGGAGTCATAGAGCCCAACATATAACACTGAGCAAAAGTGGAGTCATCAATGTACTTCACGTAGCGAGCGATCTCATCCTCGCTTGCCCCTTCTTCGGGCGTAGACATTATTGTATCAAGGACGTACACGATTTTCTCCGCTGTGAGAACAATTCTCAAGTTACGGAGCCAATCCGTATAATTTGGACCAGTGAGGTGGTTGACATCAAGTATGCCACGTAAGGGATTTAAAAGCGACATTTTCTGAAAATAAAGATGTAGTAGAAATGAATAACATACAGATTTTATAAGAAATAAACTATCAAGATATGGACTTCTATCTTAATATACTCCCACTATTTTACTAACAATTCATGCGACACCCTCAGCACATGAAACGGAAGTCTCCGGCAGACTTCTAGTGGGGATTAGGATCCAATCAGCGTCCTATTGTAACCTCGAAGGACTCGACCAATCACACTAAGCCTAAAAGGTAGGCAACTCTTGCCAATCACAACTCCTTATGATTCCTATCCTATTTGGCCTCCGAATCACCATGGTCTCGAGGGACTCGACCAACCATGATGCTCGGTTAAGTCAACACCTTCGTTACAAGATGAGTCTGATTTGATGATATACCCTCGAGGGACTCGACTAAGCATACCATGCTCTCAGGTCACCGGTGACATCTCTATGTCGTAAGCAAGATAGCGAATCGCGATATAGGTGAGTCTCGAGGGACTCGACCAACTCAACCTACACCGGGAATCGGTTCCTACTTATAACGATGGAAGGCCACGTGGGTCAATCTAATTGCCTCACGTTTACCAACTTAATATTATCGAGACAGATGTTTCTATGATTTGGTCTCCTAATATGACATGTCACACATATACATATTTAATATATATCTACATCGCATGCAAATATATATACATATCTAGTATGTGTATAAGCAATCACACCAGATGATCATGGACTATAACCTAATGTGATTAGGCCCGAGCCAATAGGCCTAATCACTCACATCAAGATCTATGTGTGCAACGGTGTATCTCTATGCCCTGTGATCGTCCATCTCATCCTCATTGGTTCCGTTGACATCTTGATGCATCTTCATGCATCGCGATCGTCCGTCTCGTAGGTCCCGCTATCGCATCCACGCTCCCGCTGTGCCTCCTCATGTGATTACAACTTAATCATAGGCATGCAGACCCGACAATAAATGAGAAATATAATGGAGGCTCGCAGACCTCAATAATAATAATCACAAGTACACACATCACACGGTCCATGATCATCCGTCCACACATCATACATCACATGTATAAATAATCATCATCATGTAGGACTACTAGATAATGATAAAAAATAATAATCAACTAAATCTTTAAATTAATTAGTATTTTATGAAATCAGGGACATATAGGGAATTTCTGAATTCATAGGGGTATTTTCATAATTTAGACAAAAGATAAAAACTGAAATTTCTCAAATTTTGAGGGGCAAAACTAACTTTTACCATGAAAACCCTAATGCCCTACTCCCCTTTGCTGCTGTCGCCGCCGCCACCGCCCAGAAAACCCTAATGCCCTACTCCCCTTTGTTGCAAGCGGCGGCCTGTGCGGCGGGGCAAGGGTGCTGCCCTCGCCTACAGGCGGCACGCCCGCTGGCGGCGTTGCCGCTGCGGGTGGGCACCCCCGCGGGTAGTTCTGCCGGGGGGGCAACGCTCGCAGGTGGTGCTGCACCTGTAGGTTGGCGCCCCTACGGGCACCGCCGCCTCCGCGGGCGGTTCTGCCCGCGGGGCAACGCCCGCAGGCGGTGCTGTCCCACCGGGCGGCCGCCCCTATGGGGGGGTTTCGCCCGCGGGAGCAGCGGCGGCAAGCGGCGCTGCCCTACGGCGCCTCACCCCGCGGGAGAAGCGGCCACAAGCGCCTCTACTTGCGGGCTGCCAGCCCTGCAGGATGCAAGCCTGCTGCAAGTAGGCCGTCTGCCGGCTGCTGCAGACGCAGCCCCTGTGCAGCTGCTAGCCTACGGCTGTGCTGCACGCACGTAGATCGCGGGCAGCAACTGTTGCTGGCCTTCCTTGTTTTTGCATCAACGATTTTGATGTCAAAATTCTTCCTAAACACAACACACGTAGTTCAAAACCAATCATTCGCACGAACAACCTGGCTCTGATACCATTGTTGTGAAATCTTGGGGGCGACATCACATGCGCAGCGGAAGAATAAGAAAATAAAATCTCCGATTTCCAAAAAGATGTTCGTCGTCGTGCGAAGATTGGTGCGCAAAATCTGCGAAACTTAAAACTGCGTATATAGTATATTGTGTTACCTAGGGAGATCGTATATCCCGGTTTCCTTGCAGATCCTTAGGAGATGGTGAAGGAGGTCAAGCGTCCTCCTCTCTAGCGGTGATCCACACAGTAGGGCTGCGACGACGCTCCTCAAAACTCCAGGCCTACTCTGAGGTGGAGAGGGAGAGGAGAATAGGAGAGGCAAGCAAAGGCTCTAGCCTATAAGGCTCTGAATCCCTCGTATTTATAGAGGTCCCCTATCAAACCCTAATGGGTCCTCCCCTAGTGGGTATTGGATCTACATCCAATAAGACAAGGGATCTGTCGGATATCTCATATCTGAACCTCTACTCATTGCAATGCCTACCATATGTGTGTGACCCTCTAGGCCCAATATCGAGCTGGCCGTGAGTCATACCTGTCAGAACTCCTTCTAACTCAGTGAATTATTATCTCTGTAATAATTCACTCGACTCATCGACTACGGACGTACTAGGCCACTACGCCGTAGTCCCCAGACGATACAGGGGAATCCAATCCATTGGACCTGTTTGTCCTCAGTTACCATGTACCTATAGTCCCTCATCCATCTAATATCCCAGAGACCGTATATCGAGCATGGTGCTGTCAGACCCATACGGTTTCTACTCGAGTCTTGCTCTGATCGGATTCTCCCGGAGAACTCTTTCTCTCTCAACCCGAATGACCCTGGCCAGGGATTTGTCTGAGCAAGAACACATAGGATATTCCTCTCATGACGCCGAGAGTGGATGATCCTCTATTGACACTTAATAGCCCTCGTAAGGTCGACTACCACTCCCAATGACCAGTTGTACTAGATCTGGGGACAGCCAAACCTATAAGTCTGGTATCAAAGAGTGGAGCACTCATACAGGACATCCTTGGTGTCTCAAGTCTAAGGACCAGATATACCACTAGGACTACGGAACCGCTGTCTGGCAATAAGGCATCATCAACCATCCAGCATTCCGTAAGCAGATCAATCAGTGAACTCATTCTCCAACGAGCACTTGTACTATATCCCTAGTGTCCCTACACGAGCAGCTATGAGACCAGCTGCATCCATCATATGGATGGGTATACAGTACACCAATCTGTCTGGTTATTACGATGTCCCTCTCGTGTAACCTATGACCGTGATTATTTAGGATCTATGTTTAAATGTGAATCGATCTCATTATCGTGATCTCATCACGATCCGATTCCCATTACATAAATCTAAGGACATCACAATATATATATGCACATATGCAATAGTTATAAAGTGATATACGCTAAAATATAATAAGCAAAAAGATTCTGTATCAAGTCACACGTGCCATTACTCACGTGATTGGCTTGCTGGGCACCTATGACTAACAGAAACCTATCAGAATGTGGCATGATTACTTGTAAATGTTTTATTCTAAGTATCATGCTTGATTTCATATCAAAATGATAATCGTCATTTTTATTGAAACTTGAATCTTACTAAATTTCATATTTAAAATTTCTATCATATGTAAAGTGATGATTGATTATCATCTTTCAATATTGGACTTGAAAATGGATGTCATGCCTTGACATTTTTTTTATTGATAAATACATGGTATCATATTTTGAATTAGTAAATCATGATAAGTATCATGATGTGCATGTTGATAAGTTTAAATGAATATAACTTATCGGTTTAATACTTGAATTCAAAGGCCTTGAATTCAAGAATGTCTTTTCTCAAGAATGACATATAGATAGGGGGAGTTAAGGTTAACTCCGTCATCAATTGATTGTCATCATAAAAAAAGAGGAGATTGTTGAATCTCATATTTTGATGTTGAAATCAATTAGTAAACTATTTGATTTAATTTATATATATATATATATATATATATATATATATATATATATATATATATATATATATATATATATATATATATATATATATATATATATATATATATATATATATAAGTGTATAGGATTAACTATGATAGTGATATGACATAAAGCAAATGTTGTGCCAGAGTCAAGATCGAGATTTCTTTGGGAGTTTGAGAGTTCATCGGATGTTTGGACGTTCGTCGGAAGTTCTGCCGGAATTAACCGAGAACTCCAAGAGCTTACTAAAGAAGTCAGCACTAAGAGGGGGGGTGAATTAGTGCAGTGGTAAAAATTACATTAGTTCTAAAAATTCTTCGTACGTTAAAACCGATTTCGGAAACTTGAAAGCATATGCGAGTGTAGGCGTAGTAAAAGCATAGTAAAGAGGAGAGGTAGTTTGCGATAAAAGTAAATTGCTCAATATAAAGGCAAACCAGATTTTTATAGTGGTTCGATCGTTGTGACCTACATCTACTCCGTTGATTCCTCTTTCGTCGAGGCCACCGACATCCACTATCGATCTTCTTTTAATAGGAGAAGATCAACCTCCTTCTTACACCCCTCTTCTCCTTTTCATAGGTTTAGGAGACAACCTTTACAAGCACTCACTCCTTTCTTAAACTTAACACTTAGACTAGAAGAGGAGGATTCTCACAAGAGATTACAATAGCGTTTTTCCCTTTTTAAATTCTCTGTGCTTGTGTATCTTAACCATGGATGAGAGGGGTATTTATAGGCCTTAAGTTGATTCAAACTTAGAACCTAAAAACATCACATCCTAGGTTTCCTGGGTACGGGGGGTACCACCACCAATGTCAATCTGACACTGAGCGGTACCACCGCCTGACAGAGCTCGGAGACCGAGCTCTGGCGGTACCACCACTGGCAACATTTGCTGCCGGCGGTACCACCACTGGCAACATTTACTACCGGCGGTACCACCACCCAATCTGGGCGGTACCACCGCCTAGACCACTTGGGAGACTGAGTCTCCCAAGCGATGCCACCGCCAGCCCTGGAGGTGCCACCGTTGGCCAAGCTTTCAGCATCCTAGTTGGGCTTTGAACCGGCCCAAACCAGCCCAACTTCGGGCCCAATTGGCCCCTAATAGATTTGATAGGATTACCTCTCAATTCCAACTCCAATTATATGCTAACTATGATTCCTAAGACATATTCTAAGCATTCTAGTTCTAGTATGTCAATTGCTCTTCCGACGAACTCCCGGCAATGTTCTGGTGGACTCCCGGCAAGCTCCTGGACTTTTCGGTTGGTTCTGATAGAACTTTCGATGAATGTTTGGACTTCCAACAAACTCTCGAACTCCCAACGAAATTGCGTTCTTGACTCCAGGACTTCATTTTGCTTTATGCCTTGCTATCATAGTTAATCATGCACACATAAAAACATACTTTGATCTAGATAATTATTACTAAGCATGAATCATGTCATCCGGTATGTCATTGGTCTATTGACGCTTCGTCCGATTCTTTGGTGCATCATCCTCTCTTGCGGCCTATTGCCTAATCAGCCAGTTGACCTCCGCAACTCCGATATCTTTGGCGTAGCATCCGCTCTGATTGGCCTGATGCCTGAAACTGTAGCCCGAAGCCTTCTGTCGATACGTCGACCGATCCTTCGGTGCGACGTCCGATCTTCTGACATGTTTCTCCGACCCAACATGATTCTTCCTGCTTTAATTGTCTCTCACTGATCGAAGCATCCTACGTCACTCAAAATGCATATCAAATCATAAACACTTATCAATTTGTTTCATTCTCAAAATCCGAGATTCAACACCACCGCTTGACTCAACTTTTGGGTCATTGAAAGGGCCTCCTAATGAGCTCAAATTAGTCCCAATTTAAGCCCAATTGGTCCCTAATTGAGTTAGCATGATTATACCAAAAACTAACTCAATTAGCTATCTAAACTACTTTAATCTAGATAATTGATTACAAAGTGAGAATTCTATGTTGTCCTGCATGTCATTGGTTCATCCGACGCTTCATTTTTATCCTTCGGTGCATTATCCTCTCCTTCGGTGTATTGCCTAATTAGCATGTTGACTTCCTGCAACATCTAATTTTCTTAGCGCAATGTTTGATCCTTCGACTCAATGCTCAAACCCATGGCACGAAGTCCTTGTCAGGAAATCTTAACGGCAACATCACATGCGCAGTAGAAGAACAAAAAATAAAATCCCCAATTCCTAAAGATATGTTTGTCGTTGTACGAAGATTGGTGCGAAAAAATCTATAAAATAGAAAACCACGTGTGAGATAGATTGTGTTACCTAGGGAGATCGTATATCCTTGATTCCTTGCAGATCTCTAGGAGAGGGTGAAGGAGGTCAAGTGCCCTCCTCTTTAGTAGTGATCCACATAGTAGGGCTGCGACAATGTTCCTCAAAACTCTAGGCCTACTCTGAGGTGGAGAGGGGGAGGAGAATAGGAGAGGCAAGCAAAAGGTTCTAGCTTATGAACCACTGATTCCCTCATATTTATAGAGGCCTCATATCAACTTAACCCTAATAGATCCTACCCTATTGGGTATTGGATCTCCATCCAACTATCCAAGCTTCTTAGATTAGTGGATCTCTATCCAACAATCTTTCATGGGTACTTATTGGATCTCATCCATAGGATCCAATAATTCAAGGGCTTATTGGATATCCAATAAAATAGGAGCTCCGACGGATATCTCATATCTGAACCTCTACTCATCACAATGTCTACCATATGTGTATGACCCTCTAGGCCCACTATCGAGCTAGCCGTGAGTTATACCTATCAGAACTCCTTCTGGCTTAATAAATTATTATCTCTATAATAATTCACTCGACTCATCGACTACGGACGTTCTAGGCCACTATGCCATAGTCCCTAGATGATATAGGGAAATCCAATCCATTGGACTTGTCTGTCCTTAGTTATCGTGTACCTATAGTCTCTCATCTATTGGACTTGTTTGTCCTTGGTTACCTAAATAATCCTAGTTATAGGTTACTCGAGAGGGACATTAGGATTATTCCAAGGACCTAATCGATCTCATTATCGTGATCTCATCATGATCCGATTCCTATTTCACAAATCCAAGGACATTACAATATATATATATATATATATATATATATATATATATATATATATATATATATATATATATATATATATATATATATATATATATATATATATATATATCAAGAGCACTAAGAGGGGGGGGTGAATTAGAGCACCGGAAAACCTTCTGCGATTAAAATCGAAACCTGCGTTCGTTCGATAAAAGTGATTTTGGTAAGAAAGCTGATTCGTAAATCACTTCGCCTTTTGACTAGGAGAGATATAGCAAAGATATGAATGCAGTTTGCAGTTATGATGGAAATCAAAATATAAGTGCAAACTGAAATACGACGTTCGTACGATAAAAGCAATTTCGGTATAAAAGCTGATTCGTAAACCTCTTTAACTTGAGATAAGGCGAGATGCAGTTAAACCAAAGATATAAAGGTAGTTTACAGTTATAATGGAAATCATAACGTAAGCGCAAACTGAAATACAACGCTCGCACAAGGCATCCACCACGCGTCGTGTTCGTACGATAAAAGTGATTTCGGTATAAAAGCTAATTCGTAAACCACTTTAACTTGAGATAAGGCGAGATGCAGTTAAACCAAAAATATAAAGGCAGTTTGCAGTTATAATGGAAATCAGAACGTAAGCGCAAACTGAAATACGACGTTCGTACGATAAAACTGATTTGCGTCTTAAACCCCGATTCGGAAAGCACTGAACTTTGAAACACGTTCATAAAAACACAGAAGGCAGTAAGCTATTGAGGAGGTTTGCAATAAAGATAAGATGCTCAAAGTAAATGCAAACTGAGATTTAGAGTGGTTCGGTCAATCTTGACCTACTCCACTTTTGGCTTCCTCCACTGACGAGGTCACCGACGTCAACTAGAGGCCTTCCTTCAATAGGCGAAGGCCAACCACCCTTTTATAGTTTCACTCCTTTTGACGGGCTTAGGAGACAACCCTTACAGAATTTTCTTTCCTCTCTTTACAACTTAGAACTTGGAAGAAAAGAGGGAGAAGAACTTTTAGCCTTTACAACAATTTTGAGCTCTAAGAATCCAGAAAAAGATCAAGATTTTGGTGTAAGTTCATGCCCTTTCAGTGCTGAATGGGTGGGGTATTTATAGGCCCTAACCCAGTTCAAATTTGGAGCTCAAAACTGTCAATTCCCGGAATTCCGGGATCAGGCGGTTGCACCTCCTGACTGGAGTGGTTGCACCGCCTGGCAGAGCTCGAAGACTGAGCCTCTGGGCGGTGCCACCTCCTGTCAAGGGCGGTTGCACCTCCTACCAGAGCTCGAAGACCGAGCTCAGGCGGTTGCACCTCCTGACTGAGGCGGTTGCACCGCCTAGCAGAGCTCGAAGACCGAGCTCAGGTGGTGCCACCTCCTGTCAGGGGAGGTTGCTCCGCCCAGTCTCGCTCGGAGACTGAGCCCAGGCAGTGCCACCGCTTGGCTGGAGCGGTTGCACCTCCCAGTCTCGCTCAGAGACTGAGCCCAGGCGGTGCAACCTCCTGCCTTGGGCGGTTCAACCGCCTGGCAGAAATCAAGGTCCGAATGGGTTGATCCATTCGGCCCAATTTGGGTTTTTCAAGGGCCCAATTGCCCCAAGATTAAGTTAATGGGATCACCTCCCATTTCCAACTTAATCATTGTGCTAACTACGATATTCCCTAAGGTATTTACTGCAACTTGCTCCGATGCGTCAATTGCTTCTTCCGGCGAGCTTCCGGCGAACTTCCGTCGATCATCCGATGAACCCTCGGTGATGCTCCTACAAACTTCTAGCAAACTCCTAGACTTGCGACGATCCACTTGGCGAGTTCCGACGAGCTTCTTTGGCAAGCTCATGGACTTCTCGGATTTGTTCCCGCAGAACCTCTGACGACTGTCCGAACTTCCGTCGAACTCTCGAACTCCCATTGTGATAATTATCTTGACTCCGGCGCAACTCTTGTTGCATATCTTATTTTCATCGTAGTTAATCTTGCACACTTAAAACAAAACTTCGATCGAGACAATTAATCCTAAGTAATTAACCAAGTTGTCCGGCATGTCATTGGTCCCTCGAAGCTTCGTCCGATTCTTTGGCGCATCGTCCTCTCCTGCAGCCTATTGCCCAATCGGCCAGTTGACTCCGCAACTCCGATATCCTTGGCACAATACCTGCTCTTCTTGGCCTGATGCCTGAGTCCACGGCCCGAAGCCTTCTATTGATACGTCGACCGATCCACCGGCCCGACGTCCAATCTTCTGACATGTTCCTCCAGCACAACATGATTTTCCTACTTTAATTGTCTTATCCTGATCGAAGCATCCTGCGTCACTCAAAACGCAGATTAAATCATAAACATATATCAAGTTGTTTCATCATCAAAATACGAGATTCAATAATCTCCCCCTTTTTGATGATGACAACCACTTGATGACGGAGTTAACCTTAACTCCCGGAGTTTAAAAAAACTCCCCCTATCAATATGCCATATTGATAGAATCTTGAATTCAAACTGAATTCAAGTCATTGCAATATTCATCATTAATACTTGCAACACGTCATCATGAACTTATGCATAAACTTATGCATAACATATCATGTCATCAACATACTTCTCCCCCTTTGTCATCAACAAAAAGGAGAAGTACCACAATCAAGTGTTTGTGATATTGGTTCAACTCATTGCATGAAAAATATAATATCAAGTTTTATCATCATGCAAGTTTGCTATTATCAAATATCAACATGTAAAATTGTGATGTAAGCTTTTGATATCATAACGCAAACATTTCAAGTGTTTATCAATTGTAGCATTTCATCACATGGTAAGATATCAACGCGTAAAATTACGATACAAGTTCTTGATATCTTAACGCATGATGCAAATATGGCATAATGCAAGTTTGGCAATCATAGCATCAATTCATATATCTCTTGATGATGCAAGCATAGCATCAGTGTTCATAGCATCAATTCATATATTTCTCCCCCTTTGTCATCAACAAAACGGAGAACGATATAAGTAACTTTTAAGCATAAGTGCTTGTAATTATTCATGTCATAACTAGGTTCATGTCATTTTCCAACAGTGAGTGATAGGATATCAATTATACAAACATCTCAAGGAAAATATGACATGGAGATAGCTTTGAAAACTTCTTCCTTTTTTATCTGTTATTATCTTTTTGCATGAAGGAGGAAGCCTATTTATGATACATGCTATTTGTGAGTTTACTTCGAGTGAAGTTAGAATCGATGAGAGATTAAATCATGCTTCATTTTTACAAGGATCAAGATATGTATGTGAAACAAATCCTTGCAAGTAAAAACACTTTCATCCATATTCATCAAATCCATTTCTCAAAAAAATATTTTTCACATGGTATGTGTATGAGAGATGTATTTGCTAGTTGATTACATATGTCAAAAATCAATGATATGAACTAAACTTGATATGACATATGCTTGTTAAGTTCGGAAGAGAGTAAACTTGATATGTTAGGATCAAGAGAATTCGAAAATGAAATTTGACTCTTTCTTGCATTCGGACAAGGTTTTGCTATAGATATTCAATTACAATCATGAAGGTAAAGCATGCTTGTTATCATGGAAGTTTTGTATTCAAGCACATAATTTCCAACATGTAATTGTGTAAAATCATTATGCTAATCAAGTGATTTGATCATTCAATCAAAAAAGTTCAAAAAATAATTTTAACACGTCAATCATTAGGACGTATTTTTGCCATAGTTTTTCAAATACAATCATGAAGATAAGGCATGCTCATCATCATGGTAGTACGATGGCAAGTTTACAATTTTAAGACATGCAAGCTAGTAATTTTGAGATGTTCAAGAAAGCAACTCTTGCTTCTTGAAATATAAGTTTTGCTACATGTGCAAGGTAACTTTTTGCTTATGCAAGATATCATTCCTTGGTGATGTTCAATATAGCAAGTTCTACATCAAGCTAGTGAATCTTATAATATTTTAGAACATGCATAATCACCAAAGCATCATAAATTTTAATGATGTGCAAAATTATAAATTTTGCATGTTTGCATTTATGCATCTTGAGATTTGTAAGATAGCACTTCTTGGTGATGTTCAAGATAGCAATTCCTTTTCTTTTGAGAAGTGTAATTATTTTCTTTCTCCTTTTTTTGAACTATATGAGCTAGCAAATTAGCTTTCAAGCATGTTTTGCTCCCCCTTTGTCATTGTCAAAAAGAAGGGAAGACCCTTTACGTTAATTTCTAAATTATGACAAAGGTAAATAGCATTGATGAAAATTCAAGTCTTGAATGTCAAAACAATTATTTTATCATGAATATTTCATCATTGCATGCATCATTATCATCATATATAAACTCATTATTATATGATTCCAAATCATCATTCCTATTATTTCAATCATTGTTTCAATCATCTTTATAGCTTATCATGCACAATATGTCAAACCATCTAACATGATACAAACATTTATTTTCAAAGTATTTATCACTATTTTCATGTATGATAATAAAGTGTTCATGATACCGAACATTAAATCGATATTTTTTAGAAATTTATCACTTCATTTTGATCATGATACCAATATTCATCATTTAGAGCATTCATGACATTAAATCAACATTTATAATACTTCATTTTAGCAACAACTCATAGCATTTTAAATCATGATTCACATCATATGTAATACATCACATCATAATTAAAAAGCTCAAGTATTACGTGCATCATTGCAAATCATAAATGTTTCATATCATGATGGTATCAATTTTGTTAAATTATATCCTACCATGCATGATCAGGTTGAGTCAACAACATTTTACCTTTTAATGCTATATTGTGAGCCACATCTACTATCCATATCAAAGTTAAAGGCTTTCTATCTTTAATTATAAATTTTAGCCCATTGACATACCATACTATTTGTTGGTCTTTTGACTTTGAGAAATTACATCTAGCTAAAAGGCATAAGAATTTATTAGTATACTCATTAAGGACCGAGTACCTTAGATGTAGTTTTGGTATTGTTAAAATAATAGTTGTTTATAGTTTGGGGGTAGGAATCTTTCCTTGATAAGTTGCTTCATCTTCCACCATGTCTATACTGGTGCCTTTCCATATCTTCTTCTATTATTTTGTAATATATGTTAGGATCGAGTCGGCACTGAGAGGGGGGGGGGGGTGAATTAGTGCTTACGATAAAAATGACATCGATTCTGAAAATCTTCATTTCAATAAAAATGATATCAGAAATGCTTAACTTTGAAAGCATAGTGAAAGTAAGAAATCAGTTTGCAATGAAAGTAAAGAGCTTAAGTAAATGCAAACTGAGTTTTATAGTGGTTCGGTCGTTGTGACCTATATCCACTCCCGATTCCTCTTCTGTCGAGGCCACCCGCATCCACTAATAATCTTCTTTCAATGGGGGAAGATCGACTACCCTTTTATACCCCTCTTCTCCTTTTCATAGGTTTAGGAGACAACCTTTTAAAAGCATTCGCTCCTCCCTAAATAGAATTCTAAACTTTATAACTAGAGGAGGGGATTTCTCAAGTGATTGCTATAGCATTTTCTCATTTTTAAGTTCTTTGTGCTTATGTTTATTAACCAGGGATGAGAGAGGCATTTATAGGCTCCAAATGGATTCAAACTTGGAGCCAAAACTAGTCTCATCCCGGGTCTTTCAAGTACTAATGGTAGGATCAAGTGATTTGCTATGAATGCAAAAAATCGGGACACTACAAGAACGATTGTCCTCAAGCCAAAAAGAGAACATCAAAGAAGAAGGCGCTCAAGGCAACATGGGATGATTCAAGCGCGTCCGAAGAAGAGGAGTCCAACACCGAGCAAGTTGCTCATTACGCCCTAATGGCCATCGGAGAAGAGGTAACGGATTTAATTGATGCAGATTTACCTTATCATGAATTGTTAAATGCTTTCCATGAATTATTTGATGAATGTAAGACAATTAGTAGAAAATACACTTACCAAAATTAGTAGAAAATACAAATTACTAAAAAAGGAGCATGATAGTCTCACTTGTGATATCGATAAATTAAAAACTGAATATCATGATAGTTTAGCTCCATGTATAAAATGCCATGATCTAGAATCTCTCTAAAAAGAGAACTTGCTACTTAAGGACACCTTGAAGAAATTCGAGGTTGGTAGCAAATCTTTAAACATGATCCTTACAAATAAGGGTCACGTTCCTAAAAGAAGTGGAATCGGATTTGTGAGAAGTCCTCACCAAAATCCAACCACCTTCATTAAAGGCCCCGTCTTACATGTTCGGCACCAAAGCAATTGCAACTTTTGTTGCAAATATGGACATAAAACTTATAAATGTCCATTCAAGAAAATTAGTCCGAACAAACTAATTTGGGTTCCTAAAGGAACCATGATCAATTCTATGCAATATGATGAACAAGTTTTTAAGGCACCCAAAAGAAAATGGGTACCTAAAAATAATCCCTTCTTGTAGAAACATACACCATCACAAGCTAGGAGCAAGAGATGGTATCTAGATAGTGGATGCTCAAGACATATGACTGGAGATCCATCTCATTTCTCTATGCTCACTAGCAAAGAAGAAGGGTACGTCACCTTCGGAGACAACAACCAAGGCAAAATCATTGGCAAGGGAACCATAGGTAACAAATTAAATTTTTCTATTGATGATGTTCTACTAGTTGATGGATTGAAACATAATCTCTTGAGTGTTAGTCAATTATGCGATAAAGGTTATATCGTTAGATTTGAATCAAATGTGTGTATTATTGAAAAACCAAACCATAACATAACTATGATTGCATTAAAACAAAATAATGTCTACAACATCAATCTTGATGAACTAAGTAATGAAATGTGCTTCTCCGCTTTAAATGATGATGCTTGGCTTTAGCATAGGAGACTAGGCCATGCAAGCATGAAACTAATATCTAAGATCTCATCTAGAGACTTAGTGCGAGGAATTCCAAATATAAAGTTTATTAAGGACAAAGTATGCGATGCATGTCAACTAGGTAAACAAATAAAAACTAGTTTCAAACCAAAAACTTAAATTAGCACCACTAGACCATTACAATTGATTCATTTGGACTTATTTGGACCAATTGACACGACAAGTCTAGGGGGAAGCAAATATGCGTTTGTAATTGTGGATGACTATACTAGATACACTTGGACCTATTTCTTAGCTCACAAAAGTGATTGCTTCAAGTGTTTCTCTAAATTTTGTAAACTCACTCAAAACGAAAAAGGTTTCATGATTTCATCAATTCGGAGTGATCACGGTGGCGAATTTCAAAACCGTGACTTTCAAAATTTTTGTGAGGTTAATGGATACAATCACAACTTCTCCACTCCGAGGAATCCCCAACAAAATGGAGTAGTTGAAAGAAAAAATAGAAATCTACAAGAAATGGCAAGAACTATGTTAAATGAACATAGTTTACCTAAGTATTTTTGGGCCGAAGCCGTAAATACGGCTTGCTACATCATGAATAGAGTCCTAATAAGACCATCCTTATCAAAAGCTCCCTATGAATTATGGAATAACAAAAAACCAAATATTTCCTATTTTAAAGTTTTCGATTGTAAATGCTTTATTTTGAATGAAAGGGATGCCTTAGGAAAATTTGATGCTAAATCCGATGAAGGCATCTTTCTTGGTTACTCTTCCGTTTCTAAGGCTTTACGGGTTTTTAACAAAAGAACCTTAGTAATAGAAGAGTCTATTCATGTAGTTTTTAATAAAATTTCTAATTTAAAGAAAAATGATTTTGATGATGATCTTGGTTTTGATAATTTGAATTTAAATGAACCCCCTCCTCAAAATAGCAACTTGGATGCACCTTCTTCCGAAATTTCCTTACCCAAGGAATGGAAGTATATAGATGCTCATCCAAAGGAGCTAATTATAGGAGATACATCAAAAGGGGTTCAAACTCGTTCCTCTTTCAAGAATTTTTGTGCTAACGCCGCCTTCCTTTCTCAAATCGAACCTAAATGCATTGACGAGGCCATAAAAGATGATTTTTGGGTTATCGCAATGCAAGAGGAATTGAATCAATTTGAGAGGAATAAGATATGGAAGCTTGTTCCTAGACCTAGTGACCATTTAGTCATTGGTACTAAATGGGTCTTTAGAAACAAGTAAGACGAAAATGGTATCGTGGTTAGAAACAAGGCTAGATTAGTGGCCAAAGGTTTCAACCAAGAAGAAGGTATCGATTACGAAGAAACCTTCGCTCCCGTGGCTCGATTAGAATTCATAAGGATGCTCCTTGCCTATGCTAGTAGTAATAATTTTAAACTATTTCAAATGGATGTCAAAAGTGCTTTCTTGAATGGTTTTATTTCCGAAGAAGTATATGTCGAACAACCTCCTGGATTTGAAAATTCTCTTCTTCCTAATCATGTATTCAAATTGACTAAGGCTCTCTATGGCTTGAAATAAGCTCCTAAAGCTTGGTATGAAAGGCTTAGTTCCTTTCTTATTTTAAATAATTTTACCAAAGGCAAGGTTGATACTACATTGTTTATTAAACATTTTGAAAATAATTTTCTTATTGTATGGCTGGGTGGTACCACTGCCTGACACCCTGTCACTCGATGGTACACTATCTAGTCTGGTGGTATCACCTCCTGACATAGTCTCAAAGACCGTACCATTGACAATTCCACCTATTGGGTTAGTCACCATTTAGGCCTTTCACTTGGCCCAACATAGCCCAAACTTGGGCCCAATTGGCTCCTAATTGAGTTGGCCCAATTCTAACCCAATTACACCTAAAACCTACTTTAATATAGATAATTATTACAAAGATAAATCAAATATTGTTTGGCATGTCATTGGTTCATAGATATCTCGTCTGATTCTTCGACTCATTATCCTCTCTTATGACCTATTATCCAAACGGCTAGTTGATCTCCGTAACTCCGATTTTCTTAGTATAATTTTTGCTCTTCTTGGCCCGATACCCGATCCCATGGCACGAAGCCTTCTATCGATACGTCGATCGATCCTTCGGCTCGATGTCCAATCTTCTAACATGTTCCACTTCGACCGAACATGATTCTTCCTACTTTAATTGTCTCTCCCTAATCAAAGCTTCATATGTCACTCAAAACATAGATTAGATCATAAACACTATCAACTGGTTTCATCATCAAAATCTGAGATTCAACAATCTTTCATTTTTTTATGATGACAATCAATTGATGACGAAGTTAACCTTAACTCCCCCTATCAATATGTCATGTTGATAGAACTTTTGAATTCAAAAATCCAAGCAACATGTCATTATAAAATCATATATAAGATTTTAATATCGTCATCATACTTCTCCCCCTTTGTCATCAATATAAAAGAGAAGTGCATCTAGCTAGTTTTTGAGATATGTAAGTTTTACAATATACAAGCTAGTAATAATTTGTTAGGACTCTAGCTAAGAGAGTCCTAATTGAGAGGGGCATTCATGTAATACCTACCTAGTCACCCCTATTAAAGAGATGAAGAGGCCAACTAAGGTTAAAAGGTTGTTTCTTATAGAAGCATTAGGAGTTGTAAAGGAATAGGAGTCTTAAGTAAGAGTCCTATTAGGAGTTGGGGTTTAGAAGCCCTATAAATAGTCATGTATTCATCATCTTTTCTCAAGCAATAGATGAATCTATTCTGTAGCCTTTGAGTAGCAACTTGGAGGAAGGAACCCCTATAGAGTTCCAAGGAGGCTGATCCCCTAAAGAGATCAACCTCAAGCTTAGAATCTACAAGGGTTCTAACACTTGGTATTAGAGCAGTGTTCTTAGCATCTCACTGCCCTTCCATAACCATCCATCAGCCCTCCACAGCTGCCCAAAGTAATTCCCACAATTGCTTAAAAGATCATCGTCGAATTCCATCGTCATCTCCACCACCGCAAATCATCCTTTGATCTTCTCGTGAATTACAATAGGTTCTGGTTTTCTGCCTTACTGTTACTACAATTTAGTTATCCTTATTCAAAAATTCATCCATCCATAAGCCCTCCACAACCACCCAGAGTAATTCCCACAATTGCTTAAAAGATCATCGTCGAATTCCGCCATCATCTCCACCACCGCGGATCATCCTTTGATATCCCCGTAAATTGCAATAGGTTCTGGTTTCCTACCTTATTGCTTCTGTAATTTAGTTATCCTTATTCAAAAATTCAAAAAAAAGTTGTTCCTATATTACTGCATAAAGTTTTCATCTCTATGACAAAAGATACACTGTAGAATTCCAACCGCATAGCACAACCTATTTGATCTTGCTATTATACTTTTTTTATCCAAATCTCTACAAAATTTTTATGACAGCTTTGATACTTCCTAACAATAGATTTTTCTTTGATTTCATTAAAAAATTCTCAATATAAACTATTCATCTTTTATATGCAAGCTGCTACACTTGAAAATCTACACTATAGAATTCCAATCGCATAGCATAGTTTGTTTGATCTTGCTACTATATTTTTTCTATCTAAATCTCTATGAATTTTTTATGACAACCTTAATACTTCCTAACAGCAGATTTTTCTTTGGTTTTATCAAAAAATTCTTAATATAAACTACTGATCTTTTACGTCCAAACTACTACACTTTAGACATAAAAATCTGCTACAGTACCTTTCCGTGATCCTCAATTCTTTCGAACCTTCCACCACCCATGCCATTAACCCATCAATAGAAAAAAAAAAAAAAAGGATATCTCTAATCCACAAGTATATGCTATAGCTTCCCAAGATCCAATTGATGCCAAATTTGAAGCATGGGAATCTTGGATTGAATCATGGCTTGAATCGTGCTTGGAGGACAAATTACGCACTTTGTTTGCATAATTCAGAATTGGACAACCGTCAAATCCAACCAAATCTCAGCGAGGATAGAGTTTAGAGAGACCTCCAGAGAAGGAGGGATAGCCCTCGGACATGCTTTAGCCATACATGAGGGTGGACTTCTTGCGATGGGAAGAAGACCTAGCGGGGTGGATTTCATACACCGAATGTTACTTTCACTACTACCGAACGTTAGATGATGCTATGGTGGAAATTACTGTCATCTACCTTGAAGGGGATGCTATTCAATGATACAATTGGCTAGAATACAATCATGGGGCTCCAATGTGGAATCAATTTAAGAACACATTGCTGAATCGTTTCGGACCTACGGAGTATGAAAATATCGATGGCCAACTCGTAAAGATTCGACAAACCTCTACAATTCAAGAGTACCAAACCAGGTTTAAGAAGTTATTCTATTTTGCTCTGATTAGACTGACCATCAATTATTAGGAATACTTATCAAAGGACTCAAGCCAGAGATAAAAGGGAAGGTTAAGGCGCGGTAGCCCCATACCATGATAGGTACGATTTCTTTCGCCCAAATATAAGAAGAACGACTCAACCAAGATGCTCGGAGGATAAGAACATCTCCTAGGCCCATGGCATATAAACCTCCTTCTGCTCCTAGCCATTCTTAGCTGCCAAAAAAATTGACAAGAGAAGAACTACGTAACCGATTAGCAAAAGGTCTTTGTTGGCATTGCGACGAGCCATGGAACCGTGATTATCGCTATAAAAGAGGCCGCCTCCTACTGATTGAATCTCTTGAAGACATAGAAAAGGAGGTCTAGGAGTATGAGGAAGAGGTCACAGATGAAGAACAATAGTCGGTTGACATTACAATGCATGCCCTTGCCGGTTATGCAAACCCGCAAATGATGAAAGTGGGAGGAATTCTGAATCAACAACCAATCATAGTTCTTATTGACACCGGGAGCACTAATAAATTTATAAACAATAAGGTTTCTGTTCGAATGGCCTTACCTATCGAGAATTGTAGCAGGTATGACATTAAGGTCGTCGACGGATGAATTTTGAAGTGTGATCATAGGTGCCCGTGAGTGAAACTATTGCTGTAGGACTAAGAGATAATTGTAGATTTCTTCCTCCTCCCTCTTGATGATTATGAGGCCATGCTCAGCATTGAATGGCTAACAATATTAAGTGATATTTCCTAAAATTTTATGAAACTAATTATGAAATTTTACAATAAGGGGAAATAGGTGATACTGCACGGGAAACGTAGGGGCGACATAATGACGATTTGCATACAACGAATGGAGAAGGTTTTGTACAAAGCATATAGTGGCTTTTTAGTACAACTTGAGCAGTAAACTAAGGGAGAGCCAACAAAATTTGAAGATCCAAACCTACTTCCTTTGCTTGTTGAATTTTCAGATATATTTGACGAACCGTACAACCTACCTCCTACCCGTCGGCATGATCATTGTATACTGATTCTTTCGGGCAAACCTCTAGCAAATACTTGGACATATTGGTATTCACATCTCCAGAAGGATGAAATAGAAAGAATTATAAAAGAGATGCTCAAAACAGGAGTTATTCAGCCAAGTTGTAGCCCCTATTCTTCACCGGTGCTCCTCGTACAAAAGAAGGACGGAACATGGTGAATATGCATTGATTACCAAGCTCTCAACAGCATAACCGTCAAGGACAAATACCCTATTCTAATAGTAGATGAATTGCTTGATGAATTAAAGAGAGCACGAATCTTCACAAAGCTAGACCTTCGATCCGGGTATCATCAAATATGAGTGTACGAAGAAGAGATACCGAAAACTGCATTTCGAACACACAACGGCCACTACGAATTTTTGGTAATGCCCTTTGGTCTCACCAATATTCCCTCCATCTTCCAAAGCCTTATGAATGATATTTTCCGGAATTATCTTCATAAGTTTGTACTGGTTTTCTTCGACGATATCCTTATTTACAGCCCTTCTCTTAAAAGTCATTTTTAGCACTTGCGACTTGTTTTGACAATTTTATGAGAACATATTCTTTTTGTCAAAAAATCAAAGTACAACTTTTTTTAATAGAAGATGGAATATCTAGGGTATATCATATCAAAGGAAAGTGTGACAGTGGACCCCTCTAAAATTGAAGCAATGCAAAACTGGCCGACCCCGAGGAATATAAAATCGCTACGTGACTTTCTCGGTTTAATGGGATACTTGTTGAATCTCGTATTTTGATGATGAAACTACTTGATATATATTTATGATTTAATCTGCGTTTTGAGTGACGCAGGGTGCTTCGATCAGGATGAGACAATTAAAGCAGGAACATCATGTTGTGCCGGAGGAACATGTCAGAAGATTGGACGTCGGGCCGGTGGATCGGTCGACGTATCGACAGAAGGCTTCGGGTCGTGGACTCGGGCATCGGGCCAAGAAGAGCGGGTATTGTGCCAAGGATATCGGAGTTGCGGAGTCAACTGGCCGATTGGGCAATAGGCTGCAGGAAAGGACGATGCGCCGAAGAATCGGACGAAGCGTCGAGGGACCAATGACATGCCGGACAACTTGGTTAATTGCTTAGGATTAATTGTCTCGATCGAAGTTTTTGTTTTACATGTGCAGGATTAACTACGATGAAAGTAAGACATGCAGCAGGAGTTGCGCCGGAGTCATGACAATGATCACGTTGGGAGTTCGAGAGCTCGACGGAAGTTCGGACAATCGTCGGAGGTTCTGCGGGAACAAATCCGAGAAGTCCAGAAGCTTGCCAAAGGAGCTCGTTGGAACTTGCCAAGTGGATCGTCGCAGTCCAGGAGTTTGCCGGAAGTCCGCAGGAGCATCACCGAGGGTTCATCGGATGATCGACGGAAGTTCGCCGGAAACTCGCCGGAAGAAGCAAGTGACGCACCGAAGCAAGCTGCAGAATATATCTTAGGAAATAATCGTAGTTAGCACTTTGATTAAGTTAGAAATGGGAGATGATCCCATTAGCTTAATCCTGGGGGAATTGGGCCCCTGAAGAACTCAAATTGGGTCGAATGGTTCAACCCATTCGGACCCAGGTTGCTGTGAGAGGTGCAACCGCCCAGGCAGGGAGGTAGCACCGCCCAGGCTATGTCTCCGAGCGAGATTGGGCGGTGCAACCGCCCCAGCCAAGAAGTGCAACCGCCCAGGGCTCAGTCTCCGAGCGAGACTAGGTGGTGCAACCTCCTTTGTCAGGAGGTAGCACCGCCAGAGCTCAAGTTTCGAGCTCTGCCAGGCGGTGCAACCTCTCCAGTCAGGCGGTGCAACCGCCTGAGCTCAGTCTTCGAGCTCTGGCAAAGAGGTGCAACCACCCCTGATAGAGGTAGCACCGCCCAGAGGCTCAGTCTTCGAGCTCTGCCAGGCGGTGCAACCACCCCAGTCAGGAGGTGCAACCGCCTGATCCTGGAATTCCGGGATTTGATCGTTTTGAGCTCCAAATTTGAACTGGGTTGGGGCCTATAAATACCCCACCCATTCAGCACTGAAAAGATACAGCACTACATCGAATTCTTGATCTTTTCTGTGAATCTAAGAGCTCAAATTTGTGTAAAGTCCAAAAGTTCTCCTCTTTCTGTTCTTCAAGTCTTGAGTTGTAAAGAGAGGAGAGAAAGGTTCTGTAAGGGTTGTCTCCTGAGCCCGTCAAAAGGAGTGAAACTGTAAAAGGGCAGTTGGCCTTCGCCTATTGAAGAAAAGCCTCTAGTTGACGTCGGTGACCTCATCGGTGGAGGAAGCCAAAAGTGGAGTAGGTCAAGACTGACCGAACCACTCTAAATCTCTGGTTTGCTTTTATTTTGAGCACTTTATCATTACTGCAAACCTCCTACATAGCTACTGCTCTCTGCGCTTTTACGAACAAGTTTCTAAGTTCTGATCTTTCCGAATCTGCATTCAGACGTAAATCGGTGTTTTCGTACGATCTTTACATTGCAGTTTACATTTACGTTTTGATTCTATTTATAACTGCAAACTGTCTTCTGCACTTTTACGAACGAGTTTCTTTGCAGTTTACGTTTACGTTTTGATTCCATTTATAACCGCAAACTGCGCTTAGACGCAATTTGCGCCTAGACGCAAACTGCGCTTAGACGCAAACTGCGCTTAGACACAATCTGAGCTTAGACGCAAACTGCGCTTAGATGCAAACTGCGCTTAGGCGCAATCTGCATTTAGATGCAAACTGCATTTAGACGCAAACTGCATTTAGACGCAAACTGCGTAAACTGCGCTTAGACGCAAACTGTGTTTAGACGTAAACTGCACTTAATCATAAGTAATCTTAGAATTGGCTTTTGCATCAAAATAGTTTTTATCGAACGAACGCAGCTTTCGATTTTAATCCCTGAAAGATTTCCGCTGCACTAATTCACCCCCCCCCCCCCCCCCCCTCTTAGTGCTCTCGATCCTAACACTACTACCGTAAGTTCATGAAAAACTATGGAACCCTTACTTTCTTGCTGAATAAAGATGCTTTCCAATGGTCAGATAAAGCCACCACTGCCTTCAACGAACTTAAAGTCGTGATGATGACAACGCTCGTACTAGCGCTACCCAACTTCGGTAAGACTTTTGTTATTGAAGTCAATGCCTCCGGAGTCAGAATTGGTGTTGTACTAATGCAAGATAGCCGCCCCCTCGCTTATACTAGTAAGGTATTATCTCCCTCCCATCTCAAGATAACTATTTATGATAAGGAGATGTTCACGATTGTGCATGTGGTGGCCAAGTGGAGACCGTGCTTGATCGGGCGACGCTTTCAAATCAAGGTCGACCATAAAAGCCTAAAATATTTCTTAGAGCAGAAGATATCTTTCCCAAGTAGCAAAAATGGGTAACAAAGCTTCTTGGATATGATTATGAAATAACTTACAAAAAGGGGAAAGAGAATATTGTTATAGATGTGCTTTCGCGGCTACCCGAGCAAGCTGAATTTTCTGTCGTTTAACTTCCGACCAACGACTTCCTTGAGGATATTAAAAGGGAATGATAGGAAGATCTGGAGACTAGTAAGATCATAAAAAAATTAGAGGAAGCACTAAGCACCGTGGCTCATTATAGTTGAGACTCAAAAGAATTGTGCTATAAGGGACATATTGTGCTTATGCCAAATTTTACTTGCATCTTCACGAGTAGATTTTGGACAGAGTTATTCCTAATGTAGGGCACTAAATTAAAAAGGAGTATGGTGTATCACCCACAAACCGACGACCAGATGAAAGTGGTGAATAGATACTTGGAGACATATCTCAGATGCTTCACCAATAACTGGCCAAAAGAGTAGATAGTGGCTTTCCTAGGCCGAATGGTGGTATAATACAACTTATCAGTCATCCATAAAATGTACTCCCTATGAGGCTTTGTATGGCCGACCTCCCCCTATGATCCTAAAATATGTGTTGGGCACCACTAAAGTGGAACAAGTAGACATAGAACTACAAGACCGAGACAAAATGCTGAAGTTGCTAAAAGATAATCTTACTGTAGCTCAAGCAAGGATGAAATAACAATATGATCAACATAAAGGCAAAAGAGAATTTTTAGTAGGAGATTGGGTCTTCCTATAGCTCCAACCATATAAGCAAACATCAATCCAGACCAGAGCATCTATAAAACTTTCACCTCGGATCTATGGACCCTACCAAATTTTGGAGCATATTAGAGCTATAGCATATAAATTGGACTTACCCACCAGCTCTCGAATCCAGCCAATCTTCTATATGTCATGTTTAAAGCTCAAGCTGGGATAAAATGAGACAGCACAAAGCCATCTACCAAATATGACTACCCAAGGAGAACTCCAGACCCAACCGAGTGCCATTATTGATCGACGGATTGTCATGACTCGATGATGATGATATTGAAGTGCTAATACAATGGACGAACTTACTAGCAAAAGGTGCCACTTGGGAGAACTATGATGATTTGAAGATCAAATTCTCAAAATTCATGAATCGTCAATCTCGAGAACAAGGCTGATTTGAAGAGGGCGGGTCTGTTAGGACTCTAACTAGGAGAGTCCTAATTAAGAGGGATATTCATGTAAAACCTACCTAACCGACCCCCATTAAAGAGGTGAAGAGGTCGGCTAGGGTTAGGAGGTTGTTTCTTAGATAAGCATTAGAAGTTGTAAAGGAATATGAGTCTTGAATAGGAGTCCTATTAGGAGTTGGGGTTTAGAAGCTCTATAAATAGTCATGTATTCATCCTCTTTTCTTTAGCAATAGATAAATCTTTTATGCAGCCTTTGAGTAGCAACTTGGAGGAAGGAACCCCTATAGAGTTTTAAGTAGGCCGATCCCCTAAATAGATTAACCCCAAGCTTAGAATCTGCAAGGGTTCTAACACAATTTTAAGTTGTGCAAGTTTGCAAATTTAGCTTCCTTTTTGAGATATTCAAGTTTGCAAGTTTTGCTTCTTGAGATAGGCAAGATAACACATTTTCTTCTCTTGAGATTGTAAGCTAGTAATTCTTTGTGATGTTCAAGATAGCAAGTTTCCTCTTCTTTTTTGAGAAATGCAAGCTAGCAAGTTTTTGCTCCCTTTGCAAAGTGTAGGCTAGCAAAATTTTATCACTTTAAAATATGCAAGCAAGGTAGCAACAATTTTGAGTTTTGCAAGTTTGTAAATTTAGCATATTTGCTTTTCTTTACGATGTTCAAACTAGCAAGTTTTTGAAAAAGAATGTGAGATAGTAAATGATCTTGATTCATAAAAAAAATCTCATGTTATAATTCCAAGAATTCACAAGAAAAATCATGATTCATTTAAATAATTCTCCTTTTTAGTAATTAGCAAAAAGAAACATAGGAGTTCTAAAACAAGATCTTGATTCATAGAAAAATCTCATGTATCAAATATCGAGAAATCAATATCATGATTTGGATAAAAAATAAATCTCAATCCATAAAATTTTCTTGTAGGAAATGCCAATTCATCATCATTATCACTTTGGGCATGATACCAAATCAATAAATTTTCAAATCAATATTATTTGGATATACATGATACCAAAACATAGTTTCAAGTCTTCAAGATATAACATGCACAATTTCAAACCATTATCAAAGTCATAGTTTGTTTGCATGAGTCTCTTCTTTAGTAAATGGTAAGAAGGAACCATTAAAGATAGAAAATATTCTAATTCTCATAAAAGATAGCTCAAGTAGAGAAATCAAAAGAAAGTTCATGATTTGGTTAGAAAATTTTCATTCAAATTCAATTTATCAACTCCAAACTTATCATCAAAATCACTTTTCTTAATTCAAGAGATAACATAAAATAGATTCATCACTAAGAATCACTTGTTAAAAAAATTGAAAAACTTTAGAGATATTTTCAAGAAATATGCATTCTCCCCTTTTTGTTTCAATTTAAGTGATTTAATTTTATACAAGCATGCCTTTATCTTTTATGCCAAACAAAAATATGTATCATCATTTAAAACCGAAAAGGAAACTTTCATTATGACAAAAGCCATAAATCATAAAAATCATCATGCATAATTTTGAAATATAAGCTCATTAACAATGATTTCAAATCATCATTACTTTAAATTATTATTACATCATTAAATCATCATGATTTCATTGAACATAAGGTATTTTCAATCAAAATCATTTTTGACATAAAGTAAAATGATTTACAAATTCAAATCATCATAACTTAAATTTATAAAATGATCATTTTCAATTAAAATGAATAAGTGAATCTAACTCATCATACTTATAGGAGTTAATATGCCATTGTCATGCTCAATTTTTTATTTTTCAAAATCGGTAGAAAGATAAGCATGATCCCAATTTTTTTAACAATTTATATATAATATTTAAACCTAATTTAAAACCAACTTATGAAATGCATCAAGTAATTTTAAAATAAAGTAAAGGGTTTTTGGTTACCTCGTCATTGAAAGTCATTAAGGCATAGTTCGCCACCTTGTCTTTGTTAGTTTGCTTCTCATCTTCGGATAAGCTCGATTTGTCCCAAACCACCTTGAATACTTACTTCTTCTTTGGTAGCTTATTTATTAGTTTATTTTTATTTTTTAATTCTTGTTTTAAAATTTTTTTATTCTTTATTGTTAAGAGTTCAAAGTCATCATCACTTAAGCTTTCGCTTAAGTAGTCTTCATTTATTCTAAGTGTCAAATCCTTCCTATTCTTTGGAAGGTTGTTCTCAAATTCATTATGTTCATCATGTGCCTTACATGTCATTTTATATGTCATCAATGAACCAATAAGTTTTTTTAGAGAAAAATTATTTAAGTTCTTTACCTCTTGTATTGCGGTTATTTTTAGATCCAAACTCTTTGGAAGGGATCTTAATATATTATTAACAAGTTCAAAATTTGAAAAACATTTGTAAAGAGCTTTCAAACTATTGACAACATCTATAAAATGAGCATACATGTCAATAATATTTTGATAAAAATGATGTCAGTTCTAAAAATCTTCATTTTGATAAAAACAATATCAAAATGCTTAACTTTGAAAATGTATGGAAGCGTAGTGAAAGTAAAAAAATTAGTTTACAATGAAAGTAAAGAGCTTAAAGTATATGCAAACTGAGTTTTATAATGGTTCAATTATCATAACCTATATCCACTCCCGATTTCTCTTCCATCGGGGCTACCAGTATCCACTAATGATCTTTTCTTGTAAAGAGCTTTTTCCTTTTCATAAGTTTAAGAGACAACCCTTACAAGCCTCGCACCTCTTCTTAGATGATTGCAAAACTAAAGAGAGAGGAGGAGGAGGACTCTTTGCATTTTTACAACACTTTTACACCCCAACACTTAAAGATTTTTTTTCACACTTTGATTGCCCTTTCATGCAGAAAAGGATGGGGTATTTTCCAATGGCTTCAAAATTGAAGCTAAAAAGTATCTCATCCCGGGTTTCTAAGGTACTGGCGGTACCACCGCTTGTGTTAGGTGGTACCATTGCCTACAGCACTAACACTAGGTGGTACCATCGCCCAATCTGACGGTATTACTGCCTGACAAAGCCTCGAAGATTGGGCTCTAGCGGTGCCACCACTTGACAAGGCAGTACCACCGCTTGACAGTAATAATTACCGACAGTATCACCACCTAGGCTTCTTGGAGACTGATCCCTTGGTGGTTCCATCGCCCCAATCTAGTGGTGCCACCACCAGACAGGGTTCAACAACCTAGTTGGGCCTTGAATCCAGCTCAAACCAATCCAATTACGGGCCCAATTGGCCCTTAACAGGTTCAATTGGATGTCCTCCTAAACCTAAGCTTAATTATGTGCTAACTATAAGTTTTAAGGCATACACTAAACAAAACAAGTCTAGTAAGTCTAGGTTTTTTTCGGCGAGTTTCCGGTGGATTTCCAACGATCTCTCTGCAATCTTCCAGCGAACTCCCGACAAGCTCTTAAACTTTATGATGATCTTCTTGGCGAGTTTCGATGAGCTTTTTGGCTAATTTTGACAGCACTTTCAACGAACATCTGGACTCCCGATGAACTCTCGAACTCCCAACGAATTCTTAATCTTGACTCTGGTACTTCGTTTTGCTTTATGTCTTGATCGCTATCATAGTTAATCCTACACACTTTTCTCAATATATAGATTGGATCAAACAATTTATCAATTGATTTCATCATCAAAATCCGAAATTCAATAATGTATCCTACCAAATTGTTGCCACTCCTTTCAACTTATATGCAACAAGCTTGACTTACTTGTAATCAGGAACATCCATCACCTCAAAGAAGTTCTCTACTTCATAACTCTAGTAAAAAAAAAGCTTCAATATTGAGGTGGCCAGTAGATAGCATATTTTGTTTAGGTGATGCTTGGTGTCTTTTGTATCTTTCACTGTTATCTTTTGAGTCATCATCGTATGCTGTTGGTTGTTGTGGACGGATAGTATCACAATGATATAAGTGTCGAGGTTGAGCCGCACTTGCATCTCTTCTTTGGTTGGTTCTATAATAGTCCACAATTCTTTCTTCTTCATCTGACACATCTTCATAGGCTAGTTGCTTATGTTAGATTATTAGCCTATGTCGATGATTAGGCTAGCCATAAGCATCAACTCCAACATGATTGATCCTACCATTATCATAAAATCTATTAGCGTTTAAACCTAAATTAGCAAACATATCATGAATCTCTCGAAGTTCCTAGGTCATCGTCACTTCTTGTGCTTTTAACATTGCCTATAAGGTTGGCACCCCCCATCATTATTGTTCGGGTTATTATAATTGCCTCCCTATCATTGTACAAATTAAGTTTTTAATACATAAGATCCTAGCGAGTATAGAATATACCTTTTAATTTTCTAACCATAAACCTATTATTCTAACACTAAAAGCAAGCCTCCGATACAAACTGATGTACAATGGAAATAAAAAAAAAAATTACTATCAGAAAGGATTCTAGTAAACGGACTTGATGAAGAAAATTAACTCCTTACGGTCGAGAAACCTTCACAATACTTGAAGATATTATTATTTTTTATTATTTTATAAATTTAGATGAGGTTTTTATTTATACTAATTATAGGCCTTCAAAATTAGCTATCTAACAATGTGAGACTATTGAAAGAAATATAAAATATAAAAATTAACAATGTGGGATAAATAAAAATAATAAGTGGGTAACTTGAAAATAGTTTCTTCTTATTATTTCGTATTAGATATTGTAATGGAACTAGATTTTGTAGCTACTTGGGACTCTTTTTGGAACTGGATATTTGAAATTATAAATGTTAATAAAATTGAAGTTTTTTGTTTTTAATTGAATCTCTACATGTAGACGAATTGCAGGAGTTCAAACTCTTGTAGATCAAGCATCATATTCCTTAGGGGAAACTTATCACCAATTACTTGTTGTGGGCTGCCTTTAACTGTTGATGCATGGTTCATGTATGCAGTAACATGCCACGAGAAATATACCATTTGGAAAACTGTACACTTGTGTTCTTTTCTAAAGCCATCCAATGCAATCTGTCATATTCTTTCCACATCTGCATCGAGTCTTGTGATCACAAAGCAAATTATCCATTCCTACACCTTTTTTGTCTTTTCGTCTAATGGATGGATATCCGCCTCACACATTGTGTCGTCTTCTCTACTTTAACTGCAATTATGTGCAAATATTTTATATGGGATCATCCAGCTATGTTGATAACAATAGGTTTTGCCTGTAGGCATTTCTAGCCACAGGCAATCAAATATGAGGGCTCTCATCTTATCTTACTCCCTGCTTCATCCTCAAACAATCAGAGAGAGCAGTTCTTTGAGAGCCACCGTACGTGTTTCTCGTGCGGTGCCTCAACTCTAACTCTACAGCAATCACAGCCGTGCATCGCCGGTCCTCCCGGAGAAAAAGGCCAAGTCAACCTCAAATGCATGTAACACAAGCCAAAACCACGTGCAACTCTCCCTCTACATCAAGCAATCTCTCCAGTGGAATTCAACCCTATGATGAGCAGACCATTCAGAACAAGTAATCCCCAATCTGTTGCTTAATTCAAAGATCAACAGGTGCGCCTCTCTCATCAAAATCCCTGAAACCGAGGATCCAATGTATAGTATATATGAAGTATTAGTTCCGCTGTCTTGCTTGCATCATTCATGAATCAAACATTCCATGAGAATTAAGCAAACCAACTCCAAAATCTAAGCCGTCCCTCACGGAAGGCGTAAGACCGAAGACTAAAGCTGATAACCATATGTTCATGTGCATATATATATATGCGCTTGTGGATGAGGCTTTCTCATTCCTCTTCTCTTTACGTTCATAACCAGCAGCCGAAGAAGAGATCGATATGGCCTCCTTCTCATCCTTCGTCCTGCTTCAACTCCTCATCGGCGCAGCGACGCTTTGCGTTGCCTCCGCTCGGAACGCGACCACCGAGGGTGCTGTCGTTAAGTCGAGCCGCGTTAGCCCGGCGGCCGCGGTGGCGGAGTTCGTGGCGGCGCACAACGCGGCGAGGCGGGAGGTGGGCGTGCCGCCGCTGACTTGGGACGCGAAGCTGGTGAGGTTCGCCAAGGCGTACGCCAACCAGCGGCGGAAAGACTGCGAGCTGGTGCACTCCCCAGGGTACGCCTACGGGGAGAACATCTTCTGGGGGCAGGGGCGGCGGTGGGCGATACCGGACGCGGTGGGCAAGTGGGTGGAGGAGAAGCAGTGGTATCATCACGACACCAACTCCTGCTCCGGCCCCGAGTGTACCCACTACACCCAGATCGTGTGGCGCACCACGCAGCGCCTCGGCTGCGCCAAGATCATTTGCAACAGCGGCGACACCTTCATCGTCTGCGAGTACGACCCGCCCGGAAACTACGTCGGAGCCCGGCCATACTGAACAGCCCAACACTTGCTCCTCTACGTACTAGTACCACTACTGTTGTTATTATCATTATAATTCGAGACTGTCGATGATTGTACATATAGCGTATAGCCCTCCACAAAGTTTTATGTATGCAATTTACGATAATATAATAAATAATTTATAATAGAATCTATGTTGGCATTTTAGAATTCCAATTAACGATTGTGGACATGTACAGATCGAAAATATGTTTAAATTACATCATTAACTAAGCACATCTTCATCATACATACATAATACACGTCCTACAACATGCAAAGAAACTCCAAACCCCCCATCTTCACACATAATACGCGTCAAACTTGAGGTCAACGATTTGTTCGAGTGAGGAGCCTGTAATAATCTGCCTGCATAATTATCCATCCACTCAACGTACCAAATAAAAACCAATTAAAACTTGAAGTTTAGTAGCCAAGAACCTCTGCCTCGGTGGGTGGTGGCCTTTGATAATTTACTGCACTAGAAAGGACTAGGCTATGATATGAATTGTTTCTTGGGTGAAAACAGAAGACGATATTTCTTGAGAAACAAGACATTATTTTCCATAGGAATTAGCACTTGCTGTGGCCGCCCGCCATCACGGCCACAATCGAGTAGACAGACTACGATTTCACTTGAATCCATCATCCATACATCCAGTTGGCAATCGATGTACGGTGGCAAGACATCCGGGAGGCAGCAGTGTCCGTCTGTTTCACCAACCCCGCTTCTCCTTGCCTTGTTTGCTGCATCTGCAACATGAGAAACCATCACAAATAGGTAAAAGCTGTTGCCGGCATGCAGCTAATATTCTTTTAGGAGAACCAGAAACTGTCACCTCAGCGTGAGCTTCTCCTGCAAAAAATTCTTGCAAGGTACACCCCAAGAGGAATCTCAGGAACCGGGATGAGCTTTCCAAGGACTGCCAAAGGCCAACTGAAAAAAAGAAGAAAAAAAAAGCATCGGAAGAAGCCAAACCCATTCTTATTTCCGGATAGATCAACAAGTACTAATCGAATGGCGAGCAACATGGCAAAATCCAGATTGACTTAGTTTATGAAGGAGCGTCACACAGTACCTTACAAGAGCGATCGCTACCGAGACCAGCCACAGCTTCGGATCGAGCCTGACAGTCGATGTGAACTTCCCAAGGAACTCGACAATAAGAACCTGCATCAAGGAGCAGTGCAGTGCAGTGCAGTTGGCAAACGATAAGCAGTACCGGAAGGTTCGCTTCCAGTCCCTTGATACAGAGAGTCCACTACAAGTCTTCTTACCTGAAGGAGGAAGGTGGTTCCTATTATCACCATAAAGAAAGGGCTCTTGGTCACCCCTCGGAGTATATTTATCTCATCCGGTTTGCGGGCATTGAATTCATTGAATATCTGTTGCATGTCATTCAGAATACAACGGACGAGAGCATAATCTGAATCAGAATTCGTTTGAGAAATAAAAGCAGTAGATTATAGTTTATAAGTTAATCTTAGAAAAAAAAATTAATAACCAAATAATAATACAAATATCTCAAAGAAGGCGATAACGAATAGTCTTAAGCAGCACCAAAGCTGACATCAGTTGCTCATAAATGTTGTTTCAGCTTGTAAGCTAAAACATACTTACTTGGCAGAACACAAATGTATTGAAAACAAAGGTATTCTTCACTTTTTCAGCATGTTCCAAAGTTTCATGCTTCAAGTGCAGTATACTCCTTCCACCAAAGTTGAAAATGAGCAAGATTGCCACTTGATATAAAGCCTGCAGCTCACAAGAAAGGTGTGTGGAGAAGATGGGGTAAGGAAGGTGAAAAGAACAATGTTGTTATAAGACATACCTGTACGAACAAATTTCTCCACATAATATTTGTAATCAGAGGTTCCCTACGAATAATGACAAAGCAAAAGATATATCATTTAAAATAACTCTACTTACACAAAAAAAAAAAAGGAATGGTGCAATAACGATTCACATGATGGACTATAAAACAGGATAACAAAAATTTCCAGATGCCAATGCAAATTAACAAACATTAGCCGGTGATATTTCAACTAATTAATTGTCATCTAGAAAACAAATGTCATCACCATTGGAGTCCTTTAGAGCCAAGAGGGTGCAGCGTGCTTCCATCACCACCTTAATTTGGTTGTTTATAAAGGGGTAAGAAATCGATATGGACAAACTAGAGGTGAGGACATGAAATCCTCAAGAATTGGTTAGACCATGAAAGAGAAAAAATGATTGTTCATATCCCCTAGATACTTTGGTGACCACAGGCCAAGGAATCTCCATATACTCTCATGTTTACTAGTAGAGAAAAAAAAAATCACAATTAAGAGGTCTGGATTTGTCTTTTCAAATTATTGATCTACGATGTGGAATGTGAAGAAAAGGCTATGTCATTCATCCAATACCATCCATATGTGGACTAAAACCAACAAAAGGAAATTGCAGATTCCTTTTCAGGGACAATCAGTGGGCAGGTAGCTATGTTAATCACAAAAGGCTTGCTTGACAACTTGGGCGGGTAGCTAAGTCAAAAAGTTAATCACTTACTCAAATTAATAATGCCAAGAACAGTGAACATATTGACAGACCAATAATGATCACAAAAAGATTCAAAACATGGGGTGCTTGCATCGGTTCCAACATTTGCAAAGAATCGGAAGAACAAAGATTGTGTTATGAATAAGGCAGAATAGCAAAAGTAACTTCAAGGTAGCTGTTGATGATTGGTGTATTGGTGTTCACAGACCAACCCAGATGATTCTTGATGCATCATTGACTATATTATGTGCATTACATTCTAAAATCATTTTCGTGTATTTCCATTCAGTTTTCACTTGAAATGGAAAGCACATAAGCAACAACAAATTCTGACATCCAGGAGAAATGTTTAGATAAAGAACACTGCAATGTTTAATGACACTAATCATGAATAACTAAAGACGAAAGCGTTTTAATAGCCTGTAACAAGTACATTGACACTGCAAAAATGCTAATAAAGCAAGATTGATTCTGACCTGCGGCCAACAGGAGATCTTTTCATAAGTTTGTCAGTGGGTGGTTCCGTTGCTAGTGCTAATGCTCCAAGAGTGTCCATAATTAGGTTGACCCAGAGAAGCTGTTGGACACCAGAATGGGTTAAAAATTTTGGGCATTTGAAAAGAACCAACGGGTTTCCTTTGCCATAATAATAGTTTCTCATAATCAAAGAGACTAAAGAAGCCATTAGCAAGACCGCATAACAACCTGAATTGCTCATTGTGGTTATTTCATTCCTCTAAAAGCAAAGATCAGTTTACATATAGAATTTGATTTCCTTTGATCATGTTAAAGAAGAATGATTGGGTAATCATAAGCATTTGTAGCTGGCAAGTATTAAGTTAGTGTTGGCCTTACATAATCCTAAAGTTAGAAAACTAGGAAAGGAAATTTGTAATTAACCTGAACGGCATTTAGAGGCACGTCTCCAGATGAAACTGCAGCCACCACATTTATAACAAGTGCTGCAACATTGACAGTTAGCTGGAATTGAATAAACTTCTGAATGTTTGCATATACAGAACGGCCCCACCGGACAACCTAAAAAAAATAATATATATGGACTTCAACATACTGAACCAAAAATCCAAAATTAATCACAAAAAATGATGTCTCAAGAATTCAGGCTAACCTTTACAACAGATGCAAAGTTGTCATCTAATATTATGATGTCTGAGCTCTCTTTTGCAACTTCTGTCCCCTGAATACCCATTGAAAGGCCTATATCTGCCTAAAGAAGAAAATGAAAAGCTTGTATGATATATCTACATGGTAATTTTATATTTAACATATAGGGTGTTAGAAAAAGTAATCTGCAAGCAGATCTCACACCTCATGTAGTGCTGGAGCATCATTAGTGCCATCCCCAGTAACTGCAACCACATGTCCTTTTTTCCGTAATGCTTGGACAAGTAGAAGTTTGTCATTTGGTGAGGATCTTCCCATTACCTGCAAATAACTTACAGAATTGAACATACAGATTTGAATATAATCACCAGAAATCCGGAATAACTAAATGTGCATTAATCTGGAGATAAGAAGGTTGACCTGTATGAAGTAAGCATGTCAGCAGAAAATACATAGATTGCACAAGCAAAACGTATCTATACTATATCGTGTTTCCTTCCATTTGAGATAGGAAATGCAAAAATGATACTTTAATAATCTTCAGATATGGACAATATTGCTATTGTCACAGATAACAATGAGTTACATATGTGCAATTAGATATGGAGAGGATAGGATCATAATCCACACGATTTATGTCTATACAATGACATGCAAAGATCTTGGTGACAAAAGACTGACAAATGCAAAAGCAGAATTTATTCTAAGGTCCATAACATGTTAGTTATCATCTATCTGTAAACTGACCGTCCTCAAATGCACACAGCGCATAATCTTGCTTTTTTAAATTTGTATTTTTAATGGTGGATAGAAATGTCTGAAATGATAACATTTCTATGTTTTTAAGGTTTCACGAGGTTTTTAACACCAATCCAATACTGATTTTGGTAACCTATCAAACTGACACGATAGTGATATCCTGGGTGCTGTATCAATATATATTATATACCACTCATTATCATTAAATAAAATAATAAAAAACCTTTTTGATTTTTAAAACCTTGTATGTGTAAATAATAAAGTATTAATACTGGATGGTATGCTAAAGTCTAATTGGTATTTATAAGCTTGGTTTCACATTTCTATTTTCCTAGGCCATGCTTAGAAATTTCAAGCCAAAACCAAATCACTTAAACACCTCACATCTTTTTTAAGACATTCAGTGCAAGTAAGATTCACTAACGAGTATTTGGAAAAGAGTTCAAGAGACTAAATTGTTATCAAGCATCATGGAATTCTTGTAAAGGCGTAGCAGGTGAACAAAGTAATTGTATCTTAAAGCATAGTAGGCATTCTGATTGCGAAACAAAATACAGAGGGATATAGGTGGATAATATCAGGATCCTGAGATCTTTTCCAATTTCTTTCCAAACTAAAACATCAGAAAGCTTCAAAACATATGAATGGAAAATGGGAAATAACAGATCAAACAAAAGTAAATAAAAAGGATCACACTAATAAATTCTATAAGCACCACTTCTTAACATGTAATGTCATGTTCGGTTAACAAGGACACTAGCATTTTAATATAGTTTTTCATGTGTCTGTCTTGATGTCATATTTTGTCAACACTAGAAGTCTGATTATGAGCAATAGTCAGATCTTAAACTAATGACAGGAAATAATATTCAAATATTTCACCATCTATTTTATTTCCTAGCACCAGACTACATATATTACAGATTATATAACTATGCAGTGTAACACAAAACTATAGAAGACTGCAGATTGGATGTCATCCAACTTGATCACATAATTTACAATTTAGAAATTAAATTTGTTTACATTTTTCAAACTATATTTCTTGATATTTGCCAACTTTATCACCAATTAGAATGGATCTGATTGAGGGTTGATCATAAAGCTTTTACTGCATTATTTACTTACAAGGATCCAGTTGTGCAATATTCGTGATGAAAGAGTATAATAATGTTGTGTAATTAGAATGTTGTGTAATAATTGTGCAAAAATCAGCATAATTATAGACCAAGAAGTAGTTCAGCTAAAAGAAATTTAGAACAAGTTCCATAAATCCAAAATTTTCGTGATGAAAGAGTAAAGAGCAAGAGTTTTTTTTTTTAACTCAACTCTAAAGTTCTAGCCAAATTCAAACTATTAGACCTAAAGTAAAGTCTAAACCAAATTCAAATATTGGACGCAAAGCAATGCTATTAAAGAGTTAAAGCCTTTCTCAATCAAATTTTAAGAGGAGATTATGTCCTGACTATAAAAAGTCTAAGGAGTATGTTTATTGTCACTTATGAAGGTGCTTATCAATTGAAAAAATCAATGTCTTTTTTAGAAGATAACACTTGCAGGTTTTCTACATTTATAAGTCAGCATTTCAAACACATCAAACTACTTACTAAACTTAGTAATTAGACATACAGAAATTTTCTCCGCAATTGCTTCTCTTGCTGTTTCAGAAAGGGCACGGAATGCTCTGCCCTCTATAATGGTTGGCTCAGTAAGATCTTCACTGGTATCAAGTATTCCACACTCCAAAGCGATGGCCTTAGCTGTCTGAATATTATCACCGGTGACCATGCGTACCTAGTAATCAAGAGATAATGGGAATAGCATCAAAAGCTGATAATGATACAAATTATAAATGCAAATCAAGAAAACCAGTAAGATCTATAATCTCCAAATTTGAGGAGTGCAATTGTTAAAAAGGTTAGATAAGTAGACTTCAATTCACGAATGGTGCATGTGACATAAAAGATCCAAACTATTTGGAATTGGTTATATGGGCTCACCATTGAGATCTTAGTAGAGGAATATCCCTATTATAACCAAAATGAAATGATTTATTAAGACTAGCCATATGTCCACTTTTCCAAATTGACAGGTGGGCACAACCAATTAAGTACTGGAACAAAAGTATGATGAATTATTCTTCTACAAAAAGTGTGATAAAAGATCCCAACCAGAAATTTCTAGAATATGTATTGTATATACAATTTATGCATCATATTGGAAGGGATACCTTGACACCGGCAGTAGTGCATAACTTTACAGCATCTTTTACGCCTGGACGGCAAGGATCCTACATGCCCAAAAATATTGTTAAGCAAATTTGTAGAAAAATATAAAAAAGAGATCAGCAATATAGAGCAACCAAATCAGTGCAGAGAGAACCTGGAATAACAAATTCTGGTGTTCCATTTAAAGAATAATAAAAATTAATTATAAACAAGGAACAATGTGCTATTTCAGATTAGATCCAGGCCCAGTACTTTTTAACCTTTTGTCACGAACGGTTGTCGCGCACCCGCAATAACTTCGTTCAATGAACCATTCGTCGCTTTTGCATACTTGTACAGATGCTTGCCAGCATGTTTTACCTTAGTTTTGTGTATTTTGCTTATAAAAATATAAGCTCGAACAGGTTGCAGCGCTACAGTGCGACTGCTTATTGCGCCGAGTAAAACTAACCCAAAATGGCTCCGTTTTTACGTGTCATGACCCTGTTTTCTGCAGACCACAGCTGTACACAAAACACCAGCCATTCCAGCACCTTGGAACCCCTGGGTGGCATCAAGGGGGATGGGGTTTCGAGATAATATCGGGCATTAAACACTCTTCACAAGTTCGCACGTTAACTTGATGGGAACTTGCCTTCGGGCCTGACACCCGGTGAGCAGTTGCCAACAAGACAAAGTGGAGCAGCGGAAGCCAGTGGGACTTTTGGAGTCATTGCCCATACCAAAATGTCGTGGGAGAGCATTTCCTTGAACTTTATATCAAGCTTGCCGACGGTAAGGGGACTCAGATCGATACTTGTGGTGGTTGATCGATTTTCAAAGTATGCAACATTTATTGTTGCACCCCTACAATATTCAGTAGAGGAGGCAGCCAAGTTGATGATGAAGAATATGGTGAAGTATTAGGGAGTCCCATACAATATCATCAGTGATCAAGACGCTCGGTTCCTAAGACGATTATGGACTGCGCTATTCAAATTGTTGGGGTCTAAGTTATACTTATTTACAAGCCTCCAACCCCAAATGGATGGCCAAACTGAAAGGATAAACTCGCTCATTGAGCAATATCTTTGGCACTACGTGAGTGCCAACCAACGAGATTAGGTAAAGCTATCAGATATAGCCTAATTCTCTTACAACTTGCAGCGGACCTCTGCATCCAATAAGAGTCCCTTCGAGATCATTATAGGACAACAACCATTGACTCCTCACACCTTGACTATCGATTATACTAGGAGTAGTCCATCAGCCTATCACTTTGCAAAAGAATGACACCGAAATACAGATATTGCATGGGCTTATTTGGAGAAGGCGACCAAAAAGATGAAAAAATGGGCAGACTTAGGAAGGCGACCATAGGAGTTCAAAGTTGGTGATTTGGTATTGGTAAAACTCCAACCAACATCACTCCAGTTCTTTAGGCACAAAGTGCATAAAGAATTGGCACACAAGTATGAAGGGCCCTTTCTAATTATCAGTAAGGTGGGCAACGTCTTCTATAAGTTACAGCTACTAGCATGGCTCATAATTCATAATGTTTTTCATGAGCAACTTGAAAGCCTATCACTCAGATCCACAAGATGCTTCCCGAAGTGTTCCAACTCGGCTACCCCCTACCAAAGCCTCCTATGAGAAGAGAGTTGAAACTATATCGAGAGCTTGATGGACAATGTAGTAGAGGAGATTGGACCACAATATATTGTCTAAATAGTCATTGACAATGAATCGAATTTCAAGAAGGTCGGTTTACAATTGATGAAAAAAAGAACAACATTGTTTTGGATTCCATGTGCAGCTCATTGCATGGATCTAATGCTGACGGATATTAGCGAGCTAAACGCAATCAGAAAGTGTGTAGCTCAAGCATAGTCAATTATAAAGTTTATATATAATCATCATTGGGTCCACTCTTTAATGCAAAAGTATGTACGACTTAGAGTTAGTCGATTTGCTACCAATTTCATTCCATTAAAGTCATTACAACAAAAGAGGTAGGACCTCAAAGCAATAGTCACCTCACAAGAATGGTATGATTCTAGGTATTTGAAATTGAGCGATGGAAAGAAGATAGAAAAGATTATTCTTTCTTCTAGATTTTGGGAGACCGTGATTGAAATCGTAAAAGGTGTTTAACCACTTTTTCTTGTCCTTCGTAAGGTCGATATAGACAAGCATCCACAGATGTCTTATCTTAAACACATGCTGATTATAGCAAGAGAAGAGGTCAAGAAAGCACTCAAAGATGATTTTAAGGCCAACCAATATATATAGATCATTGATTGTCGGACTAAAGTTTATATAGATCAAGATATCCTTAATGTAAGTAAATTCATATTCACTATAATTTAATTCATAATTTTTTATTGTATAAAAATTCCTACTAACAAAATTTTGTCTTACAGAATATTATCTAAACCTAACAATTTAATATTGATATACTCTTAAAATGCAAAATGATTTACTAACAGCACTAAGAAATATTATAAATCGACTCTTGTCAAAAATTGCTAATGCAATCAATGCTACGATGGAGGGCCAATTATTCCGAGATTCAATTGATTCATTCTCCGACGTTGTAGCTATATCATGTTGTTATAGTATAGATTTTGGTAATGAAAAGTTACACATTGATTATCAACTATATTTGATATTAATTATTTGTTATACTAAATGCTAATAAAATCTTATTTATATCTTTTTGCAGTCAAGTAATGAATATAATTTAGAGGGGACGCACCAAATTTAAAGGTTACCGTTCATGCACTTTCACAGACGATGGCATCTAGTGGTTGCAAACGTAATTGATCAACATTCGTATTGATTCATATGAAGGTCCACAACAGACTATCATATAGACGATTGAAGAAATTGGTATATGTCCACTATAACATACGGCTAAGGTTGCAATGTGCTAAGCTAGACAAGGAACCAGATAAATTAGAGATTGATCTCATCGACCTCCAATTCTATAACGAAGATTCAAAACCGATGTTAGAGTGGGTTGAAACCAAGGATTGAAATTCCGTATTGTACCAAAACTTCTAGAAATATATATGTATACATATGTATACATGTATACATGTATACATACATACATACATATATATATATATATATATATATATATATATATATATATATACAAGGTATGCAATACCGTACCGTACCAGTGTTTCGAGGTTGGCTCGTTACGGTACGGTGCCGGTGTACCGAACGGTACATCTTGGTGTACCGAATAATTTTATATATTTTCTTCATACTGTGGCATCACTGTAGCACTGTTACTATATAGTACTGTAGCACTGTAGCACTATTACAGTGTAGTACTGTAGCACTGTAGTGATACCAGACGGTCCGCGTACCGATATGCTGTCGGACCGGTACGTACCACCCGTACCGGGCAGTACCATTCGGTACTGCATACCATATATATATATATACATGTACATATATATACATACATATACATATATATATATACATATACATACATTTATATATATGTATATATATGTATATATGTATATATATGTATATATGTATATATATGTATATATATGTATATATACATATATACATATATATACATATATATACATATATACATATATATACATATATACATATATATACATATATACATATATATACATATATACATATATATACATATATACATATATATACATATATACATATATATATATATATATATATATATATATATATAAATATATATAAAAGAGGTAAACCATTCGCTATACCTCTCTTCTCCCCACATACGGCAATGTCACCTTGGCGACGTCGCGTTTCTTTTCGAGCGACATCGTAGAAAAAGAAAGAAAAAAATTGCAACGTCGTAGGAAAAAAAATTTCAATGAGGCGTTGCCTCTTCGCCCCGTGACGCCGATACTCTTCTCCCCGCACGTGGATGAGAAGTCACCACAAATGAGGAGAACGGCGTCGATCTCAAGTTCTCCTTTTTTTTTTCTTATTTCTTTCTTCCCCTTCTGCCTCTTCTTTCACCTTCTCTCTCTTTCTTCTCCCTCGGTCACCATCGATGATAATAGTCTCAATCGATACTATCGCTTGGTAGCAGGCGGTTCGTGTACTAGTCTGTTAACAGACCAGTACATACCACCCGGTACGAGCAGTATCATTTGGTATTACAAACCTTGGTTGAAGTAACGAGTAACCTCAACATTCTTCGCATTTTATCACTGAGGCAATAAAAGAAGAGGAAGTACATCCCCAATAGGAGGAAAATCTCCCTCGGTCAGAACGTGGTGGAAGGAGCCAAACAAGATCGAGTCAAATTATTCTAAAAACTAGAGACACCCAACCATCAAAGTCGTCCACCTAGTGTACAAAGGCGGGTAAAGGAGACAGCAATAGCAATAACTACACCGTTGGAAAGAATCGAGTCGGGCGATAAGACACCTTCACAATCACATTCAGTAACTTGCTCAATCTAGAGACATGGTAGCAATGTGGACACTAGGGAGTTGTTGGGTCCTATCTACATAATTTAGGGAGCAATATTTTACACATGCCACCCATGATTCAGATCATGGAACTTAATAAGGTATTGGTCAAGTTTATGCATGGAAGGAGAAGGGAAAGCTAGTGGATTATTTTGAGCAGATGTGATAGAGCCTACACTATGTAGACACAAAACGAAGCTCATCGTATTCACAACCATCGTATTATGGAGAATCTTACGGCCAATAGCAGTACGATGATAGTTGATCATACTTGCCTGAGGAGCTGCCTAGCATTCACTAATACATGCATAAGGAGCTACCTCGGAGACATATGATTCACGACAATTAACCTTCAACCATCATCATATTGATACACCAATGGCATACGGTATATCAATATAGTATGTTGTGGAATCAATTTCAAGATTGGGTCCGACAGACATATCATATTGATATATAGATACATAGGATCGAGGATCCCGATCCATCACCCATAGAGGCTCATCGTTCGTTTTGTTGGTAGAATTAGGTATATCTACATATGTGATTTCTTAATTTATTTGAATCTTAAAGTTTAAGTTGTATACAAAATAAACTAACAATTCAAATAATTTTTCTATAGATAATTTAATATTAACAAAAGGACGAATTGAAACAGACTGAAATTGTAAATCTTGCACAAAGCTACTCTTCAAAGCCCAAAAATGATATGTGGCACTGTTCTTAACTAATTTACATTAGTTTTACTAAAACTATACTAAATATATATTTATTTCTAACTTAAAAATCCCATCCTAACTATTTTTTTCTATTTTTCAAGTATTTTTGGAGGGTTTATGCATTTTTTAGGTATATCGCTCGATATCCCGTATCGTACCATACCGAGTAAAGCTCAGTACACCAGTATGGTACGATATTTAGAACCTTATTACAAACCCCTATCATCTGACATTCACAAGAGGACAAGCCCAATTCAACCGAAGATACCACATCATTGGTTCCATTTTGGTGCTCATCAGCTCATCTTCAGGATCTTTATCTAATTAGAATAGAGGTATGAGAAAATAGTGTACCACCCTGCCATAGTTGTGAGAATCTTTATGGTAGGCTGTGCCATTTGGCAAACGTGGTAGTAACTTCTATGAAAAAAGTGTGGATGGGCAGAAACATCCTCCTGGTAAACAAACCATCAGCCCGCTGAAACTGTCATAAGTAGTGCTCATCAAGACAACAATGCTAAAGAAAACATGACTTAGAACTCTTACTATGATAAGCTTTAAATTGGAACGCTTGACAGAAAGTGATAATTCTAACTGTCCTCAGGTAATAAAATTGCTTGTCACGTAATTATTGACCTACAACATTCCCAAGACAGTATTATATACCTCTACATAACTACCATCATCATTTTGACATGGATCTGCATGAACATTCATGGTTTTAAATTTGTAAATGCCATGACAATCCAATGCTAGGAACTTATGAGGCCAGTGTGTACCACAGCACTCGACCTACTAAGGAGATGGATCTGAACATGACAATGCCCATTAGCTGGTAAGGTATTTGTGCAGATTGGCATGGATATATATGTTGTCATTTAATATGAAGTTGAAAACAACAAAGTGTTGTAAAACCAGGGTGGATGAAAGATGCTTAGATCAAGAAGTCACACTGGTGCTGGCTTCTTCAATACGTCAAGCAATATACATAACAGCAAATCATTCTTAATGGACACCAGTGCCCAATGTTCTATTTTAACTTCAATATCAGGAAAAGAGAAACTTATCTCATCCTTCTCTAATTTATTTTGGCAGAATATTGACTAAAATACATACCATGAGATGTGATCTATAGACAGAAAATAGTTGACCAAGAAATAAACTACCTACTTGGTCAATTAAGACTTTTTCAAAAACAAATTATGCAACAATTTCAGTTGAGTGTTAAATTTATCTTTCTCTCATCCCTAGGTTTTAATTGACACTGCTGTGCTCCCTGTATATTTATGTCTTGTATATTTTAACTGGTCTCCACAGAAGTCAATGACAATTCAATTGCTATTTCATGCTCAAAATATAAATCCCAACAGAAAAATTAATTCAGGAAGCTACACATAGCAAGGGACTGGACATGGTCGATAGGAAATTGAGCAAAGTAGGCAACAAAAATGATATATAATAAGCATTAATATTTTTATTCGAAACAGTTCCATGATAATATACCAAGTCTTTTTTACAATCTATATGCCATGGATTTGCTTTGAAAAAGAACCATATATTAAAATCTCTAGGGAATGATGGTTAGTCTTACTGCATTTTATTATATTTATTTTGGTTTTTTTTTAAACATCTATAAGTGTGCATTTTACCAACAGTCCCGGGTATTGTATCAATGCCTTTAATGAGTTTAAATATTCAACTTTCTTGTCCTATTGCTTTTCCTTTAACATATAATTAAACATGGCTTTTATGATGTAATGTGCAGCAGCTCTGTTAGAAAGCTTCATCTCCTTCTTGACATTCTGTCAATTTGTACATTAGAGGCCAAAAGAGATACTTTTAACTCTGGATGTTGTTGCAAACAAGAATTGAAGTTTGACTGTATGGGTTGATACAGCTTATTTATACCAGTCTGATGGCCAACCAATACATTAACCAGATAATGTCTCACCTTCTCCTTTTCTTCCTTGTCCTCCTCCTTGCTCATGTGTTGTAAGCCTCCTCCTCCCCTTTCTTTCTTACTCTCTGCATGGCTTACACCATATCGGTGTGGCTATAGAACATTATCGATTCTAGACCATGATTTTAGTTCATGTTGTTCGGTACAGGCATTATACGGGTCCTATTGCTGACCAGTATTAGTCTTGGACCAAAATTTAATCCATGTTTGGAAGTTGGAACTACTTGATAATGGACAACTAGTTACCAGAAAAATAATTAATGGACTGCCAAGGGTTAAATTTATTTATTTTTTCTACTATAAAATGTTATGACAAGGAAGGACTCAACAATCAAAACCATAGTTCTAATGTATAAGATCAATCACTAACTAAATTATAAAGATTAGAGCAAGACATGACTAAAAACCATACACATTAATAATTAAGGGAAGAAACTTAAGCAATCGTCCATGAAAATATCAAATTTATTTCTGAAAAACAAACCTTTATTCCCACTATAGCGAGTAGAACAAGTTCATCCTCAGGCAACTCCCACTTGTCCCTTTTGTCCTCATGTGGAATTTTATCTAGATCATATAATCTGTATGCAAATGCAACACAACGTAGGCTAAGTGCTGCCATGTCTTCAATTGAATTTTTAAACTCATTCACCTGAAAGAACTTGATATGTTAGAAACATAATTGATAGTAAGGTCAATGAAATAAAAGGAGCTTTTCCTTGTCTGAAGTCATTGGACGAATAGAACCATCGGCATCAAACCAGCTCGTACAAGCAGCTAAGATTAGTTCTGCAGCCCCTTTCCAGTGCACATGAATCTTGGAATCTGCCTACAATTATAAAGAAAGAGAAAAAAGCATACAAGGAAATAGAATCAACAAATTCAAGCACATAGGATTAGATGAATCTGAAAATTTAAATAATATGAAAACCATATATAAGGACAATCTGCAAAGAAACCAAATGGAAGAACAGTTGCTATAAAAAAAGTGCTTAAAATAAATATTATTGCCAAGAGATGAAAATTCAAGCACAGATCAAATGAGCAATAATTTGTCAGATATGAAACATTGTACTAGTATCACTGGTCAAATTTAAGTATGTACTTAATCGCAGAAATGGAGATATAAGAGATAACAAGTTATTAACTAGTTTACTGAGTTGAACTACGTGAAGGATTTTTAGCCACTGACTTCAACTTGCAGGAACTCCAAGAAGAGTCTGTTTGAAACTCTGTTGGAACTGTCTTTCTAATTCTGCTTGGTTTTCTTCCATCTTACAGTGTCAAACTAAACACTATTATGTCTGCTGATGCTGCTTTGATTCTACCTCCCATATCTTCTTTGAATATTCGTTTGACAACTTCTCAGCTCTAAAACAGGCTTCTCCTTCAATTACCTTTCCACCGGGAAACAGGGTGATTGGTTACTAGAAGGTTCTCATCTTGGAAGAGATTTTGTCAAAAGAATTCAAAGTTTGATAGCCAAAACATTGTGGTTCCTATGGTTAAACAGGAATAGTGCCAAGTTTTGCAACAACCTCTCCAGCCATTCATTCCTAACTTGGAAGTCTCTAGCCCTCACCAATGACTTCAGCCCAAATCCTTTTTGAATTCTAACATCCCTAGAATGGAGTCTGCCATAACTATGACTTTACTTGAATGTAATGGCTCTTTTGATAATACTACTTATGCAGGTATAGGTTATATCTTTAAAAGATGGGATGGATTTACCCTTGAAGCTGGATATGTACCATGTCAAGCTAACCACCCTAGTGCAGTTGAAGGCTTGGATTTATTGGAGGCTTTAAACCTTGCTGAACATGGATGATGGCACAATCTATTGGTCAGATAGGATCCTGCCAATATTATAGCCATGTGCTTAATGGAGAAGCTCTGGCTTCCTGGATTCTTCATGAAATCATTTTGGGTATCCAAGCTGGAGTTTCTAAATTTTCTGTAAACAGTTTTTCTTATTTTAACAGATCTCTCAATGTTGACTCCCACAAACTTGTAGAGCTTGGGATTTGGGAGAATCCATCATACTTATTTTTGTTGGAAGTTGAACATGATTTCTCCTCAAGCGTTTTATGATATAACCAGTGTACTAAATAGTAAATATATCTTATTGACTTGTTTTTGTTTTCATTAAAAAAACTCAAAGAAGAATCTCTCAAGTTTTCATCAGCCCATTTTTCACCATCCCATTATACAGATCTTTATAGAATAGATCACATCATTGGGTTATCAAGCCTTCGGCAAACTTTTATAGAAAGTGCACTCTTCCTATTCATGAAAAGGCAACACTGGTTGTTTATTACTTTATTTTGAGAAAAAAATAACAATTTAACATGGCATGAACCTAGAGAAATCAAATGTAATTTGCACTACGAATTCGATTATTTGGCAATCCAGAAGATAACACCTCTCCGGAGATTACTTCAAGTGAATCAAATATGCAGAAACTTTGCTAATTTACTTCCAAAATTGTTGTATTAGCATAGCTACACAGAGTAATAGAAGCTGTCATCCATATCAATGAGGTTAGCCACATCAATTCATATTGGATTGCATGGTTTAAGATCTCTTTAAGTACAAAATGAAGAAATTGGACCTTTTTTGTGACCTTTACTGATCTTACGGGCAATATAATGATTAGGAGAACAAGGGCCCTTGCTTTTCTCAAGCTTGTACAGAAACAATCAATGATCAATACTACATTTTAGTCAAACTGATTTTTCCTAGCCTGAATTTTTAGCATCAACATAACATGAAATCTTTTTCTTATCCCATTAAGTGACATTCCTAACCAAATTAGTGTGAATAACAAATATATTAGTTCTCACTGGGTTAATAGTTCTCAAGCATTAATCAGATGGTAGTAACATATGACGGTATCATATAACATCCCGATTAGTCCTACATTGGAAGTGAATAAGAGTAAGATTGACTTATAAAAGTCTGATCTGATGGATAAACTACTGTCAACTAAAGTTTAAACATTTTGAACTAGTGGTTTGGGCTCAATTATCCTATCAGGTCAGATCATGACAATTAATCTCAAAGTCGACCTAATATTAGATATTGTGAGGGGCTCAAGTAGGAAAGGACTATTGGTGGAAAGAACCAAAGGGTACATCACGACATGAAGCCACTATTACATTAAATCTTATATACTAGGGTTTCATAAGAATATTAATAATTGTATTTGACTACGACAATTTGTAAAGACAAATAGAAATAAATTCCATGAGAACTAAGAAATAATATAAATTACTAATCATAGTCAACATAGAAGATATTCTATAAAATTTAATTACCACCTTTATTGCAACACCACCATGCTTTTTCTCTGAGTTGAAAGGAACTACATGAAGAATTGATGCTGCTGCCCGCACAACATCAAATTTCATTCCTAGCTATAAAGATGTGGTTCCATTCATGATCTCAAGTTGATAAAAGAGAACAAACAGGGAAGAGGAAATAATTATATAATTTTTTACCTTGATTCCCCAAGAAAGAATGGCCTTTTCTGTAGGTGAACCAGAGACCTCTGCAGGTCCATCCTATTGCAAGTGGGATACAGTAGTAAGTAGTTGAACATGGCCCGCAAGAGTAATGCCATTAATAGAACAATAAATTATGGTAAATTTGAAACCACAAAGTCAAAGAAAAAATACAATATGATTGAGCAATGAAATCTCTTGGGTGCCTGGCATGAATACTTAACATTAGACTAGTCAATTAAAGATCTTATAAACAAGTATTCAGCAAGTCAAATATGGATATTTATGTAGCATATACCAACAAACAGTATCTGGTGTTGTTTGAAACCAACCATACTAACACATAAAGTGGTATATCATGTTTTTGCTTCTTATTACAGTGTTAACTTTTGCAGCAATTGATTAAGCATGAAAGGAAGGATTTCAATGGAGATTTGAACTTCCTGCAACTTTTTGTACACAATGAAATGGGTTAGAAAATTTTCTTCTTCTTGATTAGAGAATATTTTTAAGGACATTTCCATTGTTTCCATTACACTTGTAAGTATATGAATATAAATTACAATGAGAAATAGGACAACTCACTTCTGGCACAAACACATTGCCAGTTGTATTCTGGGCGATGCCTTCAATCAGCAGGTGAGATGCAGCATCGGTCAATATATCACAATTGTCTGGAGAACTTAATTTCATCCCTCCAACATTTGCCTCCACTACAGTCATCTATAACATTACAGTAAACCTTTCAGAGCCAAAGACATAAGAATTTTTTTTTTTTTTCTTTTTTTTTTTGTTATAAACTTTCATCACATGACTGTACATTCAACAGTTATGCTTTAGACTCTTCAAGTAATTAAGAGCACTACATGGTAAGCATATACCCAGAAAATATAAGTTTGCAACCTGATTGAGTGTCAAAGTTCCAGTTTTGTCACTGCATATTGTTGTTGCTGATCCCATGGTTTCACAAGCTGAAAGCCTCCTCACCTGTGATTCAACCATTTTATATGATTTAGTTCTTTTATACTCTTGCAACACTTGATTGATTCATGAGAGATGCATACCAAGGCCTTGTCTGCCATCATCTTCCTCATTGAGTATGCAAGACTGATGGAGATAAAGACAATTAATCCAAAGAACCGATAGAGAGACAGAGTATCAGATAAAATATATATTACATAGAACAGCATCTAATATTCTTACGTCAAGGTAACAGCCAATGGAAGTCCTTCTGGAACTGCAACAACTATTATGGTTACCTAGTTAAAGTCGGTTGAGAATAAGCCACCTTACTGAAAAGTTCTACAGACTTACAAAACAATTGATACATACAGCAATAGTCAGGATTTTAACAGCACCATCAATGGCAGCCTTTGCACTTGTAAGCCCCCTTATGAATTGAGCAGTTCCATCAGGGTTTTTGGTGTGCCCAGTGAAGTATCTGAAATTTGCACAAATACATAGTTTTGATATATATACGAGTCATTGTTTACACAATTGCACATACTGACCTAGCCCAAAGAACAATGAGAACTGCAGCAGCAACTGTCAATCCAACTGTACCAATTAAAGTGGCAACACCATTCAATCGTACCTTTAGCAGTGAAAACCATCCATGTAAAACACAAAAAGCATGTTTCTAGTTTCAGAAAAAAATCACAGCAAGACAAACCTGCAGAGGAGTTTCTTCACCATTATCCTCTGAAATATTAGCCATCAACATACCCCATTCAGTATTAGTTCCAACAGCAATCACCTGGGATGATTAGAAAAGACATATAAGATTAGGTTAGTCACAGCACGTCCTGCATAAAAAAAGTTTTGAAAGAAGGAAAAAGAAGTGACCAAAGTAAACACATTCATATATGATTCTCGGAATAAATTTTTCAAATTTCTGAGTTTTAAGACAACAATAAGCATTATCGGATAGATTTAGTAATTGCATTATCATTCTGCTTCAGCATTTGTGTCCTGGGGATGCAACTTGGGCATGCAGATCAAATTCCATCCATGAGCACCAAAAATTGGTTTGAACATTTTTTTGGACAATCTCTTCCTGGATTTAGAATTAAAACATGCATCAAATACCACTAGTAACCAACCAAAATTGAGGCCAGTATCTGAACATTTTCTGCACAGGCTCACTGCTTCAATAATAAAAGCTGCACATAAGTTCAAGTAGGGGAAAGCTTGAGCTGAGATATCTGCTAATGTCAACATGTCATCCTTCTGATCGTTTCTGACTGTTGGTCAGAAACCCAAATAACAACCAGTGTTTGACAATTTTCTTTTTGTTCATGAACTCAACATGTTTAATTATGATTGCTCCTTATTTTTGGCTAGCAATAGTACTGTCAAATGAGTCTCACAAGTAACATAAGCTCATTACTATTAGCATCTGTATTGCTCTGATCTATGACATCATACTATTGTCATTTGGATCTTACAAGTAATATTCAGTAATGCAATTAAATAATGAATTATAATTATAATATGGTTAATAACTTCATATAATATGCATATGGAACTCCGATTCAAAATAGAAAATACTTAACAATGAATATGGAAAATTGCTTTACACACCCTATTTATTAAACACTGATCATAAACACTGGCAAATTTCCCCTTAATTCCATTCCCATCAGTTATGCCTCAAACCGTGCAAACCACTTATCAATTCAATTCTTTGTTATTTTGTGAGAGTTTGAGAAAGGAGGTAAGATAAGGACTCTTTAATATGTAAAATTACATAATTGAAAGAAAAGTTTATCTGTGGATTGAATAGTTTAATGGGTATGTGATGTGAAAATTGCAGGCTTCAGTCACAAACTTTAGATAGCAGCTCTAATGGATTTAGCAATTAGACTGCCGGTAAAAGCTCATGAACATTTAAAATTCATTTACAAAAAATTACAGGCTCCACCACTACTCATGAACATTTAAAATGCATTTATGATAATATTGTGTTCCTGTATGAATGTTTTCTTGCAGGAATTTGACTTATGCTTTATTGCAGGAATTTGACTTACAAAAAAGTTTCTTAATGTAAGTGCAGTAGTGGAGAAGCCAAGATTGTGAATGTTAAACTTTAGTAGATATCATACTTCAAAGCAAGAAGCAAACAAAATCTTTGATGAGACATTGAGAAAATTTCCAGTCAACATACCTTACCCATATATACATGTAGAAATTTTCCATAAAAGAATTTTAAAGGAACATATTAGAACCAAACTTCCTGTTGCCAAAAATGCTACATATAGAAGGAGCCTCATGCACTAATATCCAAAGTAGAATCTGAAGAATTATCAGCATATTAAAATGCTCTAATATCATAATCAGATTCTCAATTTAGGCATACAGCATTTTTCGACAATAAAATACAAAATGGAATCTGAAGAATTATCAGCATATTAAAATGCTCACCAACATGGTGCCAAAGCCATCAGCAACCTTGCAACCAGACATCAAAAATGGTGCCTTTTGGTCCTTGTGAACCTGAGGAAGAAAATCATATGTTCAGATATGGTTATCAAGTAAATCAGTAAGAAAAAGAAAAAAAATGAAAACTCACAATCTTGGCTTCCCCGGTCATGCTAGATTCATCTATAGCAAGAGAATGGCCATCAATTAGAATACCATCAGCTGGAACCTATAAAGCACATACAAGTAATTAGATCATTTTACACAATCGAGGTTTCAATAAGTTGAACTGTACCTGATCCCCAATTTTAAGTGGAACAATATCACCAACCACTATATCAAATATTGAAATTTCCATCCTTCTACCACTTCTAGTTACCTAAAACAATACAGAATTTAATGAGTTTGACTTAACAAGACTTGATATTCAAGCATATGAATAAGAAGTCGTATTCCAGAAAAGAAAATTCAGAAAGAAACATTTCTGTAAGCTAGTACATACCTCCAAGTGAATATTTCGCTTCTCCTCATTCAGACACTGGAACTGGAGGGATTGTCTATAGTCGCTGACAGCTAAAAAGAAGATGAAATCAAGTGAATTGAAGAACTTTAGTAGCACTTCCTCCAGGATACCAAAAGCAAAACTCACATGCCAAAAAAAAGAAGCCCGATCATAAAGACTAATAAACCTAAGACTGAAGGGGGGAACAAGCAAAATCTTCTGATATTATTGTCACAATTGTGAATGCCATTTTCTGATAAATAACATTTGTTCAAACAATAGAAATTTCCAACCACACAATGCACACAGACATGCAAATTCCCAGAAGTATTGATCTAATAGATGGTAACCAAGTATTTAACCAAGAGCAAGAATTTGTGAATGAATCATCATCCATATTCCACAGCTTAATTATGCAACTAAATGTTGTCAAAATTGCAACAGTTTTTTTTGTCAAGTAATGGATAGATCGTCGTCATGTTAAACACCCTTAGCAGGTATAGATAGATGCAGAAGTTTGCATCTGGACAAGGTTGTATGTTAGACACCCTTAGCATGTATAGATAGCTACAGAGAGAAAAAAAATTCGAAATATCTAGGAGATACTGCTATTCAAGTAAAACTTGTTGCTACAAGAAAAATATGAATCTACTATGGACACAATCCTCTATCCAATAGACAGAACAAATATTTTCCACAGCTTTTATGACCAAGAGAAATCCAATTAAGTGGCCTAACAACTGATTCCAATAGACACCCACAGATGAGGAAAAAGAAAAGCACTTTCTTGGTATTGGGAGGAGAAAAGAAGCTTTTGTTGCATCAATTACTAAATTATTAACTGCAGTTAAACATTATTCTACTCTCTATTAGCTATGATAACATTTCGCTGCCTTTTTATTAAAACCTCTTCAAACATCATCTTCAATTTGGATCTGACCTAAAACACTTCTGACTGCTCAGTACCCTCCCAAAATCAGAGGTTGAGAAAATGTAGTAGGCAAGAAACAAAATAAAATACAAACAGGAAACATGAAAAGCTATTAACAATAAATTTAACAAGCAGACACTAATGGCAAATTTCTTTAATTGGCTTGACAATTTGACCATATTGTGGCTTCATAAGAAAATCTCACAAACTATCAACTATAGAAATAATAGGTTCACAAAATCTTAATCCAACAATAAACAATCATTTTTTTAATCAAGTATATTTTTTAATTTTTTGTAGTATCAAAATCCATATTTCTATGTCTTGTAGCTAGGAAGAAGTCATATCCATTACAATTTTGCTGATCTTACAATGAGAAAAACCAATCGTACTGCATTCAGAGTTCAGAATCAAACCTAAGCTACTTTAGGTATCTATTATAGATAATAAACAATATTCTTTTTTCTGTTTGAAAGGAGATACAATTAAAAGAGTGAACGGGAAAGGAGGGTGAAACTGTGGTAGGGAAGAAGATGGGGTTAGAAGTTGGGTGGACCTTGCAAGCAGAAACAAAGATAGACTCAATACTTCATCATAACTCCATATATGCTAAAGTCTCTTGATCAGACACCTATTACACTAACAAAGGAAATATCTAGTTGAGAAATGAATTAAATAAAGACTACACTTAATTTATTCTACTATCTCTTCTCCTTCCCTAATAATAATCTTCAGTATTGTCACATCAAGGCTGACTTGTTGTATGTTGTCATATTTATTCACAAAAGTAACTCATGATCCAATCAAATATAATTAATCATAAAAAATCGAGTAATATTCAACCAATCTATTTTTTTTACTCGATTAAGGACTAATTTAACTGAATTATGGATTAAATCTGATTTCCATCACAGAATTAAAATTATTTTCTCAAATTGCTTATCCTCGGGAAAAGACCTTTCTAATAGTTGACTCTTTCACATTGTGGACTTGGAAAATCTTGGTATTAGAAAGCTATAGTCATACCTCAGCCATGCATGATGCCACTCTACAAAAACTTTCAGCCATTGAATGAATAAGATTTATTATGCTCAATCTATGCTGGACTTTGAATGTTATCATCATCATCATCATTTCAAACACTAGTGACAGTTTGGATTTTAGCCCATGAAGAGAATTTCAACCTTGTTTAAGACAAAGAAACATCACGCCCAGAAGGAAAATCTGGCCTCCACCTCCATTCCCCACCACCATCACCACCCTTCCTTTCTTAGGAAAAGAAAAGAGACCTGAATCACGTGCTCTCTGATTATAAAACTTTTTTCTTATTATCTTATACTCAAGTCCATTTGCAGTGACAGCATCCTGATTGCTGTTCTTTGGATGGGACATGTATAAACATACTTCTTTTATCTTGTATAGTCTTCCAAGTTGCAAGTACCCTCCATAACCATGAAGTGAAAAAATATTAGAATAAAAATACCACCGGTAGAGGCAAATATTAATCACAGAAGTAACTAATAACAACTTCAAAGGGGCACACTCTTACTGCAAGTTGTTTTATCAGAGGTTAAATTCACTCAATTAGTAAAAGCAAATAGAGAAAAATTAGATACTCATATATGAGATCTAGATATCATACCTGTAACAAGTACAACAAGAATTACAGCAAAGGCAATGCTTCCACCGTCGTACCATCCTTCACTTAGGCCCTAGGTAGTAGATAGTAGTACATCATTAGAAGAAAATTACCAGGCATTCTATAGCCAATATGTTATGGATACAACTAGCTGATCCATCAAGCAACATCCAAAGAAATCTAAAGAATGCATAAGATTCCAAAAAGTTTGGAGTCTCATCAAAAGCAGAGACTTTCAGAACTCTCATTTGCAGCTGGCCATTTATAATATGGGAACACAAATATATGTACATACCTATGGAACAAATTCATTCACTGTTTTGATGCATTTTTCATACAGAAAATGCAGAAACATAAAGTATGTGGAGTCTTTGTAAACCATATTAATTAAAAGAGGTGGAAGGGAAGAGAAGAGAAGAGAAGAGAGGAGGAAAATAACAAGCCAAATTACATGAAGAATCCTTCAACTTTGGGTGATATTGCAAGTTCGTCTTGAAACTAAAAGAACAAGCCAAAGATGAGTTAGTGTGATAGTCAATTTAATTCTTTTCTTCACATACCTTTCAAAAAATACACATGATATCCACATGACATTTACATGTCACAAAAATCATAAACTGACTATTGAAAACCTTAGTTCCTGTGTTTGGTCCCAAAACCATCAAATTTTAGTTTTTAATTTTCCCTATTGACTTGATCATTGACTAACATTTCATGTAGATAGCTTTATGTCAAGCGCATTGTCACAAATCGCGTTAGAGTCAACTTAGCATTGGGCATACTGAGGGGTTCAAGGACAAAATGGCTATATGTGATGCGGTTAGAAGCACATCACAATGTGAGTCACCACTGGATTGAGTCTCACGTTTACTTAACATGGTTCGTGACAAATTATAGTAGCCCCCATGTAATCCCACGGCAAAAGTGGGAAAATAATTTAAATAGGTTGTAATGGTTTGATGAGTATAATAATTAAGCAAGGAATGATATTTTACTCAAACCAATAACAAACGAGTGGTACATATCGGTCTGAGCGTCCGTTGGTACGTGGACTGCACCTGGTCCGATCCACCATATAAAAGGAAAACTTCTTACCCTAATCACTTCCACTTTTCAAGCATGCCGCCTCCACTTCTTATGCAATTGTGACCTCTGTTTCTCACCATGACTTCTCACCGCGATCGACACCACTGCTTCTCATGCAACCATAACTTCACAGCCCAAATGACCTTTGCTTCTCATGTAGGCCACTAGGTCACCACACATTGCAACCTCCACTTGTTGCAATTTCATTGCACATTGCTGCCATGCATGACCTTTGCCCTAATTACTTCTCCGGTATGCCTCTTCTCCTTGTCCTCTTTCTCCTGCTTCTTCCTTCTTTTCCTCCACTATCTCCTCTTCTTCCACCTTCCTCCTTCCTCCTCTTCCTTCATCTGCCCTTTCTCTTCTCTTTGTTCTTCCTCTCCGAAACACTAGTAAGTACCACATTATATACCAATACTGACTAGTATGTACCGGTCCGACCAAATCACCAAAACAGGTCCCGTACTTGAAACCATGGTATGCAATACCGAATGGTACCGCCCGAGCGTTACGTACCGGTTCGACGACATACCGGTACGTGGACCACCCGGTACCGCTACAGTGCTACATTATTAGACTGTAGTAGTGCTACAGTGCTACAGTTCTATACTGTAGCAATATTACAGTGCTACAGTAATGAAGAAAAATATATAAAATTATTCGGTACACCAGGGTGTACCACTCGGTATGCCCTGGTGTATCGCTCGGTACGTCGGTACCGTACCGTACCGAGCCAACCTCGAAACACCGGTACGGTACGGTATTGCATACCTTGCTTGAAACGATGATCCTTGATAATAAGTATCTTGGACCATATGGTTTTGTTTATCAAGTTAAAAGGTCAATTTGGCCATGATAAGACCACATAACTATGAGTGATTCTTCGAGTTAGAACAAGTTGAAAAGTTATCCTTGATGGCATGGCATTATCACCAACTAATGTAGGACAACAGAAGATGTTGCAGATATGGCAACTTATAACATTTGAAGACCACTTAACTAATAAAAATATAATGAATTATGCTTATATCTAGGTCAATTAACATTCTATTAAATAAAAAAGTTATGCGTATAACTATTATGTAGTCTTTACTCCAGGGTTTTGAATACCGGTTCATACTGACGTATCGAGCAATGTACCAGTATGTATCATCGATATGCCCTAGTGAACTAACAATATATCCTAAAACCTTAAAAATATCTCCACCTACTACGCTAGGGCATACCGATTGGTATGCCTTTGTAATGGTCGAAATCAGGGGTAATACCGGTCAGTATGCCTTGATACTAGTCAAAACACTAAAACTATCCAATAGAGAGCAGTTCATATACCGATATTCTCTCGGACCAGTATGTACCGATCATACCGGGTGGTACACATCGAAATTGAGAACCTTACTTTACTCAACCATGGACTTACCAAATTACATATGTATCATTTGATAGGATTGATTTGATATTTTATAGTTTAATATTCTTGCTTCGAAATGACCTTTTAAATGATACACATTAGCAGCTACAAAATAAATATGGATCAGGTAAGGGCGACCAACAAAGAGATAAAGAGCAACGATGGTGGCAAGATAAAAGACATTATAATGTTCTTCATCCTTAACCTAGTATTAGGGATGGGAAAAAGAATATTTTCTAAATTGAGTTATGGAGATAGGCTTTAAAAATCAAAAGGTTTGATTTCAGTATAACTAAGAATAAATATATGTGATGTAATTTTAGTAATACTACAAGGAAAACTATGAATATAGTTAATATGAATGGACAATTAATTTCAGTAAGAGTACTAGGTATCTTGGCTTTGTTATTCAACATGATGAAAGATTGATGAAGATATTATATACAGAATAAAAACTAGTTGGCTAAAATCTAAAAAGAAATGGCTCCAAGTGTCCTTTTAGATTAAAAGAACAGTTTTACAAGATAGTTAAGATATTCATGATTTATAAATGTGAGTGTTGGGTGATTAAGATGCATCATATACAAAAAAATTTTGTAGCTGAATGTGAATGTTAAAGTGGATCTTGCTTGGAAGCCAAAAAAAAATATTTCCATTTCTGTACAACTAGTCTTAACTCAGGTAAAGAATAATATGAGGAAGAATTACCTAAGATGACATAGACGTGTTCTAAAGAGAGACATGGAAATGCACGAGTGAAGGCTTTAATTAAAACTATAAATATGGATATAAATCTTTTAATTTAACTAAAGATATTTATTAAAAGGATCAATGTCAGAAAAAATTCATGTAGTTCATCTCAAATAATTAAAGCATTATAGTTTGTGGTTGTTGTTGATAATGATCAAATAAGGGTCCTCATGGATTATACAAGAGATAAGGATCACTTGGGAGCAACATTCATACAAGAGCATAGTAACTCATTAGATAAAAGGTCATTTGGGAAGAAATGTACAGACTGAAAACTCGTGCATGAAATAGTAAAGAATTTTACCTAAGGTCTTTAATTTTGAATAATACTGTGTGGAATGGGCGATACATACCAGTCCATCAATAGACCAGTACACGGACCGCCCGTTACTGGGCAGTATATATATATATATATATATATATATATATATATATATATATATATATATATATATATATATATATATATATATATATATATATATATATATATATATATATATATATATAATAAAAGGTGATGTCGCCTTTTCCTTCTCCCATGCAGGGCAATGTCGCCTTTTATAAAAATATTTATATATAAAAAAATCTTATATATATATATATATAAGATTTATTTTACTTATATATATATATATATATATATATATATATATATATATAGGTGACGTTGCCGAGGCGACATCGCCAAATGTTTAATTTATTATATATATATATACCTAATGGTATACCGCTTAGTATACAGTAATACCGTACCGAGCGAATGTCGAAACTCCGGCACGGTACGATATTTCAATCCTTGATTTTACCTATTTACTATTAGAACTTCATGTAAATAAATTTAACTGACAAGTGAAAGACTTAGGTATAAAACAAAGTATCACATTGGGTCTCCAAATAATTGTCCTATTTATCAAACTAAGCAAAACAGCAATTGAATCAGAAAAAAGGTATTTATTTCTAAAAGCTTTATGATTGGATTGATTATAGAATTCCACAAACTTAGTAGGCTTGACAATCAGATTAGCGTAACTTGTATTTTGATAGCAACAAATTATTATGCTTGTGGCAATATCTATCGTAGAGAGATTATATGGACATCTTACTTCTGTTTTTATGCCCAGTACCAATGAAATAACAGCAGCAACCATCAATATGATGAGTGTCAAATCTTGGCAAGCCTCCCACAGGAACACCTACAAGAGGCAGATGTAAAAAATGAAGTTCATCTGTCAGCAATTGTAAACAAGAAGTAGAAATAACAATACATACACAAGCATAGTAATTCATACCAAAAAGTTCCGCCCTTTCTTTTGTGGATATGTATTTGCTCCAAATATGATTCTTCTATGCAACAATTCAGATTCATCTCCGATGATACCCCTCTCAATGTTGGATTTTAACATATGTGATAATCCCTTGACCTAATCACCAAGATAACCACGTAAACAACATAGGATGAAGATTAACAATAATGCATTTAAATGTCAAGCTACTTGCCCCTCCATATTCTTGCAGCCTGGCGAAGTCATGTTCCCTGGTTAATGTAGTAAGCTTGTCCACACTGATTGGAAAACCATCTTTGGGAATTACTGGTTTCTCTCCAGAAGCATCTATGTTTTAGGACCAAAAGATATTGATGCAAGAAAGATATAAGACCACATAGCAACACAAACATCAGTCATAATGAATTAAGCAGTGAAATAAGAGATCTCTGAATAAAAAGCATGAAACAAGGTACTAAAGAAATAATAGTCAACATAATTTAATTTATACATTTTGTGACATTGAAATGCATGATTATCAAGTACAATAGAACTATTAGGCATTAAGCAGAAATTGATATAGCAAGATGCCAAAGTACCTGGTGCCTCTCTTTCCCCAGCTTCTTTGAAGAGAAATGCAGCCTGGAAAAGAAAAAAACTGATGAACAAGCAAAAGCCTAAGAAATATAAAAGACACGTGATTGAGGATTATACCCGTATAACTTGCGCATGAGTCCTTATTTTCCTCCTTAGGTCTTCCTTCTCTTTCTCCTTTTTTAGGTCAAGAGTATATCTAAATCGACGTGATGCATTCAACACAAGTGCTGCTTGCTGTCAAAAGAGCAAATAATTATGTTAGCTGCTATGTTGCATTCATCTCTTTAGTTGGGAATTTCATAATGCATAAAGTTATTTTCTCATTTTCGTTTTTTATTTGTCCCAATCATCATCATGTTTTTTGGCACTATCCTCTTTACTTTCTTTAATCATTCTTTTCTTGCTTTTACTATAACACATTAATAACTCATTAAAATTTAGATTTTTTTAACCTTTTTGTCATTATATTTCATAATTTCAAAATTTCACAACTTTGTTTTTGATATATATATATATATATATATATATGTGTGTGTGTGTGTGTGTGATTGTGTGCGTGTGTGTATATGTATATATATATATATAATCTAAAATATAATTTAATTTTAAAATATATTGAACATGTAAACCAACAAAATTTGGAGTCCCATACAAGTTTGGTAACCATACTTTGTCCTTTCAATAATGTTAAAAGTGTACATAAGAACAAAAATTTTTGTTTAAATCATTTTAAAATTTTCAACTCACATCATTCTCTCAAACTCTTTCTCACTCATATCTCTCTCTCATTCTCACATTTTCACTCTCTTAAACACAACAAAACTACGATTTTGGAGGATTAAGCGGAAGAACACTCTAATCAAGAGGAACTAGAGACACCCAACCGTCATAGTCATCCACCCAACATATAAAGGCAAAGGCAAAGGGGAAGGCAGTAACATCAGCTACGCCATTGAAAGAATCGAATCAAGCGATAAGATACCTTCACAATCGCATTCAACAACTCACTCGGTCCAGAGACATGACAACTGTTAGGATCAAGAACGGCACTAAGAAGTAGGGTGAATTAGTGCAACGGATAAAAACGATAAATTTAAACAATTTCAAAAAATTTCGTATGATGAAACTCTTAGTTCGACAAAAACCATTTTGGAAAGAAGTTTGACTCGAATAAGTTTGTAAGTGAGTAGAGAGGAGGGAATTGGACAGTTTGCAATGAAGTAATAGTATAATGCAGCAAAAGTAAAGTATGCACCAAGAAGAAAACACGCCAATTTTATAATGGTTCAGTCGTCCGACCTACATCTACTGCTGACACCTCCTCCAATAAGGTCACTGGTTTCCACTATTGATCTTTCTTGAAGGGTAAAAATCAATCACCCCTTTATAGAACTTTCACAAGTGGCTCACTCTCCTTTTACAAACTTTCACACTTAGAAACGGTGGAGGTGAACTCTCAACTTTTGTAAACTATTTCACTATGGTTTCAGTTCAGTTTTTATCACTTCTCTGTGTGTTACCAACTGAGAAGTAAGGGATATTTATAGCCCTCAATTGGCTTTAGAATTGGAGTCAAAAAGTGTCACATCCTCGATTTTCGGGATACTAGCGGTACTATCGCCATTATTGGGCGATACTACTGCTTGACACTCTGATACTAGGCGGTACCACCACCCAGTCTGGTGGTACTATCGCTTGACAGAGCCTGGAGACTAGGCTCTGGCGATACACCACCGCTTGACAAGGTAGTACCACTGCCTGACATTATTAACTGCCGACGGTACCACTGCCCAATCTGGGCGATACCACCACCTAGACCACCTAAGAGGCTGAGCCTCAAACGGTTCCATTGCCCATCCTGGGCAGTGCCACCACCTGGCAAGGCTCCAAGTGGCTGAGTGAGCCTTCCATCCGACCCAACTTAGCCCTGTTTTAGGCCCAGTTGGCCCCTAATTGAGTTAGTGAGATTACCTCCCAATCCTAACCCTAATTATGTGCTAACTTCGATTTTTAAGGCATACACTAAAGAAAACAAGTCCGGTAAGTCTAGGTTTCTTCCAGTGATCTTCCGGCGGACTTCCGATGATCTCTCGATAATCTTCTAGCGGACTCCTAGCAAGCTCCTGGATTTCACAATGATGTTCTTGACGAGTTCCGACGAGCTTCTTTGGCAAGCTCCTGGACTTCTCGGCCAATTCCGACGGCACTTCCGACGAACCTCCAGACTCTCGACGAACTCTCGAACTCCCAACGAACTCTCGATCTAGACTATAGCACTTCGTTTTGCTTTATGCCTTGATCGCTATCGTAGTTAATCCTACGCACTTTTCTCAATATATAGATTTGATGAAATAATTTACCAATTGATTTCATCATCAAAATCCGAGATTCAACAATCTCCCCATTTTTTATGATGATAATCAATTGATAATGGAGTTAACCTTAACTCCCCCTATCTATATGTCATACTTGAGAAAAGATACTCTTGAATTCAAGGTCTTTGAATTCAAGCATCAAACTGATAAGTCATATACATTTAAACTTATGCACATCATAATACTAATCATGATTTACCATCTCAAAATACGATACCACATATTTATCATAATAAAAATGATGTCAAAGCATGATATCCATTTTCAAGTCTAATATCGAATGATCATTTTCAAGTATGTACAAATTTCAAATATGAAATTTAGTAAGATTCAAATTCCAAGTTTGATAAAAGATAACAATTCATCAATTCGAGGGATGATACAAATTGAAAGTAAGAAATTAAGCATGATAAGTTTCATACCTCATCATAATGATAGACATTCATCATTTTGTTACGAAATCAAGTATGATTTTAAGAATGAAACATTTTCAAGTATCCATGTCACATTATGATGTGTTTCAAGCATGATACATTTCAAGTATTTACGATATATTTGACGATACTAATCATATTTCAAGCATTCACAATACATTCAAGCATTTATAATATGATACATCTTATACATTATTTCAAACATTCATAATGCTAAGTTGTCATTAATTTATCACATTTCTCCCCCTTTGTCATCAACCAAAAGGAGAATCATTCAACAATGCAAGTGTTTAAAAAAAATTATCCAAGTAAGTTCTATACCAATTTATCCAAGCTAGTAAAAAACGAAGTTAAGCAAAAAAAAATTTTACATGATAACTACTTTTGATTTTTGAAATGGATAAGCTAGCATTTGTGTTTTAGATGTGCAAAAGCTTTTTGGTTCTTCTTGAGATGTGTAAGTTTCTTTCTTCATTTGTCATAAAAATAAGAGGAAGAGGAAGAAGAGTAAGGGAGGAATTCATTCTCCACAAGAAAATCAAGAACCAATTTCTTGAAAGGATTTGAACCAAGTCAAATCTATAATAAATGAGTTTCATTGAATCAAGTTTCTAGTTTAGCAAAGAGAAATAATTCATTAAAAGGATCAAGATGTTCATACAAAATCAAATCCCTATTCCTGGAAATGATCATCACATACTAAAAGTCCATGAATAAAAATTTTATAAATCAAATCCCTTTTCTTGTAAATAGAAGGAAGAAGGATTCAAAGGAATTAATAAAGGATCAAGTCATTTATCCAAAAATCCATGAGTGAAGGGACTAAATGTATCAAAAATCATTAAATGATGGAACAAGGGTATAGAGTAAATTTGATACCAAGTTAATAGAAATAAAATAAATTCATGACTCATGCATTCGTATGGTTTAACATCCCTAACTCTCTTCTAATGAAATTAAATTATTCTTTATTTAAATGTTTTGTAAAGATATCGGCTAATTGATGTTTTGTATCAATAAACTTTAAAGATATATCATTGTTATTAACATGATCTCTTATAAAATGATATCTAATATCAATATATTTAGTTTTAGAGTGTTGAATAGAATTTTTTGTTAAACATATTACACTCGTGTTATCATATTTTATGAGAATATTCTTAAAATGAATGTTATAATCTTTTAATATATTTTTCATCCATACAAATTGTTCACAACATGCACCAATTGCTATATACTCAACTTCGGTTGTAGATAATGCAACTGAGTTTTGTTTCTTGAAAGACCAAGGGACAAGTGCATGGCCTAAGAATTGATATATTCCGGATGTGCTTTTTCTATCTTTTCTACATCCAGTAAAATCTGCATCAACATAAGCAAATAATTCAAAGCTTTCAAATTTTGGATACCATAATCTTATATTAGGGGTTCCTTTAAGATATCTAAGAATTCTTTTAACAGCTTTAAGATGAGATAGCTTAGGATTAGATTGAAATATAGCACAAAGTCATGTGCTAAACATGATGTTCGGGCTAGTTGCGGTGAGGTATAGTAAACTACCTATCATACCCCTATAAGTTTTTTGATCAAAGCTTTCTCCACTTTCATCCATGTCTAACTTAGTGAAGATGCTTATAGGAGTATTGATAGCCTTTGAACCATCTATATTAAACCGTTTTAGCAATTCTAATGCATATTTGGTTTGACTAAGAAAAATATCATTACTAAGTTGTTTGATTTGTAAGTCTAAGAAGAAAGTTAGTTTACCTATTAAACTTATTTTTAAATTCTAGGCTCATACTCTTGACAAACGATTCGCATAAGGATTCATTTGTAGAACCAAAAATAATATCATCAATATAAATTTGAACAACAAGAAAGTTATTTTTAAAATTTTTAATAAACAATGTAGTATCGACCTTACCTTTAGAAAAATTATTTTGGATAAGAAAGGAACTAAGTCTCTCGTACCAAGCCCTTAGTGCTTGTTTCAAACCATAGAGAGCTTTAGACAATTTAAAAACATGATTCAGAAAAGTGGTATTCTTAAATCTGGATGGTTGTTTAATATACACTTCTTCGGAGATAAAGCCATTTAAGAAAGTGCTCTTGACATCCATTTGAAATAACTTAAAGTTATTACTACTAGCATAAGCAAGGAGCATCTTTATAGCTTCTAATCTTGCCACAGGAGCGAAGGTTTCTTTATAATCGATACCTTTGTCTTGGTTAAAACCCTTGGCCACTAATCTAGGCTTGTTTCTAACCACGATACTAAATTTATCTATCTTGTTTCTAAAGACCCATTTAGTACCAATAACTAAATAGTCACTAGGTCTCAGAATAAGCTTTCACACCTCGTTTCTCTTAAATTGGTTCAACTCTTCTTGCATTGTAATAACTCATAAATCATCTTTCAATGCTTCGTCAATGCATTTTGATTCAATTTGAGAAAGAAAAATGATGTTGGCACAAAAATTTTTAAAAGAAGAATGAGTTTAAACACCCTTTGATGTGTCTCCTAAGATTAGCTCCTTAGGATAAGTATCTATATACTTCCAATCCTTAGGTAAGGATTCTTTGGAAGAAGATACATTCAAGTTACTAGTGGGAGGAGAGGGTTCATTCAAATTTAAACCATCAAAATCAAAATCATCATCAAAATCATTTTTCTTGGATTCAGAAATCTCATTGAAAACAACATGAATAGATTCTTCTATAACTAAAGTTCTTTTATTAAATACACGAAATGCTTTAGAAGTAGAAGAATAACCAAGAAAAGTGCCTTTATCGTATTTTACATCAAATTTTCCTAAGGCATCTTTTTCATTCAAAACAAAATATTTATAACCGAAAACTTACGAAACATTGGGTTTTTTATTATTCTATAACTCATAAGGAGTTTTGGAAAGTAATGATTTTACTAGAACCCTATTTATGACATAGCATGCCATGTTAACGGCTTCGGCCCAAAAATATTCGGGTAGGCTATGTTTGTTTAACATGTTTCTTGTCATTTCTTGTAAATTTCTATTTTTACTCCATTTTGTTGTGGGTTTCTTGGAGTAGAGAAATTATGGTTGTACCCATTTGATTCACAAAAGTTTTAGAAATCATAGTTTTGAAACTCACCACCATGATCACTACGTATAGATACAATTATAAAGCCTTCGTCATTTTGAACAAGTTTACAAAACTTAAAAAAACACTTAAAGCAATTACATTTGTGTGCCAAGAAGTATGTCCAAGTATATCTACTAATAATCATCTATAATTACAAAGACGTATGTGTTATCTCCTAAGTTTGTTGTATCAATTAGTCCAAACAAATCAATATGGATCAATTGCAATGGTCTAGAGGTGCTTATTTGATTCTTTGATTTAAAACTACTTTTTATTTGTTTTCCTAGTTGATATACATCACACACACTTTGATAAACTTAATATTAGGAATGCCTCTTACAAGTTTTCTAGATAAGATTTGAGAGATTAGTTTTATGCTAGCATGACCTAATCTCCTATGCTAAAGCCAAGCATCGTCATTCAAAACTGAAAAACACATTTAATTACAAAGATCATCAATGTCAATAGTGTATACATTATTTTATTTTAAGGCAATCATAGATATATTTTTATGTGGTTTTTCAATAATGTAAGTATTGGATTCAAATCTAATGATGTATCTTTTATCATACAATTGACTAACGCTCAAAAGATTATGCTTTAAGCCATCAACCAACAACACATCTTCAATCAAAAAGTTAGATTCGTTACTTATGGTTCCTTTGCCAATGATTTTACCATTGTTATTGTCTCTAAAGGTGACATATCCTTCGTCTAGGCAAGTGAGCTTAGAGAATTTAGATGGATCTCTAGTCATATGCCTTAAGCATCCACTATCAAGGTACCATCTCTTGCTCCTAGCTTGGATGTTAAACATTTCTACAAAAAAGGATGATTTTTCGATACTCATTTGACCTTGGGTGCCTAAAAAATTGATCTATTCAACTTATCATTTTGCATGGGGTTCTTTGCGGTTCCTTTAGGAACCCAAATCAATTTGTGTGGACTATGTCTCTTAAACGGACATTTATAAGCAACATGCCCAAATTTATAGTAAAAATTATATTTTATGAGGGGTGATACATGTAAGGTAGGGCCTTTAACAAAGGTGGTTGGATTTTAGTGAGAGCTACTCACGAATCAAATTCCACCTCTTTTATGAACGTGACATTTATTTGCAAGAATCATATTCAAGGACTTGCTACCAACCTTAAACTTTTCTAAAGTTTCTTTGAGTAGCAAGTTTTCCTTCTCAAGTGTCCCGAAGTGTTCACACTTAGTGCATGGAGGCAACGAAGGATTAATATGCTTAAGTTTTTCAAATTCATTATTTAAAACAACATGCTCCTTTTTCAAAGAATTTGATTTTTTACTCATTATTCTACATTCATCAAACAAATCATGAAAAGCACTTAAAAGCCCATTGAAGGATAAATTTGCATCTAATGAACTACTTACCTTATCTTTGATAGCCATTAGTGCGTAGTTGGCGATTTCCTTGTTGCTTTGTTCTTCATCTTCAGAATCGTTAGAATTATCCCACTTTGCTTTGAGCGCCTTCTTCTTCTTTGGTTGTTTCTTCTTCACTTGGGGACATTCGCTTTTGAAATGTCATGACTTCTTACATTCGTAGTATATAACTTGTTCTTTCTTGGGTTTAATTTTATTTTTAGTGTTATTTTTAGATTTATTTTTTTTATGAATTTTTTGAACTATCTTGTCAAGAGTGACAAATTATCATCATAGTCCTCATCACTTGAACTTTCTTTCAAGTGGTCTTCATGAGTTCTTAGTGTCATATCCTTCCTCTTCTTTGGAAAGTTGTTCTCAAGCTCTTTATGAGCGTTGCAAGTCATCTCATAGATCATTAACGACCCGATAAGTTCTTCGAGAGGAAAATTATTCAAATTCTTGACCTCTTGAATGATTGCTATTTGAGGGTCCTAACTCTTTGGAAGGGATCTCAATATTTTATTAATGAGTTCAAAGTAAGAAAAACTTTTACCAAGCGTTTTTAGACTATTGACGACATCCGTAAACTGGGTATACATGTCTCCAATGGTCTCACTTGGATTTATCCGAAACAATTAATAAGTATTGACTACAAGATTTATTTTGGGCTCCTTTACTCTACTAGTGCCTTCGTGAGTGATTTCGAGTGTGTGCTAAATATCAAAAGTCATTTTATAAATAGACACTCGATTAAACTCATTTTTATCTAAAGCACAAAACAAAGCATTCATAGCCTTGGCATTTAAAGAAAAAGTCTTCTTCTCTAACTCATTTCAATCATTCATTAGAAGAGAACACTTTTGAAAGCCATTTTCTATAATGTTCTATAACTCAAAATCCATAGAAATTAGAAAATTTCTCATTCTAGTTTTCCAATAGGTATAATCTGTCTCATTGAACATGGGTGAACATGTGATTGAGTGACCCTCTTGGTTGCCGACAAACGCCATCTCTCTTAGGTTTCAAAACAAAATAAGAGTAATCTCACTTTGATACTAATTGTTAGGATCAAGAACGGCACTAAGAGGGGGGCTGAATTAGTGCAGTAGATAAAAACGATAAATTTAAACAATTTTAAAAAATTTCGTACGATGAAACCCTTAGTTCGACGAAAACCGTTTTGGAAAGACATTTGACTCGAATAAATTTATCAGTGAGTATAGAGGAGGGAATTGGACAGTTTGCAATGAAGTAATAGTAGAATGCAGCAAAAGTAAAGTAAGCACCATGAAGAGAACACGCCAATTTTATAGTGGTTCGGTCGTCCGACCTACATCCACTACCAACACCTCCTCCAATGAGGTTATCGGTTTCCACTATTGATCTTTCTTGAAAGGCAAAGATCAATCACCCCTTTACGGAACTTTCATAAGTGGCTCACTCTCCTTTTACAAAGTTTCACACTTAGAAACGATGGAGGTGAACTCTCAACTTTTGCAAGCTATTTCACAATGGTTTCGGTTCAGTTCTTATCACTTCTCTATGTGTTACCAGCTAAGAAGTAAGGGGTATTTATAGCCCTCAATTGGCTTTAGAATTGGAGCAAAAAAGTGTCACATCCTCGATTTTTGGGGTATTGGCGGTACCACTGCCATTATTAGGCGGTATTATCGCCTGACACTCTGACACTAGGCAGAACCACCGCCCAGTCTAGCGGTACTATCGTCTGACAAAGTCTCGGAGATTAGGCTCTAGAGGTACCATCGCCTGATAAGGTGGTTCTACTGCCTAGCAGTATTAACTACCGATGGTACCACCGCCCAATCTGGATGGTATAATCTCCTAAACCACCTAGGAGACTAAGCCTCAAGCAGTTCCACCGCCCACCCTCGGCGGTGCTATCGCTTGGCAAGGCTCCAAGTGGCCAAGTGGGCCTTCCATCAGGCCCAACTCAGCCTTGTTTTGGGCCTAGTTGGCCCTTAACTAAGTTAGTGGAATTACCTCCCAATCCTAACCCTAATTATATGCTAACTTTGATTTTTAAGGCATACACTAAACAAAATAAGTCTGATAAGTCTAGGTTTCTTCCGGCGAGCTTTCGACGATCTTCCGACGGAATTCCGATGATCTTTTGGTAATTTTCCTGTGGACTCCCAACAAGCTCCTGGATTTCATAATGTTCTTAGCGAGTTCCGACGAGCTTCTTTGGAAAGCTCCTAGACTTCTCGACCACTTCCGGTGGCACTTCCGATGAACCTTCGGACTCCCGACGAACTCTCGAACTCCCAATGAACTCTCGATCTTGACTCCGGTACTTCGTTTTACTTTATGCCTTGATCGCTATCGTAGTTAATCTTGTACACTTTTCTCAACATATAGATTGGATCAAACAATTTACCAATTAATTTCATCATCAAAATCTGAGATTCAACAGCAACAACATGGACAATAGTACCTCGATCGATGATGCGACAACGTCGAGGAATCGATGGTCCCGTTTATACAATTTGAGGGTAGTGCATGGACTGAAGAGTAGTATTTTATATACATAACCCAATATTCAAAACGTGGAGTTCGATGAGATACTTGTCAAGTTTATACATGGAAGGGGAAAGCAGTGAATGATTTTGAGCAAATATGACAGTGTCTAAACGACGTAGATATAGAGCGAAGCATGGTTCGCCTTATTAGTCCGTACCAGTATATCGACCAGTTGTTGGTACAGTACGTACCAAGGTGTACCAAGTCATACTGAGCGAATTGACACACAATACATGAGGGGGTACCCAAGGTTCTGAATATCGTACCTTATTAGTATACCAAGCTTTGCTCGATATAGTACGGTACAACGTACCGAGCGACAAGGATTAAAATTTTGTATCATACTGGAGTTTCGAGATTCACTTGGTATGGTACGGTACTATATACCAAGCAATATATTTCGGTATATTGCTTGGTATATTATATATATATATATATATATATATATATATATATATATATATATATATATATATATATATATATATATATATATATATATATATATATATATATAAAGTAAAAAAAATCTTTTTTTCTACGACATCATCGAGATATATATATATATATATACATATATATAAATATATATATACATACATATATATATACATATATATATAAATATATATATACATACATATATTTATATATATAAATAATAAATCATTTTCGTCACGATGTCGCCTCTCTTCTCCAAGCGATGATGAGGACTCTTCTCCAGCATAGATGAGAAGTCACCAACAGACGAGGAGGGAGAGCGGTGCCAATCTCTAGGTTCTCTTCTTCTCCCTATTCTTTCTTCCCCTTACTTCCCGGTAGTGGGCAGTCTGTGTATCGGTCTATTGGCAAACCGATACATATCATACAGTACAAGCAGTATTATTTAAAATTAGAAACCTAGCTGAGCAATATGCCTAAAATAGGCATAAAATCCTCCAAAAATACCTAAAAATAGAAAATAAGATTAGGATAGGATTTTTAAGTTAGAAATAAATATACATTTAGTATAATTTAGGAAAACTAATGTAAATTAGGTAAGAATAGTGTCACATATCTTTTTCAGGCTTTGAGGAATAGTCTTGTGCAAGGTTCGTAATTTCGATCCATTCCGAATCATCCTTCTGTTAATACTGAATTATCTATAAAAAAATTATTTGAATTGTTAGATTATTTTATATATAAACTTAGGCATACCGATGTACCCCTCGTATTGGTCTCATGTCGGACTAGTACACACCGATTGTACCAAGCAGTACCGAGTGGTATGGTGAACCTTAGAGCGAAGCTCATCATATTCGTGGTTGTCATATTATGGAGAATCTTATAACCAATATCAGTATAATGATAGTTGGTCATACTTCTTCGTCCAATAGTACGATGATCGATTTTACAAAACAAAGTAGTAGATCGATAGTGAGAGTAGAAGTCCTGACATTCTCTATAGTTTGCACCAGTATATGCCACATTCGTCCTTACCTCAAGAGCCTCCTTGGACATATGTGATTCACAATAATTAGAGTACGACCATCATCACATTAATACACCAATAACATATAATGTATCAACATACTATGTCGTAGGATCAATTTCAAGATTGAATTGAACAAACATATCAAATTGATATATAGATATATAAGATCGAAGACCCCAATCCATCACCCGTGGAGTCTCATCATTCTTTCAGGTGGTAGAATCAAGTATATCCATCGATTGATTATTTAATTCATTTGAATCAAATGGAATAAGTAATTTAATAATTCAAATCATTTTTTGATAGATAATTCAATATTAATGGAAGGATGATGTGAAATGTACCACAAAACTACTCCTCAAAGCCTGAAAAAGATGTGTCACTATTCTTTCCTAATATAGATTATTTTTGCTAAAATTATACATATTCTTAACTTAAAAACCCTAATCTAACTTTTTTTATTTTTAGGTATTTTTGAGCTATTTTCGATGATTTTAGGTGTAGCGACACATGATACCTCAGTATGCCTTGGCACATACCATACCAGACTTATCTATACACTGATACGAATTGATAAGGCTAACTTTGTCTTTAAGTAAAAATCTTAGGCATCTTGAATTGATTAATCAATAGGATAGAGCGATTAAAAACATTATTCATAGAGTAAAAATAGAATTATTAAAATAACTTTTATGTGATTATTGAATATCTTTGAAATTAAAAAAAATTCTAAGATAATTGTCGTACTAACAAACTTTATGGATTTGACTGTTGGATAGTTAAGAAATAACATATACAAAAATATTATATTACTAAAATAAAAATATTGATGTGTTTGTCTAAAGTTATAAAAAAGATAAAGAAAATTTTATTCATCAATAATTAGATATCACTTCGATAGAGAATAAAATGAGAGAGAATCACTTAAAATTATATACACATATGTTTAGGTGACCTATAGATAAGGTATTTTGAAGATATGAAATGATTATCGTTAATAATATAATGAGAGATAGAGGAAGACCTAAAAAAATTTTAATAAACATTTAAATAAAAAATTTAAATATTCTTAACTAAACAATTAACTTTTTACAAATTTTAATAACATCAAAAGATCCATAGAGTTAATCCCAAGTAGTTGGGACTTGAGACCTTGTATTGAAAAGTAGTTTATATGCCTTGGCAAATTTCAATGTAGCACCTATCTTTCTTGAAGAAATAGTAAGACTCCCGTTGACGTTGATCCATATTTCTTCCTTTGACCATTGCTACCTACGGCTGTGAATAGCTAGTTTGAGTTAAGAAATATTCTCGAATATTAAAATACCTAAAACATCCTTAATACTTAACCATCATAACTATTTTATATAGAATTTTTCAATGAAGTATTAATGTCAATCATAATGTCCATATCCTTTCTTTAAGGATTAACCTACAAAGATTCACAAGTTTTTGAATTTTACACGAAATTAAATGCTAAACTTATATTTAAATGGACGAACGCAACTCACCCACAAAGTGATGTGATTGGAGAGAAAACTTGCTAGAATAGTTGGATTGCATTTTAGTGAAACAATCTTATATGAGAAGGATATGAAAAAAAGGGTAAATGTTGATGACTCACTGCAAAGCAGATTTTGCCAATTATAACATATTCGAGCTTATTAGAAGCCACATTGTGAAAGGCTATGGAGTAAGAATATTTTCACAGGAAAAACCAATGGCACAAAAGGTAAGCCTCACACAAAGGAAAAAATAGAGTACTTTTCTAGGGGACACCTACTAATAGAATTTGAAGTATAGGATAAGATATGGACAACGGCTTAGTTTAAGGAAGCATATGATGTAAAAGATTCAATGATTACTTTCTAGATCACCCTCAACCAAAAGAGAGAGAGAAAGGAATTACATGCTAGATGCTAAAGAGAAGAAGCATAAACAAAGTGTAGCCTAAAGTTAAATCTAGACCAAGTAACAATATGTACATATTTCCTGGCATATGTGAGACTTTTGTTAACATAACATGAATGTGACAAATTTTGTATAAATTTTGAGCAAACGAAACATGCAAAAATGGCAACAGATGAGTGACAAGCAAAAGCCATGGAGGACACCAGGCAGAAGTACAACTCTAGGTGACATGTAATAAATATATATATCCAAGTCAATACTGGATAGTGGTGATCAAGAAAATCCATGATGTGTCATCCATTAATTCTCCTTGTGTTATCTATAGTAACATGTAAGCCAGTCAGTCTCATATATAAGAAGTATGATCAAATTTATTTGACGAGAAAAACCATGCTGTTTATGTTTGCTCAATGTTCCTACAAACAATGAAAAGTAACTAAAACATCTCGTTTTACACCCATTCCACTTTAGACAACCCAGATGAATGTGTTTCTCGGATTACATGACCGACTTAGCATGGGCATAGCACTCTATCTAAAGAATTCTCGGCATATATATCCAAGACTATATGATTACAAGCAAGGTATACAGTTTCAAATAATACCGTCCTGTCACGGACTTAACTGGAAGTGCCTAAGTCATAAGGCACCATTGCGGCCAAAACGTGAACTTTGCTTGAGTTGCTTAAGTCGCGATGCACCCTTACGCCAACTTCTTGGACTTAGCTGAGATTGCCTAAGTCTTGAGGTGTCCTTGCGACATATGCGTCCACAAAGGTTCAGCCTAGTTGCAACCTCGTACAGGTCCCGAAGGACCTGTAAAATAAAAAGTTGATTAGATTGAAAACGAGCGACAGACAAGTCCCGACGTCGCACAAAGAGGGAAGTTTTACAAACAATTCAGCAAGCACCTTATGTGCACAGGAGAAAAGAGAGAGAAGAGGAAAACAAGAACTTTAGAAGGTAGAACGAACAGTTTCAAGTCCACAAACAACTGCTCACCGGGTGCCGGGCGTGAAGGCAAGTTCCCGTCAAGTTAACGTGCGAACTTATGAAGATTTTTCAATGCTCGACAATATACTGAAGCCCCATCCAGCCCTGTGCCACCCAGGGGGTTCTAGGGTGCTGAGATGGCTGACATTTCGTGCGCTGAAGCGGGTTGCAGAAAACAGCCCGCGACACGTAAAAACGGAGCCATTTTGGGGTTTTTTGGCCCGGTGTAGTGAGTAGTCGCACTGTGCACTGCAACCTATTCGAACATGTATTTTTACAAGCAAAAACACACAAAACCAAGGCAAAACAAGCTGCCACGTCTCTGTTCAAGCATACAAAAGCGATGAACGGTTCGTTGAACGAAGTTGTTACGAGTGCGCGATGACTGTTCGTGACATTCTCCCCCACTTAAACTGTCGACGCCCTCATCAACGCTTGTTGGTAGTTGTTAATGGTTGCTTCTTCATGTCGTAGGGCATCTTCGGGATCCTAACTGGCTTCAGTCCGGGGAAGCTTTTGCCACTTTACCAAGTACTCGATCTGTTCAGCTCCATTGGGTGGCTTTATCTTACGATCCGCTAGAATGGTTTCAACTCGCTTCTCGTAGGAGGCTCTGGTGGGGGGTAGCCGAGTTGGAACACTTCGGGAAGTATCTTGCAGATCTGAGTGGTAGGCTTTCAAGTGATAATTAGGAAGGGCCCTTCATACTTGCGCACCAATCCTTTGTGTACTTTGTTCCTAAAAAATTGGAGTGATGATGGTTGAAGCTTCACCAACACCAAATCATCGACTTTGAACTCTTGCGGTCGCCTTCCCAAGTCGACCCACTTCTTCATCTTTTTCATTGCCTTCTCCAAGTAAGCCCATGTAATATCTACATTTCGGTACCATTCTTTGGCAAAGTGATATGCTGATGGACTACTCCTAGTGTATCCGATAATCAGGGTGTGAGGAGTCGACAGTTGTTGTCTTGTAATGATCTCGAAGGGGTTCTTGTTGGACATAGAGCTCCACTGCAAGTTGTAGGAGAATTGGTCTATGTCCAACAGCTTCACCCAATCTCGTTGGTTGGCACTCACGTAGTGCCGAAGATATTGCTCTAGGAATGAGTTTATTCTTTCAGTTTGATCATCTGTCTAAGGGTGGAGGCTTGTGGAGAAATATAACTTAGACCTCAATAATTTGAATAGCTTAGTCCAGAATCGTCCCAGGAACCGAGCGTCTCGATCATTGATAATATTATGCAAGACTCCCCAATACTTCATCACATTCTTTATCATCAGCTTGGCCACCTCCTTTATTGAACAGTGTAGGGGCACAAATGAAAGTTACAAACTTTGAAAATCAATCGACCACTACGAGTATCGATCCCAATCCCCCTACTATCGGAATGCTTGATATGAAGTCTAAGGAAATGCTCTCCCACGGCCTTTCTGGTATGGGCAATGGCTCCAAAAGCCCCATTGGCTTCCGCTGCTCGACCTTGTCTTGTTGGCAAGTGAGGCACATTCGAACATACTCCACATCAGTCCCCATCTTCGGCCAGTAGAAGGCCCTCTCCATGAGAGCCAAGGTTTTATAAATGCCCGGATGTCCAGCCCAAAGGGAATCGTGACACTCTTTTAAGAGTTCATGTCTCAAATTATCCACTCGAGGAACATAAACCCTATTCCCTTTTGTGTAAACGAGTCCCTCCTGGACCCAAAATCGTTGTGCCTTGCCTTCTTTGATGAGTTGCATCAGAGTTACTGCTTGAGGATCACTATATAGTCCATCCCTGGTCCTGAAAAGGAAGTTAGAGTGCAACTGACTTGCTTGGCCTCTACCCTCCAACTGTATGGCGTTCACTCGCTCCACCTTCCAGCTCAATGCATCGGCCATGACATTTACTTTTCCGGGCTTGTACTCCATTGTCATATCAAACTCAACCAGGAAGTCCTGCCATCGTGCTTGCTTTGGGGAGAGTTTCTTCTGAGTTTGGAAATAGCTCAAAGCGATGTTGTCTGTCCTCAGCACAAATCGCGATCCAAGAAGATAGTGTCGCCAAACTCGTAGACAGTGGACCACCGCTATCATCTCCTTCTCGTGCACCGGATATCGCCGCTCGGTCTCGTTGAGCTTGCGGCTTTCGTAGGCCACCGAATGACCCTCCTGCATGAGTACTCCCCCAATAGCGAAGTCTGAAGCATTTGTATGGGCTTCAAATGGCTCCCCATAGTCTGACAATTTGAGCATCGGTTCTTCCAACACAGCAACCTTCAGATCTAGGAATGCAGCTTCACATTTGTTAGACCACCTCCAAGGTTGCTCCTTCTTCAGTAACTCTGTCAGTGGAGTTACACACTTCGAATACCTTGCAATGAAGCATCGATAGTAGTTGACGAAACCAAGGAAAGATCTCAACTCTGGCACCTTCTTTGGAGTTCTCTATTCCGCAACTACTTGCACCTTTGATTGGTCCATCTGAATGGAGCCATCACCGATTTGATGCCCCAAAAACAAGATCTCTGTTTGAGAAAAGTAGCACTTCTCCCTCTTCATGAACAAAGTGTTCTCCCTGAGAACCTTAAAAATTGTTCGAAGGTACTCGATATGCTCCTCGAGTGTTTGGCTATAGACGATGATATCCTCCAAGTAGACGATCATAAACTTATCCAAATACTCTTTGAATAATTAGTTCATAAGAGTGTAGAACATGGCCAGAGTGTTGGTTAAGCCGAAAGGCATCACCAAGAACTCAAATGCTCCATACCTGGTCATACAAGTAGTCTTCACTTTGTCGCCTTCAGCAATGCGTACCTGCTAGTATCCCGATCGGAGGTCGAGTTTGGAGAAATACTTTGGCCTTGCCCATTTGGTTGAACAAGTTCGTAATGAGTGGGATTGGATACTTGTTCTTCACTGTCACTTTGTTGAGGGCTCGATAATCGATGCATAGTCGGAGGCTCTCATCTTGTTTCTTTTGAAAGAAAACTGGAGCTTTGAATAGTGTAGATAAGACCACCGCTTAGCAGTTCATCTAACTACTTTTTGAGTTCTGCCAACTCAAGAGGGGCATGCGGTATGGTGGTCTCACTGGAGACTTCACTCCTGGTTCCAGCTCGATATGATGATCTACGCCTCTACGTGGCGGTAGAGTCTTCGGCAACTCGGGTGGCATAATGTTTGTGAACTCCTTCAGCACGTTAGCCACGATAATAGGTTCATGAATGGCCTTCTCGTCGAGTGGCTTTAGCTTCATAGCAGCCACGAATGTTAATTCTCCTTTTCGTACCCCTTTCTTTAGTTGTAATGCCGATATCTATTGGGGTTCCCTGGTTCCCCTCCGAGAGATAGGAACCACACAGGGGTCATCATCTCCCATCATACATAAGGAGTTTAGGAACAGCATTGGCACCGACTTCGCTGCGTGCATGAATTCCATTCCAAGAATCACTTGGAAATCATCCAGTGGTACTGTCATCATGTTAGTACTCCCGCTCCACATTCCGATCTTGATGGGAACTCCCTTTGTCAACCCGGAGATTCGCTTAGCCTCCGAGTTCACCGCCTTTATTCGATTTGGGTTCTTCTACAAGATCAGCCCAAGTCGCTTTGCTTCTCGATCGGTAATAAAGTTATGGGTAGCGCCCGTATCCACTATTGCATGGGTTATTTGGTCATTGAGCTCAATATCTACATACATCAGCTCATTACTCCCTACTTTCAATGGCTTTGCCTTCATGTTCTCTCCCACTTGACCCCGCATTCTAAGAAACATTTCATAGACATTGCAAATTACAAACAGACTTTACAAGCTCTGAACTGATGAGAAGGCCATGGTTAAGAGTGTATGAACAAATGGTTTCCCTCCTACCTCGCACAACACAGCGAAATCTTCCTCACTGCACCCTAAGCTTGGCCTCTCTGTTAGCCCTACCAAGCTTGGCGCAGCAGTGAGATAGGAAGGCGAACCAGGCCGAGAGGGCGCATATCGCCCAGGACAACACCAGCAGTAGCCTGTCCTTGATGAGCGCCTTCGGCCGGTGGCTCCTGTCCGCCACCGCCAGCACCTGGAGGAAATGCATTTAACAAACGCATTACTCGTATTCGGGACCCTGCGACTTCTCATCGTCACTGGTAGATTCTGAACTGCTTGAACTAAGGGCGATGGCTTTGCCCTTGTCTGATTTTGGGGGATAGATGAAAGCTGTTAAAGCAATGAGTGCCTGTTTCTATGGGTATTCCCTCACCATGTGTGGCCCTCCGTACAAGAAGTATCCGCCAGTATTCGGGGCCTTACCTTTTGAGCTTGGCCCTTTGTGGGAACTCTTCTTCTTTTGTTCACCCTTGGGCTCCTTCCCTCGAGAATATTTTGGAGGGCGATTTCCTGAAGATTATTTCCTTTTTCCAGGTCCTTAGAGGTAACAAAGTCGATGAGCCTTTCTACAGCAACAATTGCCCCGATCATATCGGTGACATTCCTTCGATGCAGTTCTTGTTGAGCCCAAGGCTTTAAAATATCGAGGAAGCTGAACAGCTTATCTTTTTCGGACATGTCCTGTATGTCCAGTATTAGTGTGGAAAATTGCTTTACGTAGTCTCGAATGGAAGTACTTCGATGGAGTTGTCTTAGTTTCCTCCTTACAACGAACTCTATGTTCTCAAGTAGAAACTGAGTTCTCAACTCCCACTTTAAGTCCTCCCATGTGTCCACCCAACACCGACCTTGTTGGATCTCCTCCCAACGGGTTCGCCACCAAAGTTATGCATCCTCGTTCAAATACATAGTTGTTATTGAAACTTTGGTATCTTCAAAATCAGGCCTTGTAGCTCGAAAGTACTGTTCCATGTCAAACAAAAAATTCTCGAGCTCTTTTGCATCCCTAGCACCTCCATAGCAATGAGGCTCAAGTGCCTTCAAATTTTGTAGCGGTGTAACGTGGGTGTTGCATCCTCCCGCATTTAGTGCCCTTGTGAGTGTTGTCACTTTAGAAGTGAGTTCCGCCACAACTTCGTGCAAATGTTGCATGGAGAATTTAGTATCATCTGTCAATCGATCGACTAGGGCCTCAACCTTGTCAATTCGGGATTCAGCTTCTTGCGAGCTCTCTACCCCAAGAAGCCTTCGCTGGCCTTGGTAGAGTTCCTCTAAGCTCGCTTCAAGGACATCTAAGCGGGTTTTTGCCATTGTGAGTCTCTCCTTATGGCTCTTCTTTCCAGTTGGCGCTCCATATTGTGCCTCCTTCGCTCGCGGAGAGTAGCCAATTTCTTGCTCATCATGTTTGCTGCCACGATCCTCCAAAGCGACTCCAATGACATGAGAGCGAGTTTGCACTTGCAGCCCACTTGCGGCTGGTTGGGGCAAAGGTTCGGCTTGTCCCGCCTTACTTGATTCACCACGATGTTTTGCCATAGCGAAATTATGAAGTTCCTTCGCTGCTTGCTCGAATTGCTTGCCCAATCTGATACCACAATGTCATGGACTTACCTGAAAGTTCTTAAGTCATGAGGCACCCTTATGGCCAAGATGTAAACTTAGCTTGAGTTACCTAAGTCGCGACGTACTCTTACGCCAACTTCTCGGACTTAGCTGGGATTGCCTAAATCTTAAGGTGTCCTTGCAACATATGCGTTCGCAAAGGTTCAGCCTAGTTGCAACCTCGTACAGGTCCCGAAAGACTTGTAAAACAGAAAGTTGATTAGATTGAAAACGTGCGACAAAAAAATCCTATCGTCTCACAAAGAGGGAAGTTTTATAAGTAATTCAGCAAACACCTTGTGTGCACAGGAGAAAAGAGAGAGAGAGGAGGAAAACAAGGACTTTAGAAGGTAGAACGAACAGTTGCAAATCCATAAACAACTGGTCACCGGGTGCCGGGCGCAAAGACAAGTTTCCGTCAAGTCAACATGAGAACTTATGAAGATTTTTCAACCCTCGACAATATACCGAAGCCTCATCCAGCCCTATGCCACCCCAGGGGTTCCAGGATGCTGAAATGGTTGACATTTTGTACGCTGAAGCGGGCTGTAAAAAATAGGCCACGACACGTGAAAACGAAGCCATTTTGGGGCTTTTTGGCCCGACGGGATGAGTGGTTGCACTGTGCATTGTAACCTGTTCGAATATGTATTTTTACAAGCAAAAACACATAAAACCAAGGCAAAACAGGTTGCCATGTCTTTGTTCAAGCATACAAAAGTGACAAGTAGTTCGTTGAACGAAGTTGTTGCAAATGCGTGACGACCGTTCGTGACAGCTCGTTACCGGATGGTATATATATATATATATATATATATATATATATATATATATATATATTTTTTTTTTTTTTTTTTTTTTTTTTTTTTTTTTTTTAAGGCGACGTCGCGTCGCCTTGGCAACGTCGCTTGGAGAAGGAAAAAAAATTATATATATATACTTTTTTTTAAGGCGATGCGACGTTATCTTTTATAAAAATATTTTATATATAAACAATCTTTTATATATAAAAAAATATTTTGAAAAATATTTTATATATAAAAATAAGACGACGTCGCCTCGCTTTGGAGAAGAGAGAGACGATGTCGTCGAATTATATATATATATATATATATATATATATATATATATATATATATATATATATATATATATATATATATATATATCTCGGTATACTGTATCGTATCATAACGAGCAAATGTCGTCCACTAATAAGAAACTTTTAAGACTCAAATATCCACTAATAAGAGTGATACCAAAATTTGTTTACTTGATAAGAACCAAGATATTGCCATAGGCAAAGCATTCAAGATCTCGAAACTACCATGTTCATGCTTGCTCAATATTTCTACAGTTAAAAAGTAACATTTCATTGTATGCACATTCTACTTGAGACAAACCCAGGTAAAATGTGTTTCCAAGATTAGTACCCACTATCTAATGCAGCACATCGATACACCAAATGCGGAACCGTGTTCAAGGATCTTGGGACGTTGAAATCAACAACAACACCACAAATTAAAGTAGGTTTTGGGCGTTGCCAGCTTGCGACGAAGAACATCCAAATATTGGATGAAAGCAATAGAAGACAAGCAACCAAATCTACACACCCAAGACAAACAGACCCCTAATTGCTCACAGCACCAATACAACCACCCACTTGTGTGTCTCCACTCCAAGAATGGAGAAGCAATCAAGAAGCACGAAACCCACCCTCGATCCCTGTGCATCCCAATTCCAAGATTGGCGAAGCACTCAAGACACACGAATCCCACATGGAAAACCCTCCCGATCCTTATACGTCAAGCGATCAAGACACACGAAACCCAGACGTCGCCCGTCGAAGCAACATACATTGCACCGAGCCACATCAAGCCATGACGGAAACTAGAAAGAAAACACAAAAACGAGGAGATAAAAGCAACATAACATCATAATGTCATTCAACATAAACACATCCATCGATCAATCGGTGAGGAGACGAACGTACCCTCCACCGGTGGAGCCGCTCGACGGGGGCGTTCTTGGCGGGGATATCGAACGCGTCGTCCTCGCAGGTGATCTCGCGCTCATCTACGAGGGCCGCCGCCGCCGCGTCGGCGAGGCCGCACTCCTCATCGCGCTGCCGCGCGTAGCGCTCCGGCGACGGCGGGTCCATCTGCCGGCTACTGCGGGACACCTGACGCGCGATGTGACTCAGGACCTGGGCCGCCCAAGGAGCATCAGACGGCCTAAGGCAAACAAAAAAGAGAGAGAGAGAGAGAGAGAGAGAGAGAGAGAGACGGGTGCGTAAGATCAAGAATGCTGGTGGCACGACGTCGATGTTAAAGTAGCTCACCTGGGGCTAGGGGTGGGAGAGAGGACGGCGGCGAGGCGGTGGAAGAGCGGAGAAGAAGATCTTACTTTCTTCCTCGCTCTCTCTATTTCTTCTTCTCTTTTACCCTCCTCTCTCTCTTCGCCTTCTCTCTGACGAGATCATCGGCGGAGAGCAAAATACGAAGCGAGAGCTAAGGGAGAGAAGTTTCGCGGCAGCTTCGGGTTCAACTATTTATGGAAAACATTAGGTGACAAGATTTGCACGATTTGGCGGTTATTAGCCTTCCCTCTTGTAAACTCAATCGACGCATAGATAAACGTAAGTGGGAATATGATCCACCGTCCGATTCGCTCTGATCATCGCCACGGGCGCAGCGAACGGCGTGTTCTCAGCGTTCGTGATTAACGACAACACTCTTTTTCCTATTATTCTTTGTGAGGATGTGCTCCGATTCGTGCCTGCCTCTAGTAGACATGAAGCACTAATTCGTGCCATCGACTCGTGGCACTAAGGATTTAACTCGATAAACAAATGTTTTCATCTTTGTCTTATCTCAATCAATCTTATTTGGACCAAAACAAATGTTTTGACCACTATCTTTGTCGCTGTCCAACCAACCATTTTCGAAGTCCATAGTAAATCACATCTGCCGCCAACCATCACAAGAAACTCTTGGACTCTATCGATTTCAATTCCTCTTTCGAGTGGCTTTACCAAGGATTTAAGATCACTGTAAGACGATCTTTGGAAAGGGAAAAACAATCTATATTGCATTAGAAAAGGACCTAAAACATGCAACTACTAAGTGATTTCTTTGAGCAACAAAGCTCGGACTTCTTATGAAAAGTATCTCACTTCTTGCGGCTACAAGGTTATTGATATCTCTATTTTTTTATCTCCTTCTCTTTCTTAGCTAACCGGATCTCTCTTTAAAGTATTGCAAATGGCTCCTTGATAAAGAAGATATTATTGATAGATTTTATGGCTTTTTATTATTGGATAAGATATATAACTAATTAGATTCTGATTAAATATTTTGATTAATAGAAAAAAAAAAGTCCACTTAAAGTATGATTCCTTAGGAGATAACCTTGATGGGAGGATTATAGTCCTATATATAGATAAGACTTCTAGGGACTGATTATAAGAAGAGAACAACTCATAGAGATTATAGTTGAGGGATTATAATCTTTCCCCCAACTCTTCTCCCTTAATCATCAATCTATGGAGTCCTGTGAAAGGATAGAAAGAGAGAAGAATGATCTAGTTCATTTTTGCATATTGACAACGATCTTAGATTAAAAACGGTGTCTTACAGATCAAACAGAGATCTCTGAACAGATGACACATCATTAAAATAGATATAAGTATTTGATTTCAATCTTAATATAAAAGATTGTTTCTGCATTCTTACGGTTGTTGCCTACTGTTGGAGTTGAGCAAGAGGAAGTTACTAATCTCTCGTTATGACTTTCGAAGAAGACGAAGAAGCTGCTATGGTTTCTGGTCTTTCCTTAGGGTCAGTTGGAGGCTTGTTACTAATCTCTCGTTAGGGCTAGCTGCAGGTTGCTATTGATGTCCCCAATGCTGCTACACCTCATCTCGTTTTATAGTCTTGGACAAGAGGTCTCCTTGCTAGGGTGAGACTCTCATTTGGAATCCAATTTGACTTTCTATATAAGTCAGACTAGGATTGAACTAAATTGACACTTTGAGTTGGCCAAATCTACCCATTGAGCATAGATATAAGCTTGAGCTTGGTTCGATCAGATTGGGATTTATTTGAAGTTTGACTGAACTCTAGTTGAGTTAAATTGGAGTATGACTCAAATTTTGATCGAGTTGAATTGGAGTATGACTCGCACTAGGGTTGAGTTAAATTGGCGTATAAATCAAACTGAGTTTGATCATCCCTAATCATAGCTCTCCCAATCGGGTGATTTAACTCGTGTTGCATCTTGAGTTGAAGATGAGGAAACTATGCTTTGTTAGCTTCTTTCGATAACCACCTTATTTAATTTGGCTTTGGCCCTTTGCCCCTTACTTTGAAAAGTTATTTTGACGCCTTGTCTTGTAATAGTAACTTTCTTTTTAACAACCATAGTCATCGATTGGTAGGAGGAAGAAATCGATGATAATTTCTTGGTCTTGCAGTAATAGTTTCACCTGCGGGCATCTTTGGTCGCACTTTAGGATTCTGCCATCGGTAACCTTTACATCGAACTTGCTGTAACCTTCAATATGCAGTGTCATCCGAGCAGCAACCTTACTATTTAGGAAGTTATTAGTGCTACCCGTGTCGATGAGGGCTATTGTTTGAGAAGGCCTCCAACTTTCATCGTTTGCGGATTTGAGTAGCCAGCTAGTGCGTGTACCATAATGTCGGTCGGTTGTGGCTCTTCTTCCATATCTTCTTCTTCATGTTCAAGGCTCTCTTCTAGATGTTCAATGACCTCTTCTTCTACTAGTTCAATCATAAGAAGTCTACCTTTTTTACAGCGATGCTCGTGGCTCCACGGCTCGTCGCAATGCCAACATAACCCCTTCGCAGATCGCTCCCGAAGTTCTTCTCTTGTTAACCTTTTCGGTGCAGGGACTCGGTTGATAGTAGGGGGGGCTGAGGGCTTTAGTATTGTACGTGGAGTGATCCTAGTCCTCCGGGCTTCATGGTTCAATTACTCCTCTTGAAGTCGTGCGAAAGAGATGGGTGCCATAAGCGTGTATGGTTGTCGCGCCTTAACTTCTCCCCGGATCTCTGGCTTTAAGCCCTCAATAAAGGTCCACAATAACTGTTTTTCAGACCAATCACGAGTTTGATTAGATAACCTTTCAAACCTGGTCTGGTACTCCTGAATGGTGGAGGTTTGTCGGATCTTTGCTAGTTGTCCGTCAATGTTCTCGTAATAAGTTGGTCCGAAATGGATCAGTAGTCCTTCTTTGAATTGTCGCCATGAAAGGACTCCATAAGTGTGTTCAAACCAGTCAAGATGCATCCGCAGTTTTATGGTACCAAAAATATCGCTCCGCGCGCGAGATCCAACCAATTGGGTCTCCTTCTTCCCATCTAGGGAAGTCCACTCTCATGCGCGAATAGTTGGGGTCGGTCATAGAGCCTCCCCTCTCTTGGAAGTCATCTCTTTGGGCATGATGTGATTGGTTAGAGCTCTCTCCTTGATGTGATTTCTTCGGGTTTGGTGGTCGGCCCAAACTGAATTCGGTAAGAAGAGTCTGAATCTTATCCTCCATTCGTGCCTCAAAGGCTTCAAATTTAGCATTGATTGCCTCCTCAGATGCCATAGTATATGACTCCAAATCTGTGATGTTAAGATCTCTCTTTTGTTGACGGGTTAAAGGCATGTATAGGTTTGATAGAAATCAATGAAAGTTTGCTGCAGAATTGTGTTGTCTTGTAAGAGCAGAATTATTGTCGAAGAAACAGCGGTTTCTCGACAAAATCTCCATAAAAAATTTGAGAGATTTGAGGAGGGAATTGACAGTAATATCTCAGTTTATATGACAACAAGGATGTCCAATTTAATTAAGAAAATTTCGGTAGTAACAACAAGAAAATTGGTGTAAGTTGCGATAACTTGAAGGGGATGCCATACAATGGTTTGACTGGTTTGAACACACTTATGGAGTCCTTTCATGGCGACAATTCAAAGAAGGACTACTGATCCGCTTCGGACCAACTTATTACGAGAACATTGACGGACAACTAGCAAAGATTCGACAAACCTCCACCATTCAGGAGTACCAGACCAGGTTTGAAAGGTTATCTAATCAAACTCGTGATTGGTCTGAAAAATAGTTATTGGGGACCTTTATTGAGGGCTTAAAGCCAGAGATCCGGGGAGAAGTTAAGGCGCGACAACCTTACACGCTTATGGCAGCCATCTCTTTCGCACGACTTCAAGAGGAGCGATTGAACCATGAAGCCCGGAGGACTAGAATCACTCCACAACCTACAATACGAAAGCCCTTAGCCCCCCCTACTATCAACCGAGTCCTTGCACTGAAAAGGTTAACAAAAGAAGAACTTCGGGAGCAATCTGCAAAGGGGTTATGTTGGCATTACGATGAGCCGTGGAGCCACAAGCATCGCTGTAAAAAAGGTAGACTTCTTATGATTGAACTAGTAGAAGAAGAGGTCATTGAATATCTAGAAGAGAGCCTTGAACATGAAGAAGAAGATATGGAAGAAGAGCCATAATTGACCGACATTACGGTACACGCACTAGCTGGCTACTCAAATCCACAAACGATGAAAGTTGGAGGCCTTCTCAAACAATAGCCCATCACTGTTCTCATTGACACGGGTAGCACTAATAACTTCCTAAATAGTAAGGTTGTTGCTCGGATGACACTACATATTGAAGGTTGCAGCAAGTTCGATGTAAAGGTTGCCGACGGCAGAATCCTAAAGTGCGATCAAAGATGCCCGCAGGTGAAACTATTACTGCAAGACCAAGAAATTATCACTGATTTCTTCCTCCTACCAATCGATGACTATGAGGCAGTGCTTGGTATAGAATGGCTGACTACACTAGGTGATGTCTCTTGGAACTTTTCTAAATTAATTATGAAATTCTATTGTAAGGGCAAATAGATCATCCTACGCGGGAAGCGCGGAAGCAACGTTACCACTGTTTCGATCCAACGAATGGAGAAAGTTTTGCACAAGGTAAATGGTGGTTTTTTGATGCATCTCCAGCCACAACAAGAAGAGAAGAAAATAGAAATTGAAGATCAAAATCTTGCCCAATTGCTTACTGAATTTGCCGACATATTTGTTCAACCGCGCGGTCTTCCTCCTTCTCGGCAACATGACCATCGAATTCCAATCCTTCCAGGCAAGCCACCAACGAACACTCGATCGTACCGATATCCTCACCTCCAGAAAGATGAAATTGAAAAGATCGTAAAGGAGATGCTTGAAACAGGGGTGATTCGGCCAAGTTGCAGCCCCTATATCTCACCGGTGCTACTTGTACGCAAGAAGGATGAAACTTGGCGGATGTGCATCGACTACCGAGCTTTAAATGGAATCACCGTCAAGGACAAGTACCCAATACCAATGGTGGATGAACTTCTTGATGAATTAAAAGGAGCTCGAGTCTTCACGAAGTTGGACCTCCGATCCGGTTACCACCAAATTCGGGTATGTGACGATGACATTCCAAAAACTGCATTTCGCACACATAATGGCCATTATGAATTCTTGGCAATGCCTTTTGGACTCACTAATTCTCCTTCAACCTTTCAAAGTCTTATGAACGATATTTTTCGAAGCTTTCTTCATAAATTTGTGCTGGTATTTTTTGATGATATTCTCGTTTACAGCCCTTCTCTTGAGACTCACTTTCAGCATTTACGGATTGTTTTGACGATCCTTCGGGAGAATACTCTTTTTGTTAAGCAACCAAAGTGCAGCTTTCTCTAGCAAAAAGTAGAGTACCTTGGGCATATAATATCAGAAGAAGGAGTGGCGGTAGACCCAACAAAAATTGAGGCAATGCAAGGCTGGCCGAAACCTACAAACGTGAAATTACTACGGGGGTTCCTTGGACTAACGGGCTACTACCGAAAATTTGTTAAGGACTATGGGAAGATCAGTGCACCACTCACTTCTTTACTGAAAAAAGATGATTTCCAATGGTTGGACAAAGCCTCTGCTGCTTTCGACAAACTTAAAGCAGCCATGACAACGACGCCGGTGCTTGCGCTACCAAATTTCAATAGACCATTCATCATTGAGGCCGACGCATCTGGAGTCGGAATTGGAGCCGTTCTCATGCAAAATGGTCGACCACTCGCATACACTAGCAAGGCATTATCTCCCTCCCATCAAAACATGTCAGTATATGATAAGGAGATGCTTGCCATTGTACACACAGTAACGAGGTGGAGACCTTACCTGATCGGCCGGCGATTTCAAATTAAAACTGACCATAAAAGCCTCAAGTACTTTTTGGAGCAAAAGATATCATCCCCTGAGCAGCAAAAATGGGTAACCAAACTTCTTGGATTTGATTATGAAATTATTTACAAAAAGGGGAAAGAAAACATTGTTGCAAATGCACTCTCACGGCTACCTGAACAAGCTAAGGTTTCAGCCATCTCCCTTCCTACCACCGGTCTCCTCGAGGACATTAGGGAAGAATGGAAGAAGGATCCAGAGATCAGCAACATCATAAAAAAATTGGAGGATGATCCAAGTGCAATAGCCCACTACACTTGGGATTCAAGGGATCTACGCTACAAAGGTCGCATTGTGCTTATACCTGACTCCTCTTGCATTGCAATCATCTTGCATGAAATGCACTCCATACCTTCAGTAGGGTACTCTGGATTCCTAAGAACCTACAAAAGAGTGAAGCAAAATTTTTATTGGAGAGGGATGAAAAAAATTATTGCTAAATATATGGCACAATGTGATGTATGTCAACAGCACAAGGGTGAAACTGTGGCAAATCCAGGGAAGCTACAACCACTACCCATACTAGACTCAGTGTGGACTAACATCTCCATGGACTTCATTGAAGGGCTGTCATCTTCCAAAGGTAAAAGCACGATTCTCGTGGTGGTTGATCGACTTACGAAATATGCTCATTTTTGTGCTGTGAGAAATCCTTACACTGCTGCTAATATCGCCCAGATTTTTATAGAAAATATTGTTAAACTGCATGGGATGCCAAGGTCCATCGTAAGTGATCGTGATAGGATCTTCACTAGTAAATTTTGGACCGAGTTATTTCAATTACAAGGCACAAAACTCAAGATGAGCACAGCGTATCATCCACAAACTGACGGCCAAACAGAGGTGGTAAATAGGTGCTTAGAGACGTACCTCCGGTGTTTTGCTAGCGACCGACCAAAAGAGTGGGCGAAATGGCTTCCCTAGGCCGAATGGTGGTATAATACTACATATCATTCATCTACAAAATGTGGCCCTTATGAAGTATTGTATGGTCGACCAGCCCCTGTGATTCCAAAGTATATAATTGGCTCGGCCAAGGTAGATAAGGTTGACCAAGAATTGATTGATAGGGACAAACTCTTACAACTGTTAAAAGATAATCTCTCTACCGCTCAAGCCAGAATGAAGCAGCAAGCTGACACACGACGAAGTGAAAGAGAATTTTCAGTAGGAGATTGGGTTTATCTTCGCCTACAACCATACAAGCAACTCTCTATCAACACTCGAGCCTCCATGAAGCTATCCCCACGTTTTTATGGGCCCTATCAGATCACAGAGCATATTGGAGCCATGGCGTACAGACTTAAATTACTTGAGGATGCCAAAATTCACCCTGTCTTCCACGTATCATACCTAAAGCCTAAGTTGGGAGAACACGAGTCACCCTAGATCCAACTGCCCAACATAACTGAGGATGGAGTTATTCAAGCCCAACCACAAGCCATCCTCGATCGCAGGATCGTGATGCGTCGCCGACATCCCTCTACTGAAGTACTAGTGCATTGGAATAATCTACCACTTGAAGACGCCATGGGAACCATATGAGGAGCTGAAGACCCGGTTCCCTGAGTTCATGGAATCTCAGCCTTGAGGACAAGGCTGATTTGAAGAGAGCGGGTCTGTTAGGATTCTAGCTAGGAGAGTCCTAATTGAGAGGGACACTCTGTTAGGACTCTAGCTAGGAGAGTCCTAATTGAGAGGGATATTCTGTTAGGACTCTAGCTAGGAGAGTCATAATTGAGAGGGACATTCATGTAAGAGGTTTTTTTCTTAGAGAAGAATTAGGAGTTATAAGGGAATAGGAGTCTTGAGTAAGAGTCCTATTAGGAGTTGGTTAGAAGTAAGAGTCATAAGTAGAAGTCCTATTATAAGTTAGGGTTTAGAAGCCCTATAAATAGTCATGTATTCCTTCTCTTTTCATAAGCAATAGATGAATCTTTTCTGCAGCCTTTGAGTAGCAACTTGGAGGGAGGAACCCCTATAGAGTTCCAAGGAGGCCGATCCCATAAAGAGATCAACCCCAAGTTTAGAATCTACAAGGGTTCTAACAGTTTGGTTGTCCCAGATCTAGTACAACTAGTCATTGGGAGTGGTAGTCGACCTTACGAGGGCTATTGAGTGTCGATAGAGGATCATCCACTCTCGGCGTCATGAGAGGAATATCCCATGTGTTCATGCTCAAACAAATCCCTAGCCAGGGTCATTCGGGTTGAGAGAGAAAGAATTCTCCGGGAGAATCCGATTAGAGCGAGACTCGAGTAGAAACCGGATGGGTCTGACAACACCATGCTCGATATACGGTCTCTGGGATATTAGATGGATGAGGGACTATAGGTACACGGTAACTGAGGACAGATAGGTCCAATGGATTGGATTCCCCAGTATCGTCTAGGGACTACGGCGTAGTGGCCTAATATGTCCGTAGTCGATGAGTCGAGTGAATTATTACAAAGATAATAATTCACTGAGTTAGAAGGAGTTCTGACAGGTATGACTCACGGCCAACTCGATATTGGGCCTAGAGGGTCACACACATATGGTAGGCATTGCAATGCTCGGATATGAGATATCCGATAGAGCCCTTGTCTTATTGGATATCCAATAAGCTCCTAAATTATTGGATCTCATAGACGAGATCCAATAAGAGCCCATGAGAGATTATTGGATAGAGATCCAGTAATCTAAAAGGCTTGGGTTATTGGATGCAGATCCAATACCCACCATGGGAGGATCCATTAGGGTTTGACAGGGGACCTCTATAAATAAGAGGGATTCAGAGCCTCATAGGCTAGAGCCTTTGCTTGCCTCTCCTATTCTCCTTCCCTTCTCCATCTCAGAGCAGGCTTGGAGTTTTGAGGAGTGTCGTCGCAGCCCTGCTGTGTGGATCACCGCTAGAGAGGAGGACACTTGACCTCCTTCACCCTCTCCTAAAGATTTGTAAGGAAACAGGGATATACGATCTCCCTAGGTAACACAATCTACTCTATATGTAGTTTTTCAATTTCACGGATTTTACGGACCAATCTTCGCATGACGACAAACATCTCTTTGGGAATCGGGGATTTTGTTTTCTTGTTCTTCCGCTACGCATGTGATGTCACCCCCAAGATTTCCCAACAGTGGTATCAGAGCTAGGTTGTTCGTGCGATAGATTGGTTTTGAACTGCGTGTGTTGTGTTTTGAAGAAACTTTTGATGTCAAAATCGTTGACGCGATAGCGAGAAAGGGCAGCAACAGTTGCTGCCCTCGATCTGTGTGCGTGCAGCGCAGTCGCAAGCAGGCAGCACAGGGGCTGCGTCTACAGCAGTCGGTCGGCGGCCTGCTTGCAGTAGGCTTACGGCCGACAGGGTTGGCAGCCCGTGGGCAGAGGCGCTTGCGGTCGCTTCTCCCGCGGGGTGAGGCGCAGCAGGGCAGCGGCGCTTGCCGCCGCTGCTCCCGCGGGCGAAACCCCCCTGCAAGGGCAGCCGCCCAGGGGGACAGCGCCGCCTGCGGGTGTTGCCCCGCGAGTAAAACCGCCCGCAGAGGCGGCGGTGCTCGTAGGGGCAGCACTGCCTACAAGCGCTGCCTCGCTGATAGAACTGCCCACGGGGGCGCCCACTTGCAGCGACAGCGCCGCCAGCAAGCGTGCCGCCAGCGGGCGTGCCGCTTGCAGGCGAGGGCAGCGCGCTTGCCCCGCCGCACAGGCCACCGCCAACAGGGTGGCGGCGGCGGCGGTAATAGGGGAGTAGGGCATTCTTGGGCAGAAAGATAGTTTTACCCCTATGAATTTCAAAAATTCAAATTCTATCCTTTTATCCAAATTATGAAAATACCCTTATGAATTCAAAAATTCCCTATATGTCCCTGATTTCATAAAATACTAATTAATTAAAAGGTTTAGTTGATTATTATTTTTATCATTATCTAGTAGTCTCACATGATGATGATTAATTATACATATGATGGATGATCATGGACCGTGTGATGTGTGTACTTGTGATTATTATTATTGGGGTCTGCGAGCCTCCATTATATTTCTCGTTTATTATCGGCCCTGCGTGCCTATGATTGAGTTGTAATCACATGAGGAGGCGTAGTGGGAGCGTGAATGTGATAGCGGGACCCACGAGACGGACGATCGCAATGCATGAAGATGCATCGAGATGTCGACGGAACCGACGAGGATGAGATGGACGATCACAGGGCATGGAGATGCACCGTTGCACACATAGATCTTGATGTGAGTGATTAGGCCTACTAGCTCGGGCCTAATCATATTAGGTTGTGGTCCATGATCATCTGGTGTGATTGCTTATACACATACTAGATATGTATATATATTTGCATGCGATGTAGATATATATTAAATATGTACATGTGTGACATGTCATATTAGGAGACCAAACATAGAAACATCTCTCTCGATAATATTAAGTCGGTAAACGTGAGGCGATTAGATTGACCCACGTGGCCTTCCATCATTATAAGTAGGAACCGATTCTCGGTGTAGGTTGAGTTGGTCGAGTCCCTCGAGACTCACCTATATCGTGATTCACTATCTTGCTTATGACATAGAGATGTCACCAGTGACCTGAGGACATGGTATGCTTGGTCGAGTCCCTCGAGGGTATATCATCAAATCAAACTCATCTTGTAACGAAGGTGTTGACTTAACCGAGTATCATGGTTGGTCGGGTCCCTCGAGACCATGGTGATTCGGAGGTCGAACAGGACGGGAATCACAAGGAGTTGTGATCAGCAAGAGTTGCCTACCTTTTAGGCTTAGTGTGATTGGTCGAGTCCCTCGAGGTTACACTAAGACGCTGATTGGATCCTGATCCCCACTAGAAGTCTATCGGAGACTTCCGTTTCACGTGCTGAGGGTGTCGCGTGACTCGTTAGTAAAATAGTGGGAGCATATTAAGATAGAAGTCCATATCTTGATAGTTTATTTCTTGTAAAATCTGCATGTTATTCATTTCTGCTATATCTTTATTTTCAGAAAATATCGCTTTCAAATCCCTTACGTGGCATACTTGATGTCAACCGCCTCACTGGTCCAAATTATACGGATTGGCTCCGTAACTTGAGAATTATTCTCACAGCGGAGAAAATCATGTACGTCCTTGATACAATGATGCCTACGCCCGAAGAAGGGGCAAGCGAGGATGAGATCGCTCGCTACGTGAAGTACATTGATGACTCCACTCTTGCTCTGTGCTATATGTTGGGCTCTATGACTCCTGAGTTACAGAGACAACATGAAAAGATGGATGTCAGATCCATTCTCCTACATGTCCGTAAATTGTTTGAGGAACAAGGAAGGACTCAGCGATATGAGATATCCAAGAGCCTCTTCCGCGCTAGGATGACTGAGGGGACACCGGTTCAGAACCATGTCCTAAAGATGATTGAGTGGATAGAAAAACTCACAGGTCTAAGAATGGTCCTAGAGGATAACTTATGTGTAGACATTGTGCTTCAATCCTTACCAGATTTCTTTTCATAGTTCATAATGAATTTTAGTATGAACAAGCTTGAGGTGACTCTCCCAGAGCTCCTCAATATGTTGAGGGAGGTAGAGAGTACTATTAAGAAAGAGAAGCCAATTCTCTACACTAGTGAGATCAGAAAGAAAAGGAAAGCAGAAAGGTCCCTTAAGAAGGGAAAGGGCAAGGGCAGACCAGGTAAAGCAAATGTTGCTAAGAAAGACCCAGCAAAGGACAAAGGCCAGTGCTTCCACTATGGCAAAGATGCGCACTGGAAGAGGAACTATAAAGAATACCTTGCAGAAAGGGCGTAACAAAAGCTTGATGAAGCTTCAGGTACATTCATGATCAGTCTCCATTTGTCAGACTCTTATGATAACACATGGGTATTGGATACCGGTAGTGCTTATCATATATGCAATTCGTTGCAGGTTCTGGCAAGGCCTAGGAGACTAGAGAGAGGCGAGATGGACCTCAAGATGGGTAATGGAGCAAAAGTTGCTATAGTAGCTATTGGTGAGGTCGCCCTACATCTGCCTAGTGGAGCTTTTATTGCATTAGATACATGTTATTTTGTTTCTTCTATTATAAAAAATATTATCTCCATTTCATGTTTGATAGTTAGTGGATATAAATTAGTTTTTGAGAACAATGGTTGTTTGATATTATTAGATGATAAGATAATCACGAAAGGAACATTGCATAATGGTTTATTTATGTTAGACACTACTCCACATATCATGAATGTAAATATGTCCAAGAGGAAACGAGATGAGATGAACAGTACATACCTGTGGCATTGTAGGCTAGGTCACATCCATAAAAGAAGAATTCAAAAGTTGCTAAATGATGGATATCTAGATCCATTCGACTATGAGTCATATGCAACTTGCGAGCCTTGCCTTCGTGAAAAACTGACCAACTCTCCATTTAGTGGAACTGGAGAGAGAGCCACTGAGCTGTTGGAACTCATACATAGTGATGTATGTGGACCCATGTCAACTCATGCCATTGGTGGTTACTCCTACTTCATTACTTTTATTGATGATTTCTCAAGGTATGGATATATGTACTTAATGAAGTACAAGTCTGAGGCCTTTGAGAAATTCAGAGAGTATAAGAATGAGGTGGAGAACCATACTAGAAAGAGTATCAAAACTCTTTGATCAGATCGAGGAGGTGAGTACATAAGTACAGAGTTTACTCAGTTCCTCAAGGACCATGAGATATTATCCTAATGGACACCTCCTTATACACCTCAGCTCAATGGTGCCTCTAAAAGGAGAGATCGTACGCTATTATATATGGTACGGTCCATGATGAGTTTTGCTGACCTACCCATCTCATTCTAGGGATATGCCCTAAAAACCGTAGCTTACCTTCTGAACAGAGTTCCAACTATGTCGGTAGTATCTACACCATATGAGATATGGAAAGGGAAGAAGCCTGATCTTAAGGTTGTTAAGATTTGGGGCTGCCCTGCCCACGTTAAAAGACACAACCCCGATAAGTTAGAATCAAGGACAAAGCGATGCAAATTTGTGGGATACCCCAAGGAAACTTGTGGGTATTATTTCTATCATCTTGAGGACCAAAAGGTCTTTGTAGCTAAGAGAGCAGTGTTCCTTGAGAAGGAACGCATTCTTGGCAGAGATAGTGGGAGAATGATAGAGTTGAGCAAGGTTGGAGAACCAAGCTCAAGCACCACTGTACAGCCCGAGTCTGTTCAGATACCTAATACACAAGTTTCAACTTTACGTAGGTCTGGCAGAGTATCCTATCCTCCTGAGAGATATGTGAGACATATTAGAGGAGAGGATGTTGAGGATATTGATCCTCAGACCTACGAGGAGGCTATAATGAGTATAGACTCCGGGAAGTGGCAAGAAGCCATGAATCCTAAGATGGATTCTATGTACTCCAACAAGGTTTGAAACCTAGTTGATGCGCCCGAAGGTATTGTACCCATCGGTTGCAAGTGGATCTTTAAGAAAAAGATCGGAGTAGATGGAAAAGTAGAGACCTATAAAGCAAGGCTAGTGGCTAAAGGGTATCGTCAAAGGCAAGGTGTTGACTACGACGAAACCTTCTCACTCGTAGTAATGCTAAATTCCATCAGCATTCTATTAGCTATTGCAACACACTATGATTATGAGATCTGGTAGATGGATGTGAAAATCGTATTCCTCAATAGAAACCTCGAGGAGGAGGTGTATATGATGCAACCTGAGGGATTCGTGTCCAAGAACTGCCTAGATAAGATGTGTAGATTGCTTAGATCCATTTATGGACTAAAGCAAGCTTCCCGAAGTTGGAACATAAGATTTGATGAGGCAATCAGATCTTATGACTTTGTTAAGAACGAAGATGAGCCCTGTGTGTACAGGAAGGTAAGTGGGAGCGCTATCACCTTTTTGGTATTATATGTGGATGACATCCTGATCACTGGGAATGACGAAGGAATGCTATCCATAGTAAAGGCTTGGTTATCTAGACACTTCTCCATAAAGGACTTAGGGGAAGCATCCTATATCTTGGGGATTAGAATCTATAGAGATAGATCAAAAAGGATGCTTGGCTTGTCCCAATCCAGGTACATAGAAACCATTGTCAAAAGGTTTGGCATGAAAAATTCAAAGAGAGGTCTCATACCGATAAGACATGGGATATCACTTTCTGCGAGTACGTCCCCAAAGACTCCAGAAGAAAGGGCGAACATGGATATGATACCTTATACCTCAGCAATAGGGTCTATCATGTATGCCATGCTATGTATTAGGCCTGATATAGTGCATGCTCTAAGTGTCACGAGCAAGCATCAAGTGGATCCTGGCTTGGAGCACTGGAAAGCAGTAAAGTGTATCCTTAAGTACTTGAGAAGGACTAAGGATCTTTTACTAGTATATGGAGATAATAGCCTTAAGGTTGAAGGCTACACGGACTCAAGTTTTCAGTCTGATGTCGATGATAGCAAGTCGAACTCAGGGTATGTGTACACCTTGAATGGAGGAGCAGTATGCTGGAAGAGTTCTAAGCAAGATACTACTGCTGACTCGACCATAGAGGCGGAGTACATTGCTGCATCAAATGCAGCAAAGGAGGGAGTTTGGGTGAAGAAGTTCATCATAGATTTGGGAGTCATGTCGGGTAGTGAGGAGCCGATCTCCTTATATTGTGACAACAACGGGAGGATTGCTTAAGCGAAGGAACCCAGGTCTCATCAGAAATCTAAGCATATTCTAAGGAGGTTCCACCTTATCAGAGTGATTATAACCCGAGGAGATGTAGCAGTGGAAAGAGTTCCATCCGAAGATAACATTATAGATCCACTAACAAAGTCATTATCTCAGATTATCTTTGAGCGCCACAAGGGTCTGATGGGGATCAGACACATAGGTGATTGGCTTTAGGTCAAGTGGGAGATTACTAGTCATAGGTGCCTAGCAAGCCAATCATGTGAGTGATGGCACGTGTAACTTGATAAAGAATCTTTTTGCTTATTATATTTTAGCATATATCACTTTATAACTATTGCATATATGCATTTATATATATTGTGATGTCCTTGGATTTGTGTAATGGGAATCAGATCGTGATGAGATCACGAAAATGAGATCGATTCACCTTTAAACACATATCCTAAATAATTCCGGTCATAGATTACTCGAGAGGGACATCGTGAAAACCAGATAGACTAGTGTCCTGTATACTCATCCATATGATGGATGCAGTTGGTCTCATAGTTGCTCGTGTAGGGACACTAGGGATACGGTACAGGTGCTCATTGGAGAATGAGTTCACTGATTGATCCGCTTACAAAATGATGGATGGTTGATGATGCCTTATTGTCAGACAGCGATTCCATAGTCCTAGTGGTATATCTGGTCCTTAGACTTGAGACACTAAGGATGTCCTATATGAGTGCTCCACACTTTGATACCAGACTTATAGGTTTGGCTGTCCCAGATCTAGTACAATTGGTCATTGGGAGTGGTAGTCGACCTTTTGAAGGCTATTAAGTGTCGATAGAGGATCATCCACTCTCAGCATCATGAGAGGAATATCCCATGTGTTCTTGCTCAGACAAATCCTTGGCTAGGGTCATTCGGGTTGAGAGAAAAATAATTCTCCGATAGAATCCAATTAGAGCGAGACTCGACTAGAAACCATATGGGTCTGATAGTACCATGCTCGATATACGGTCTCTGGGATATTAGATGGATGAGAGACTATAGGTACACGGTAACTAAGGACAGATAGGTCCAATGGATTGGATTCCCCTATATCGTCTGGGGACTACGGTGTAGTGGCCTAGTACATCCGTAGTCGATAAGTCGAGTGAATTATTACAAAGATAATTATTCACTAAGTTAGAAGGAGTTCTGATAGGTATGACTCACGGCCAGCTCGATATTGGGCCTAGAGGGTCACACACATATGGTAGGCATTGCGATGAGTAGAGGTTCGGATATGAGATATCCGACGGAGCCCTTATCTTATTGGATATCTAATAAACCCATGAATTATTGGATCCCATGGACGAGATCCAATAAGAGCCCATGAGAGATTATTGGATAGAGATCCAATAATCTAAAAGGCTTGGGTTATTGGATGCAGATCCAATACCCACTGGGGGAGGATCCATTAGGGTTTGATAGGGGACCTCTATAAATAGGAGGGATTCAGAGCCTCATAGGCTAGAGCCTTTATTTGCCTCTCCTATTCTCCTTCCCTTCTCCATCTTAGAGCAGGCTTAGAGTTTTAAGGAGCGTCGTCGCAGCCCTGCTGTGTGGATCACCGCTAGAGAGGAGGACGCTTGACCTCCTTCACCCTCTCCTAAAGATCTGTAAGGAAACAGGGATATACGATCTCCCTAGGTAACACAATCTACTCTATACGCAGTTTTTCAGTTTCGCGGATTTTGCGCACCAATCTTCGCACGACGACGAACATCTCTTTGGGAATCGGGGATTTTGCTTTCTTGTTCTTTCGTTGTGCATGTGATGTCGCCCCCAAGATTTCCCAACACTTTCAAACCAAAATTTTTCGAAAGCACTAATTTACGCTCCCCCCCTCTTAATGCGTTTACGATCCTAACAAAAGATACATTACCTAGGAAGATTGTATATCCCTGAAAACTTATAAATCTGTAGATGAGGATGAAGAAGGTTAGATGTGCTCCTCTTTAATAGTGATCCACATGGCAGATGTTGTTGGTCATAGGTGCCCTGTAAGCCAATCACGTGAGTGATTGGCTTACTTATTATATGGTATGCACTCTTTTTACTTATTATATTATTTGATATTTTATCACTTTATATTGCTTATTGCATGTATATATTGTGATGTCATGGATTTATACAATAGGAATCGGATCGTGATGGGATCACGATAATGAGACCAATTCACCTTTAAACACAGACCTCAAATAATCCCGATCATATGTTACTCGAGAGGAACATCGAGATAACTGGACATACTCGTATATTATATATTCATCCATATGATGGAGGTGACTGGTCTCATAGCTACTTATGTGGGGACACTAGGGACACAATACAAGTGCTTATTAGAGAATAAGTTCACTGATTGATTCGCTCACAGAATACTAGACGGTTGTTGATGCCTTATTGTTAGATAGCAATTTCATCATCCCAATGGTGTATCTGGTCCTTAGACTTAAGATACCATGATGTCATATATGAGTACTCCATTCTTTGATACTAGACTTATAGGTCTGGAAGTTCCTGGTCTAACATAGCTGGTCATCGAGAGTAATAGCCAACCTTACGAGGACCGTTTAGTATTGATAGAGGATCATCCTCTCTCAGTATCATGAGAGGAATATCTCATATATTCTTGATCAGGCAAATCCTTGGCCAAGGTCATTCGGATTAAGAGAGAAAGAGTCCTTTGAGAGAATCTGATTAGAGCGAAACTCAAGTAGAAACCGTATAGGCCAGACAGCACCACGCCTAGTATACGATCTCTGGGATATTAGATGAATGAGAAACTATAGATACATGGTAATTGAGGACAAACAAATCAAATGGATTGGATTCCTCTGTATCATTTGGGGACTATGACGTAGTAGCCTAGTACGTCCGCAGTCGATGAGTCGAGTGAATTATTATGAAGATAATAATTCACTATGCCAGATAGAGTTCTGATAGGTATTATTCACGGCTAGATCGATATTGGGTATAGAGAGTCATACACATATCCATTGGAGCCCTTATCTTATTAGATATCCAATAAGTCCTTGAATTATTGGATCCTATGGATGAGATTCAATAAGAGTCAATGAGAAATTATTGGGTAGAGTCCCACTAATAAAAGAGGCTTGAGCAGTTGGATAAAGATATAGTACCCAATATGGCAGGATCCATTATGGTTAAATTTATATAGGGCCTCTATAAATAGGAGGGAACCAAAGGACCATGAGCTAGGCTTTTCAACTCCCACCTCTGCTAGACATAGGTGCCTTACAAGTCAATCACATGAGTGATGTCACGTGTGACATGACACGCAGTCTTTTTTCTTATTATTATTATGGTATTTTTATACTTTATATTACTTATTACATATATATTATGATGTCCATGGATCTATGCAATGGGAATTGGATCGTGATGAGATCACGATAATAAGACCAATTCATCTTTAAACATAGACCCTAAATAATCCCGATTATAGGTTATTCGAGAGGGACATCGAGATAACTAGATAGACTAGTATACCATATACCTGTCCATATGATGGAGGCAGCTGGTCTCATAGATGCTCATGTGGGAACATTAGGGATATAGTGCAGGTGCTCATTGGAGAATGAGTTCACTGATTGATCCATTCACGGAATGCAGGATGGTTGATGATATTTCATTGTTAGACAGCAATTCCATCGTCCCAGTGGTGTACTAGATCCTTAGACTTGAGACACCAAGAATATCCTGTATGAGTACTCCACTCTTTGAAACCAGACTTCTAGGTTTGAAAGTTTCAAATCTAGTATAGTCGATCATCATGAGTGGTAGCCAACCTTACGAGGGCTATTGAGTGTCGATAGAGGTATGACTTGCTGTTAGGATCAAGAGCACTAAGAGGGGGGGGTGAATTAGTGCAGCGGAAAACTTTCGACGATTAAAACTGCGTTCGTACGATAAGAGTGATTTCGGTAGAAAAGCCGATTCGTAAATCACTTTAACTTGTGATCAAGCAAGATGCAGTTAAAGCGAATCTATAAGGGCAGTTTGCAGTTATGATGGAAATCAGAATGTAAGCACAAACTAAAATATGATGTTCGTACGATAAAACTGATTTACATCTAAACACTGATTCAGAAAATACTGAACTTTGAAACACGATCGTAAATGCGCAGAAGGCAGTAAGCTATTGAGGAGGTTTGTGTTGAATCTCGTATTTTGATGATGAAACTCCTTGATATATGTTTATGATTTAATCTGCGTTTTGAGTGACGCAGGGTGCTTCAATCAGGATGAGACAATTAAAGCAGGAACATCATGTTGTGCCGGAGGAACATGTCAGAAGATTGGACGTCGGGCTGGTGGATCGGTCAACGTATCGACAGAAGGCTTCGGGTCGTGGACTCGGGCATCGGGCCAAGAAGAGCGGGTATTGTGCCAAGGATATCGGAGTTGCGGAGTCAACTGGCCGATTGGGCAATAGGCTGCAGGAAAGGACGATGCGCCGAAGAATCGGACGAAGCGTCGAGGGACCAATGACATGCCAGACAACTTGGTTAATTGCTTAGGATTAATTGTCTCGATCGAAGTTTTTGTTTTGAGTGTGTAGGATTAACTACGATTGAAGATAGACAAGCAGCAGGAGTTGCGCCGGAGTCAAGTTCATGATCACGTTGGGAGTTCGAGAGTTCGACGGAAGTTCGGACGGTCGTCAGAGGTTCTGCGAGAACAGATCCGAGAAGTCCAGAAGCTTGCCAAGCGAAGCTCGTCGGAACTTGCCAAGTGGATCGTCGCAAAGTCCAGGAGTTTGCCGGAAGTCCGCAGGAGCATCACCGAGGGTTCATCGGATGATCGACGGAAGTTCGCCGGAAACTCGCCGGAAGAAGCGATTGACGCACCGAAGCAAAGCTGCAGAAATTGTCTTAGATCGAATCGTAGTTAGCACATTGATTAAGTTGGAAAATGGGAGGTGATCCCATTAGCTTAATCTTGGGGCAATTGGGCCCCTGAAAGACTGAAATTGGACCGAATGGAGCTAACCATTCGGACCCTGATTGCACCAGGAGGTGCAACCGCCTAGGCCAGGAGGTGGCACCGCCTGGGCTAAGCCTCCCAGCGAGACTGGGCGGTGCAACCTCCCCAGCCGGGAGGTGGCACCGCTTGAGCTCAGTCTTCGAGCAAGACTGGGCGGTGCAACCTCCCTGACAGAGAGGTGGCACCGCCTGAGCTCAGTCTTCGAGCAAGACTGGGCGGTGCAACCTCCCTGACAGAGAGGTGGCACCGCCTGAGCTCGGTCTTCGAGCTCTGCCAGGCGGTGCAACCTCTCCAGTCAAGAGGTGCAACCGCCTGATCCCGGAATTCCGGGATTTGATCGTTTTGAGCTCCAAATTTGAATTGGATTGGGGCCTATAAATACCCCACCCATTCAGCACTGAAAAGATACAGACCTACACCGAAATCTTGATCTTTTCTGTGATTCTAAGAGCTCAAAAGTGTTGTAAAGCCTTTAAGTCTCCTCCTTCTGTTCTTCAAGTTTTTGAGTTGTAAAGTGAGGAGAGAAAGGTCTGTAAAGGTTGTCTCCTGAGCCTGTCAAAAGGAGAGAAACTGTAAAAGGGCAGTTGGCCTTCGCCTATTGAAAGAAGGCCTCTAGTTGACGTCGGTGACCTCGTCGGTGGAGGAAGCCAAAAGTGGAGTAGGTCAAGACTGACCGAACCACTCTAAATCTCTGGTTTGCATTTATTTTGAGCACTTTATCATTACTGCAAATCTCCTTCATAACTACTGCTCTCTGCGCTTTTATGAACAAATTCTAAGTGCTGTTCTTTCCGAATCTGCATTCAGACGTAAATCGGTGTTTTCGTACATTACAGTTTACGTTTACGTTTTAATTCTGCAAAACTGTCTTCTACGCCTTCACGAACAAGTTTTTAAGTGCTGATCTGTCCGAATCTGCTTTTAGACGTAAACCAGCATTTTCGTATGATATTTACATCGCAGTTTACGTTTACGCCTTGATTCTGCAAAACTGTCTTCTGCGCTTTTACGAACGAGTTTCTAAAGTTCAGATCCCTTTGAAACTGCGTCTAGACGTAAAATTGCGTTTAGACATAAAACTGCTCAAACTGTGTAAAGATGTTTTAGACGTAAACTGAGTTTAGACGTAAATCTGCGTTTAGACGTAAAACTACGTTTAGACGTAAATCTGCGTTTAAACGTAAAACTGCGTTTAGACGTAAATCTGAGTTTAGACGTAAATCTGCGTTTAGACGTAAAACTGCGTTTAGACGTAAATCTACGTTTAGACGTAAAACTGCGTTTAGACGTAAATTTGCGTTTAGACGCAAACTGCGCTTAGACGCAAACTGCGCTTAGACGCAAACTGTGTTTAGACGCAAACTGCGCTTAGACGCAAACTGTGTTTAGACGCAAACTGCGTTTAGACGCAATCTGCGCTTAGACGCAAACTGCACTTAGATACAAACTGAGAATTAGCTTTTGCATCATAATAGTTTTTATTGAACGAACGCAACTTTTGGTTTTAATCGCTGTAAGATTTCCGCTGCACTAATTCACCCCCCCCTCTTAGTGCTCTCGATCCTAACAATTGGTATCAGAGCGGGGTATTTCTCATTTCGGATTTACACCCGAGAGAAATGGCTCTTCAAGAGGGCTTTTCGGTCTTTCGTCCACCGTTCTTTAACGGATTGGACTACACTTACTGGAAAACTCGAATGAGAGTTTTCTTGATTTCTCTAAATCTGGATTTATGGAATATCGTTGAAAACGGTTTTCAACTTCCCTCTAAACCGACGAACGAATGGTCGGATTTGGAGAAGAAGTATTTCTCTTTAAACGCAAAGGCTATGAATGCCTTATTTTACGCTTTGGACAAAAATGAATTCAATTGGATTTCTACGTGCGAAACAGCTTGTGACATTTGGCGAACACTTGAAATTACGCACGAGGGAACTAGTAGTGTCAAAGACTCGAAAGTTAACTTTTTATTGCATGATTTCGAGCTTTTTCGAATGCAACCAAGCAAGACTATAGGCGACATGTACACCCGTTTCACGGATGTCGTCAATAGTTTAAGAGCTCTTGGAAAATATTTTTCGGACTTTGAACTCGTAAACAAGATTTTGCGTTCTCTTTCTAAGAAGTGGGATTCAAAAGTAACTGCAATATAAGAAGCTAAAAACCTAAACAACTTACCACTTGAAGAACTAATTGGTTCATTGATGACATATGAAATGGTGCACAATGCACATGATGAACATGTTGAACACAATTACCTTCCAAAGAACAGGAAGGATTTGGAACTCTGGACAAATGAATGCCACTTGAGCGATGACTCAAGTGATGAGGACAATGATGAACAAAACAACCTTCCAAAGAACATGAAGGATTTGGGACATAGAACATTTGAAGACCACTCGAGCATAAGCTCAAGTGATGGTGAACTTAAACTACAAATGAAACGAAAATTAAGAAGCAAAAAGAATCAAACTACTTGCTTTAAACGCAAGAAGAAGAACAAAAATTGGGATGAATTGAGCTCCTCCGAAGAAGAGAAAGTCAACAAAAGCAAGGCGGCAAACTACGCCTTAACAGCCCACAATGATGAGGTAATCGAAATCCCCCTAATTTATTTTGAAATTACTTGATGCTTTCATGATGTATTTTTCTCTTTTAGTTTAGAATTAATTTTCTTAAAAATTACATGTTAAAAAAAATTATTATGATCATACTAAGTAATTTCGAAAATGATAATATTGCATATTTTATGATAAACAAATAAAATGATCTTGATTGAAAATATGAAATCATGGTTAAGAAGTAATAATGTGCATTACGTTGATTTTCATTGTTATTTCTCGATTTTGATTAAAGATCATGTTTGATTTGAAGAAATGCATAATGATGAAATTCATTTTACGATCCTAAACGTTGATGCATGTTTTCATTTGACATAAATGAAAAGGCATGCTAACATGAAATCGATCACTTAAGATGAAACACTTAAAAAAGGGGAGAAATATATGAATTGATGCTATGATTATCCCATGCTTGCATCACCAAGAAATATATGATTGCTATCATTGCTATATGCCCTGTATCAAGATATCAAACAAAAATTTGCATCATACGAGCTGATATCTTACCATGTGATGCAATGCTACACTTGCCAAAATATTCGAAATGTGTACATCATGCCCTGTATCAAGATATCAAACAAAATCTTGCTTCACAGTTTTACGCATTGATATCTTACCATATGATGAAATGCTACAATTGATGAACACTTGAAATGTAATCCTCTATCTTATTGATTTTTCAATAAATCTATGCTTGTCATACATGAATTTATTGAATGTAATTTTGAGGATGATTTCAGATTTGTCAAATGCTTGATTCGTATTTACGACATAAGATACACTTTAAATATGAAACATGCTTCAATCATGTTAAATGCTTCAATCATTTTCTATCTCTAGAGTTCTCGATTTTGATGAAATACAAGTGATAAATTCATTTATGATATCTTGTAAATCACTTGAATTATGAATGAGTTTTTTATGATGTGTTAAAAGAATCACTTAAAAAGAAAATGCTTTTCCCATCTTATCGAGATTAATGATTTCATGATATTGTGTGAATCTCGAAATTGATTTTGATGAAATAGTAATAACGTTATTCATGTTATGAATCTCAAAAATGATAATATGCTTCATGTGATAATATGAATACACGAAACACTTATGATATGATTTTTATACAATTCCGTGTATTCATAAAATATTTATCTCCTCATCCAATAACTTTTCTTGATATTCCTTATGAGATGAAATGAAATAATGCATGAAATACAAATGAGGAGTTATTGATCATGCATGGTAGGATATAATTTGACAAAATTGATACCATCATGATATGAAACATTTATGATTTGCAATTATGCATGCAATACTTATGCTTTCTAATTATGATGTGATGTATTGCATATGATGTAAATCATGATGAGTGCTAAGTTACACATTTTGAGAAGAAATTGCTATATTGAAACATTAATATAATTATGAATGATGATATGATATTATGCATGTAATACTTCAACTTATGATAATGCAGTGATAAAATATTCATGATGAAAAATTGTCTTGACATTCATAACTTGATTATTCATCCTTTGTCATGATTTTGAAATCGTTGTAAAAGGAAAAAGAACTACAAAATTGTATTCTTCCTTTCTTTTTGACGATGACAAAGGGGGAGATAGCTAGCTTGCACAAGTCAAGAAGATGCAAAAACTTGATTACTAGCTTGCCTATCTTAAGTAGCAAAGATTGCTAACTTGCTTATTTCAAGAAGCAAAAGTTGTCTTCTTGAACATCACCATCTTGAATATCTCAAGAAGCAAGACTTGCAACCTGCACATTACAATAGGAAGCAATAATCATGAGCCTACACAAGAAAGTTATCTTGCATTTGCTTTCGAGGTTTTTGCTAACTTGTATATTGTAAAAAATTGCTAGCTTGTAGTCTAAAGAGAAGCGAAAAGTTGCTATCTCAAAAGAAGCAAATGTGTTATCTTGCCTATCTCAAGAGGCAAACATGCTAACTTGCGCATCTAGCAAAGTGGACAAAATTTTCATATTTCAAAAAGCAAGAGTTGCCTTCTTGAACATATCTAATTTGCTAGCTTGCATGATGTAGAACTTGCTATCTTGAACATCTCTAATTTTCATACCAAGTGCTATCTTGTATGCTATAAAACTTGCATATCTAAAACTTGATAGCTTGAATATTCTAAGCATGAATCAACACTTGCTATATTTTCTAGCAAAATTGCATGATGATAAAACTTGATATTATATTTTTCATGCAATGAGTTGAACCAATATCACAAACACTTGATTGTGATACTTCTCCTTTTTGTTGATGACAAAGGGGGAGAAGTATGTTGATGAAAGTATGTTGATGACATGACATGTGATGCATAAGTTTATGCATATGTTCATGTTGACGTGTTGCAAGTATTCATGATGAATATTGCAATGACTTGAATTCAGTTTGAATTCAAGGTTCTATCAATATGGCATATTGATAGGGGGAGTTTGTTTAAACTCTGGGAGTTAAGGTTAACTCCGATTATGATGACATGTTGCTTAGATTTTTGAATCTAAGAGTTTCTATCAATAAGGTATATTGATAGGGGGAGTTTGTTTAAACTCCGGGAGTTAAGTTTAACTCCGTCATCAAGTAGTTGTCATCATCAAAAAGGGGGAGATTGTTGAATCTCGTATTTTGATGATGAAACTCCTTGATATATGTTTATGATTTAATCTGCGTTTTGAGTGACGCAGGGTGCTTCGATCAGGATGAGACAATTAAAGCAGGAACATCATGTTGTGCCGGAGGAACATGTCAGAAGATTGGACGTCGGGCCGGTGGATCGGTCGACGTATCGACAGAAGGCTTCGGGTCGTGGACTCGGGCATCGGGCCAAGAAGAGCGGGTATTGTGCCAAGGATATCGGAGTCGCGGAGTCAACTGGCCGATTGGGCAATAGGCTGCAGGAAAGGACGATGCGCCGAAGAATCGGACGAAGCGTCGAGGGACCAATGACATGCCGGACAACTTGGTTAATTGCTTAGGATTAATTGTCTCGATCGAAGTTTTTGTTTTGAGTGTGCAGGATTAACTACGATTGAAGATAGACAAGCAGCAGGAGTTGCGCCGGAGTCAAGTTCATGATCACGTTGGGAGTTCGAGAGTTCGACGGAAGTTCGGACGGTCGTCGGAGGTTCTGCGAGAACAGATCCGAGAAGTCCAGAAGCTTGCCAAGCGAAGCTCGTCAGAACTTGCCAAGTGGATCGTCGCAAAGTCCAGGAGTTTGCCGGAAGTCCGCAGGAGCATCACCGAGGGTTCATCGGATGATCGACGGAAGTTCGCCGGAAACTCGCCGGAAGAAGCGATTGACGCACCGAAGCAAAGCTGCAGAAATTGTCTTAGATCTAATCGTAGTTAGCACGTTGATTAAGTTGGAAAATGGGAGGTGATCCCATTAGCTTAATCTTGGGGCAATTGGGCCCCTGAAAGACTGAAATTGGGCCGAATGGAGCTAACCATTCGGACCCTGATTGCACCAGGAGGTGCAACCGCCTAGGCCAGGAGGTGGCACCGCCTGGGCTAAGCCTCCCAGCGAGACTGGGCGGTGCAACCTCCCCAGCCGGGAGGTGGCACCGCCTGAGCTCAGTCTTCGAGCAAGACTGGGCGGTGCAACCTCCCTGACAGAGAGGTGGCACCGCCTAAGCTCAGTCTTCGAGCAAGACTGGGCGGTGCAACCTCCCTGACAGAGAGGTGGCACCGCCTGAGCTCAGTCTTCGAGCAAGACTGGGCGGTGCAACCTCCCTGACAGAGAGGTGGCACCGCCTGAGCTCGGTCTTCGAGCTCTGCCAGGCGGTGCAACCTCTCCAGTCAAGAGGTGCAACCGCCTGATCCCGGAATTCCGGGATTTGATCGTTTTGAGCTCCAAATTTGAATTGGATTGGGGCCTATAAATACCCCACCCATTCAGCACTGAAAAGATATAGACCTACACCGAAATCTTGATCTTTTCTATGATTCTAAGAGCTCAAAAGTGTTGTAAAGCCTTTAAGTCACCTTCTTCTGTTCTTCAAGTTTTTGAGTTGTAAAGTGAGGAGAGAAAGGTCTGTAAATGTTGTCTCCTGAGCCTGTCAAAAGGAGAGAAACTGTAAAAGGGCAGTTGGCCTTCGCCTATTGAAGGAAGACCTCTAGTTGACGTCGGTGACCTCGTCGGTGGAGGAAGCCAAAAGTGGAGTAGGTCAAGACTGACCGAACCACTCTAAATCTCTGGTTTGCATTTATTTTGAGCACTTTATCATTACTGCAAATCTCCTTCATAACTACTGCTCTCTGCGCTTTTACGAACAAATTCTAAGTGCTGTTCTTTCCGAATCTGCATTCAGACGTAAATCGATGTTTTCGTACATTACAGTTTACGTTTACGTTTTAATTCTGCAAAACTGTCTTCTACGCCTTCACGAACAAGTTTTTAAGTGCTGATCTGTCCGAATCTGCTTTCAGACGTAAACCAGCGTTTTCGTATGATATTTACATCGCAGTTTATGTTTACGCCTTGATTCTGCAAAACTGTCTTCTGCGCTTTTACGAACGAGTTTCTAAAGTTCAGATCCCTTTGAAACTGCGTCTAGACGTAAAATTGCGTTTAGACGTAAAACTGCTCAAACTGTGTAAAGACGTTTTAGACGTAAACTGAGTTTAGACGTAAATATGCATTTAGACGTAAAACTGCGTTTAGACGTAAATCTGCGTTTAGACGTAAAACTGCGTTTAGACGTAAATCTGAGTTTAGACGTAAATCTGCGTTTAGACGTAAAACTGTGTTTAGACGTAAATCTGCGTTTAGATGTAAAACTGCGTTTAGACATAAATCTGCGTTAGACGCAAATTGCGCTTAGACGCAAACTGCGCTTAGACGCAAACTGTGTTTAGACGCAAACTGCGCTTAGACGCAAACTGCGCTTAGACGCAAACTGTGTTTAGACGCAAACTACGCTTAGATGCAATCTGCGCTTAGACGTAAACTGCACTTAGATACAAACTGAGAATTAGCTTTTGCATCATAATAGTTTTTATTGAACGAACGCAGCTTTTTGTTTTAATCGCTGTAAGATTTCCGCTGCACTAATTCACCCCCCCCTCTTAGTGCTCTCGATCCTAACAGTTTGCAGTAAAGATAATATGCTCAAAGTAAATGCAAACCAGAGAAAACCGCGATTTTAGAGTGGTTCGGTCAATCTTGACCTACATCCACTTCTGGCTTCCTCCACCGACGAGGTCACCGACATCCACTAGAGGCCTTCCTTCAATAGGCGAAGGCCAACCACCCTTTTACAATTTCACTCCTTTTGACGGGCTTAGGAGACAACCCTTACAGAATTTTCTCTCCTCTCTTGACAGATCAAAACTTGGAAGAAAAGAGGAAGGAGAACTTTTAACTCATACAACACTTTTGAGCTCTAAAAATTATAGAGTAAGATCAGGATTTCAGTGCCTTTTAGTTGCCCTTTCATTGCTAAAAGGGTGGGGTATTTATAGGCCCTAACCCAATTTGAATTCCGAGTTCAAAACTATCAATTCCTGAAATTTCAGGGTCTGGCGGTTGTACCGCCTGGTAGAGCTCGAAGACTGAGCCTCTGGGCGGTGCCACCTCCTGTTAGGGGCGATTGGCCCTCCTGCTAGAGCTCGGAGACCGAGCTCAAGCGGTTGCACCTCTGTTAGAGGTGGTTGCACCGCCCAGCCAGAGCTCGGAGACTGAGCCCTGGGCGGTGCCACCACCGACCCAGGCGGTGCCACCTTTGGCCAAGAAATCTAGGTCTGAATGGGCTGATCCATTCGGCCCAATTTGGGTCTGCCAAGGGCCCAATTGCCCCAAGATTAAGTTAATGGGATCACCTCCCATTTCTAACTTAATCATCGTGCTAACTACGAATTTCTTAAGACATTTACTATAGCTTGCTTCCGGTGCGTCAATCGCTTCTTCCGGCGAGCTTCCGGCGAACATCCGACGAACCTCCAGCGATGCTCCGACGGACTTCCGGCAAACTCCTGGACTTGCGACGATCCATTTGGCGAGTTCCGATGAGCTTCTTTTGGCAAGCTCCTGGACTTCTAGGATTTGTTCCCGTAGAACCTCCGACGACCGTCCGGACTTCCGTCGAGCTCTCGAACTCCCAACGTGATCATAGTCTTGACTTCGGCGCAACTCCTACTGTATGTCTTACTTTCATCGTAGTTAATCCTGCACACTTATCTCAACATATGGATTAGATAACAAATGACAATTGACGTCATCATCAAAATCCGAGATTCAACACTTTGAGCAAAAAGGAATTCTGACAAGTATGACTCACAGCTAGCTCGATATTGGGCCT